>NW_022631061.1:3978866-4448999 GCF_010015895.1 Lontra canadensis | reverse complement strand
AAAAAAAAAAAAAAAAAAAAAAAAAAAAAAAAAAAAAAAAAAATCCAGTCCTAGGCATTGGCTTTCCTCAAAGAGATGTCATACCTTTTGAGTTGTGGAATTGAATCCAGGAGAAATCCTCTCTGTCCTATTGTGAGGAAAGTGAGTGTCCCCAAACAACAGCAGCTGATTCTCTATGCTTCATATTAGAGCAATGCCAACCATGTTGTACATTAATGAGTTTTTAATTTCATATGTACAAGAATTTTGGCATAATGCAGAGCATACATATGTCTTTATGCTGTTAAGTTAGTTTTATGTGCAGTTAGAAAAAAATGGAAAAAAAAACTTGACCGAATGTTAGAGCAGAAAGAACAAGAAATACCATGTCTAGCATCATACACCTAGTTGAGTGGCAGAACCAGAAGTAAGATTCAGGTCCCCAAAGAGTTTGGGGTTCTTTCCATTTGACCTAAGGATAAGATGAGGTCTGGGAAGCCATCTGTCGGGGACCTTCAGAGCCTCTTATAAAGGCAGGTGATACTGAGGGGATATACACTCAGTTTTGTCCTCACTTGACTTCCATATAAACACATCATGTAATTTGGAGGCACTGAGTGATACAATGATGGCTTCCTAACCCAGGAGCAGTGGGAAGGACATATGATGATTGAGATACTTGGAAAGATGGCCACGCTGGACCATTAGAAATCAATTCCTCATTTTAAAAACCAAATTATTTTGGCAATTACCTTCCCTCTACCCCTCTAAAATCCAGCTAAATACAGAGAAATGTGGCCTTCAGATTCACAGGAAAATGTGAGAAAACAGCAGACATGGTGGAGTACATGGCAACAGCTTAATAGAGCGCATGTTTGAAATGTATTTCATTTCCAGGATATTTTATTAATACCTATTTTGTGACTCATATTTCTCTCAATCACATAGCATTTGATAACAGCTGAAAAAATTCTTTCTAAATGTAATATATTTTTAAATGAATTTATTTATTTATTTGAGAGAGAGAGAGAGAGAGAGCACACACATGCACAAGTTGGGCGTGGGCCAGAGGAGAGGGAGAAGCGACTCCCCACCGAGCAGGGAGCCCGATTTGGTGAGGGAGCTCAATCCCAGGACCCTGAGATCCTGACCTGAGCTAAAGTCAGAGTTAATTTACTGAGCCACCCAGGTGTCCCAAGGCTAAATGTAATATTAAAAACCGAAATAGGAGGTACATAATTGTATGATTATTATCGCAGGTAAGCTCCATAGGGATTAACCTAATACATGAATGGAAAAAAATGTCCAAACCTCAAAATGCCCTTACCCAAGGGCCCAGCCCCACCTCGCAGCTCATGGGACAACCTGCCGGTCTGCTGTCATCAAGTCAGATGTCCGTTTACTATTTCTGCTGAAAAACATTCCCATTCATTCGTCCTGTGTTCACTGAGCACCTACTGCATGTTAGCAACTGTTCCAGGTCTAAGACACCATTGCTTCCCCTCTCTGGGGCAAAGAGACAAAAAGTAATTCTCACAGAATGTGACAGGCATGACAGATATAACCACAATGTGCTTGGGATTCCAGGTGACAGAAAGGGAGAAAGAAGGGAAGGCTTCATTCACTGAAGTGAGCCCCAGTCAGGGGTTTGCATGTTATTGGGAGTACTGAGGGCCAGGAGGACATGGCCATTCTAGGTAGAGGGAAAAATATTGCTCAGGATGAGAAAACTGAAGCACAGAAAGTGCTAGTGACTGTAGTAAGAAAAAAAAATACCAAAACAGCCAAACTTAAATTATTAACGATTAACCATTACTTTAAATAGACTTCAGAACAATATTAAAAATAAATTACTTTATTCCTAAATCTTTAACAAATAAATTTGCCTTAAATGGTAATTCTTTCACAGTTTAACATTTCAATCTGGCTCAACGTTAGAGTGTTTTTGGAGTTCTTGTCTCTCAACAAACAACTGTTTTCTCTCTCAAGCACCTCCAGATTCCAGTTAATCTCAGACACAACTTTAGTTTGTCCCATCAACTTTCTAAAAGATTTCCCAGAAAGTAAACTGAAAACTTGAGAGAGAGCACAATAACACTCAATAAAAGTTATGGTGAGAAACCATAGCTTTTAGTACCATTGGTATATAATTCTCAAAAAAAATGGGTCATAAGAAGGGCCACCAAGCTCAAAAACAGACTTTACCTTTTATAGAAACTAAATTGTGGCTTCCTGAATTGGAAACTTTTTTAAGGCAGACAATCCCACTTTTAATAGAATTCCTGATTTTCCTGCGTTTCCCTTCTGCCATGGCTCTTCTTGAAGGTAATCAAGGAGTGGGCCCATCCCTCACGCCAACCAAGTTACGGTCCACCTCTCGTATATAGTCAACAGAACTCAACCTATAAAACCAGGTAAGGGGGTTCCGCTCTTGTCTGTCCATTCATTTCCCCATCACTCATGTCTATTGGAGGCTGCAACTACATCGTCCCTTTCCATGTTTCCCCTGTATTATTAGTGGCAATTCTGTTTTGTGAGTTATCAAATGCAAGTTTAGAAAAAATGCTGAAAGAAAGCACCTTTATTATAGGAAAACAGGAACTTGAAAGAAAGTAAAAGGAAGGGGGCAAAAAAAAAAAAGACACCCATAATTTCATCACTGTGAGTAAACTACAGTGAATTGCTAGTATATAATCTTCACTAATTTCTGAATATTAAAGAAAGGAATACTGTACATACTGTTTTTTTAAAACAAGTTTTCTCTTAAACTCTATGGTAACTATGTTTCCATGTCAGCCAGTTTTCACCTATAACTTCACCTTTTTCTCATCCTGAGTATAAGTCCCAGCCCTGCTACTTTCTTAGGCTTGCCTTCAAACATGGCACACAGGGCCAGTTAACTCTAGTGCTGACGGAAGACCTTTGGGGTTTCTTCATAACAAGCTGTTTCTCTTCTTTTGCTGCCTACCTCAGCCATCATTTGATGAAATTTGGAGTAAAAGTTCAGAGCAAGATGCATAGAGGAGCTAATAGGAATTTGCACACCAACAGGCAGGCAGGCATCAAAATAAACCTTCAAGCACCCCTCAGAAGTTGAGTTCCCCCCATCTCTTTGGTTCAGTCATTGTTATAAGTGTGTCTGGGGATAACAAGTGAAATCTGAAAGTATCCACAAAGAGATTGCTACGTTGAACCGCGGGCAAGGTGCCACGGGAGCCTGGCAGGGGGACAGGGAGCCAGCCTGCCCTCTGCTGGCCATACTCGGTACTGCATGGGCCTGGAGGAAAGGGCCTGTTTCCAATTTGCGCAGACTCTATACGGACCGACTAGCAGGCTGTGGTTCACGCAGGAGAAGCAAAGTATGACCGCCCGCCCATGTATTCAGAAGCATCTATAACACGTTTAAAGAATTTATGCGGGGGAAAAGAGATAAAAGATAATGAAAGGCCAAACACGAATAATGTAGAAAAGGGAGAGACAGAGGAAGAGTCCAAGAGGAAGGACGGGATGAGGCTAGGCTTGGCAGAAGAGTCCACCGGCTGGTTCTGGTGTCACGGATGACATCTGGGATGGGTGACCTCTACAAAAAAGCCAGAACGGCAAGAGCGAACAGTCCAGCACGGATACTACGTCCTCTGGGGGCAAGGCTCTGCAATCCTAGCTCGCGAAAGCTGATCAGATTATGGTTAGAAGAAAGGCTGGAGTCAGACGCAACCCAGGGGTTCCTGGAGCCGAAAACAGTACGAGCCCAGCAGGAGACCACCGCCCCCCCCAGCCATCGGAGGCTAGCCTGCCGCCTGCGAGCAGTCCTCCGACCGTGAGCCCCGTACCTTAAACAAGGAGGAGAACACATGAAATGTGTACACTGCGCAGGAGCCGTCGGAGTCGCACATGAGCTGGTTGATGTGGCTGCGCCAGGCTTCCTCTGCGTCGTCGCAGGCCGCCGGCTGGAAGGCAGCAAGGATGGCCGAGAAGAAGGGCGAGGGCGGGGGAGAGACCCCCCTGTCACCTTCTCCAAAGCTGGGAAAGATGAAAACAACCCAGTTACCCAGTGCCGTCCTCCTGCTTCCCCAGCCCTGTCCGCTGTCCTGACCACGCCTCCCTTCGAGGTGGCTGCGGGGACCCCGCTCTGCTTCCCCCATCTTCGACAGTCTCTTCTGAATCTTAGGAAAGAGAACCTTCACCTCCAGAATTGCTGGGTTTCCTCCCCTTCTGACTTCCTTTATAGCGAGTGGGGTCCGGCCCCTGGAGCCTCCGAGAGGAAACAGTCTCGCTTTCCCAGCGGCCGGTCCCCAGACAGATGAACATTACTTTTGGCTCTTTCGCGCCTTTTCAGTTTTCGTTGCGAACCATTAGAACAAAATTTGGAATCTTTTCACGGTGTCCTTTGTGGGGGATGAGTATTAATGGCTGCGCATGCATGAATGCCCAGGAGGGGTGGGTGGAGTAGAAAAGGGTAATGGAAGGATAGAAAGGCAAGGTGAGAGATACCCAGAGGGAGGAAGAAAGGAAAGAGAATGAACACAGGTGAAAGGTCAAGGTCTTCTCTAGGTTCTATTACCTTCAGCTTTTCCTTCCAAGGACAGATAATTCTCACCACAACAGAGGGTCTTTGTCTAGCCTTATCAAAAGCTCCTTAGTTCTTTTCCACATTCAGAAGAGAGATTTTAGGATTTTTACTGTCTTCTCCAGAAGTAAATCTCTAGCCTTATCACTTGTGATTCTTTTTCTAGACACCGCAAGGCCCCAGTGCGGGCCTTGAACTCACGACCCTGAGATCAAGGCCTGAGCTGAGATCAAGAGTGGGATGCTCAACCGACTGAGCCACCCTGGTGCCCCTGCGTTAGTGTTTTTATCAATTCCTCTCTATTTTTGTCTGTTCCTGTTCTCTATGTCTCACTCGTCTCAGAAACATCAGCCTCTAGGCTGAAAGCCTCCCACTTAAAAAAAGAGTAAGTATTTAACTTACAAAGAGCCTCTTGTTCTTGTCTTTTAACTCAAAGTGGAAAGAATTTCCAAGGTTTGCCAGTCTTGCTTATCTTCAAAGCTTGCGAAGCTTAGACCATGTCCCCAGACCCTCTTTGGCTTTTGAGTTACTCTATGGCTTTTAGTAGTCACTACCTGAGTACCCCTCTCAGTTCCGCACCAGGCCCTGCAATGAGACTGGAGGACTCTGACCAGCTCTAAAAGCCTTCAGAGTCAGAAGTCCATTTCGACTCTTCTTTAGGAAGTCCCAGCAGTGCCGTGTGACCTTCCACTTGACATAAGTGAATGCGATACAATGTGCCAGGTGCCAGGTACACTGTCACCACTCATTTCCACTAGGGGCTTCTTTACCTCGCGAGAGTAAACTGGTCCAGGGCTCTGTCGCCTTTTTCTTCCGCCTCAGTCATGTCCAGGCTGAAGCTGCCACTGCATTCGAAGGTTGCTGGGAGTTCATTGACAGAACTGGAGAGATCGTCCTCCTGCACGGCCGTGTCCTCCTCCTCCTGGACGGCTTCAGCCTGGAAGAAGAAAAAGAGGAAAGAATCCCCCAACCATGTAAGAATATCTTTGGGGAAGTCCATTCAAAGGAAAAATAAAAGAGACAAATCCCGAGAGTGATAGAGATCAGAGGCATTGATTTTCCGACTACAATACAGTCACTTTGTATAACTGGACTGGGGAGTTCTCTGAAGTACTGCTCATTCTTTACCTTCTTTTCAGTCTTGCCTATAATAGTTTCCAAAGAGGCTCTCAGTAGATTGCCCTATTTGACCCATGATCATGGGAGTATAAATGCTAAACTTGGAAAAGACCACAGAGACCCCTTGGTCTAGCCCTTACATTTTATCTATTTTTTTAAAAATTTTTAAAGATTTTATTTATTTATTTGGCAGAGAGATAGAGAGCACAAGTAAGCAGAGTGGCAGGCAGAGAGAGAGAGAGAGAGAGAGAGAGAGAAGTAGGCTCTCTGCCAAGCAGGGAGCCCGATGTGGGCTCTGTCCCAGGACCCTGGAATCATGACCTGAGCTGAAGGCAGCCGCTTAACCAGCTGAGCTACCCAGGTGCCCCCAGCCCTCACATTTTATAGGAAACCATGTGTGGGGAAGGGACTTGCCTGACATCAAGTAGATAAATCGGGGCCCTTGGATTCAGAGCTCTTTCCACTGTACAAACCTTGCCTTCTAAAGTGAGCTTATCCAGAGGGAATGCTCTGATACAGAATTCCTTTACCTATGGAAACTGGAATTTAGAATCACCAGTGACTGCTATAGTGAATGCTCAAGATCTACCTGCAGGACCCATGAGTGGCCCACAGCTGCTCACCGAGCCTGCCATATTGCTAGGCCTTTCCATACTGGCCATCCTCTAAGGCCCATTTACATACATGCTTTGCTCTTGGAATCCCCCCAAAGATAATGGATAGGAGAGGCTGCTCTCACACTGCTGTACAATGAGCAGCGAAATGCAAGGGCTCTGGGTCAGGCAGAGCTGGGATCAGTGAGGGGCAGGAGGGAGATGCAGCAAGTGTGATGGAAAAAGAGGCTGGGTTTGAATGCGGGCCAGGGGGACTCAGCTGGAGAACTGACTGTTCTTTAGGAGAGGAAGGAAGGCAACTGGGTTACAGACCAGAAGAGGAGAGGAAGACATCACACGCACATGTTTCAGTGAGTCATTTTCTTAAAACAAAACCGAAGCCAGGCAAAAAGGAAATATATATGAATTTGAGCATTATCACGGGTTGCTGGCTGGCCACCCAGTTGGTATTCTGAATCTAGGATTAATAGAGAAATTAAGAGGGGTGTTTAAAGATATGTTAGGGAAACAAGGTATCTCGTGTCTTTGAAGGAATTGCTCATAAATCCTGAGTTCCAGAGGCTTATTCATATCTGCTCTTTCTGGCTTTTTAAAACTACACTGGTGCCAACGAGACTGGCCGCCGGTGACTGGTCTGGGTTATTAGTGTACATAAACTGACTCTATTGGGGGAGTGCTGAGTTCTCACAAAAATGTCTTTTATTTTCCCCTTCTCACATCACGGCTATATCGCACATTGTGGAAACCCAGCTCGGGTGGAAAACAGAGAGAGCCTTTCAGAAATTAGACTTAAATTTTCCTTGATTGAATTAGAGGATTCCTGCATGAGTTCATAAATACATTACCACTCAGGTAGTGCTTTCCAGGAGAAATCTATGTAACTTAGCAATCAAAATTGAAAAATTGAGAAAATGACTATTCTAAGACTGAAAATAGCAAATGCTAATAAGTGCACACTTATTTTGTGATGTGCTTCCCATGAAATGTAATTTCTTAATCTTAGGACTAATCTTAGGCATTTTAATCTCAGACAAGTTTCCTTTCTGGATCTTTTGTTGGCGAGAAAAGGGACTTTGCTGACTCTGAGAATCCAGACTGTAGTCCTTCTGCACCGAGGCGCACTCAGAAATAATTTTTTAAGCTTCAACATTTTTAAGTGATTACGATTGATTGGTTGTTCTTGGTTTAAAGTATGTTGATTTCCCTGGACCTCAAATCTGTTTTAAGTGCGCTATAAAAGAATACACAACAGCCAGTATTATAAATTTTTACATTAGAAGTATCAGAAAGAATATACTTTTATATATTTTAAAGATCATTTTATAACTTTCTCTTTCAAACTGTACTACCATAGCAAACTCAGGATAAAGGACACCTACTACCAACAGTAGATTATTTTGTATTTGTAATATAAGAAAATACAATTCTATACTAAGGGGCATATATGTGGGCACTTATGTGAACACAGTACGGATCGTTTTATGATTAGGATATCTTAGGGAAATTTTGATAAAACTAACCTTAAATGTAATTTAATCAATCATCTTAATTGTTAGATTTTTAAAGACCTGACCTTTTAAATAAGAAAATTGTATCTGTTACTTACTTTTCTCCTCAGTCTGGCTAGGACAATTTTGTTTAAATCTGGCATAATATTGTGATTAACACTGAAAATTCCAATAGTATGCCGAAATGCCAGAGTGGAATCAATGTACAAATTGTGTAACTGGTTCCTACATAGGAAAAAATTTCCCCAAGTACATGCAGACACCCACACCTCACTTAGCATATTGTTTTGTAAAAGTCATGACAAAGAACAGCAGTTTCCAAGTCAAATTTCAGTTGAAATTATCCATACGCTCAGACATACACTGATTAGTTTTATCATTAATCAGCAGCATTCCTGCTATGGAAAATGTGAAATGTCTCATTTGAATGAGACCTCAAAGTGAATCTCTTTCAACCAACAAGAAGATGGCTGCTCATTTAGCAGGGTAAAACAACTTCCAAACATAGGCTCCCATGCACAAATTCAATTATTTCAACAAAGTCAGAAAGAAAAAAGATACAGTCCCTCCACTTAGAGCCCCCAAAGACTTCTCAAAAAATTGGAAGTACTTTTTCTTTAAGAAAACTACAATCACGATTGTCCAAATCTCTTCACCTTGGAGCCCTCAGAAATCTGCAGATTATTCATATCGGACAAAGACGCCTCGAAGCTAGCCATTCTGGTGTTAAAGGAATGAGGGTCCGCAGGGGTCATATCACAGGCTGTGGTGAGCGATTCCATGGGATTCGTCTCCTCAGAAGGGGAGCGAGTCATGATCTGCAGAGAGAGCAAAGCAAATAAAACACAGTGTGGAGTTTCTTTAAAAGCTCAAATGATCCTTTATGTAAGAGTACAGACCATTGTACGAGCTCATTCTGGGGTGACAAATATTATTTAACGTGCCCATCTCACTACTGTTGGAACTTAACCCCAGCAGCTGGTGCAGGGCAATAGGGCACAGAACTCTTAAAACACAAGCACTCATATTTGCAGTTAAACCCAAACAAATGTCCATTATATTTCCTAAAAACGTCAGATGTCTCACGCATTTTTAGAAAGAGTCCAGCCTCATAAACATATTTGAGAAAAAGCGAAGGCCTTAACAGATCTGATGGTGTTCAAGGCTTCTAACAAACACCCCAGTATTTGTGTCTGTTTGCAACCTGTAGACAAGAGGCTGGTTATTACCATCAGTCAGACACCCCCTGACATTTTGGGTGTTAAGTTTAGCAGCCGTGCCAAGTTTCTTTAGCGGCACCTGGAAACCACACTCCTGCCTCAATTACAAAAATAAGTCTCCCGTTTTGCAGGGTGGGAAGGTAGGCCTACTCACTAGGTCGGAGTGCTCCAGGATCTGGCTGGTTGTGAGGTCCTCCTCTTCGGAGGACTCATCGGAGTCCTCGTGGTTCATTTTATTTAGGCTGGGAGACCTTCCCGAAAGTTGGCGCTCCTCCAGGAGCTGCATATCACACTTGTCCAAACTGTCCAGAGAACGCCTGCGTACTCCCCAGTTGAAATTGTCCATACTCTCACCCTGAAATCACAGCATCGGCTGGCTGTTATGCCAGAATCTTCCTGCACTCACACCTTCTCACATTCAGTTAGTCATAGCTTAGAAATAAACGCTTTCACTATGAACTTCCAAGCTCTCGTCTACTTTGGTACCAAACATTTTGTTTATGTGATGTGAAAGGTAGTAAAGCATACTATTTTCACCTCAATGCATATAGAATTATAGGTAGAAGTGATTACACACTTCTCTTAGGCCTGGTGGGTAATATCCTGTTTTATTATTTTTTTAAAGGTGACTTTGGGCAACTCTATAATGACCTAGGTGTCCGAAAATCAGTAAGAAAGAGACCATTTCTATTAAAATAACCTCCAAAGAGGTATGGTCCCCTCCCTGGCCCATTTAGTACTGTTTTCAGAAGGAAAAAGAGTAGGAGCTATATGCTGTAGCACATTCCACATCCTCTGGGTATTAAGTAGAAGAGTATTAGGTAAACATTCCAGCCTGTTCCTGCTACAGCAGTTTTCGCAGATCAAACGCAGAGTTAAAAGAATATTTGAGAGCAGCTGAGTGAAGTCTGACGGGTCATGCACTATGCAAAGGCCAGAGCAGCGTGGCTTAACTTTTGCTTTAGGTTCATCTTTAAATAATTGTCCCACCATAGAAAATCGTTGCTGAGATGATTGACCTGGTACCGAGCGCTAATGCTGACTTGTACCTTTTCATTTCCAAGACCTGCACTAAGTGGCAATGCAGGCATTAGAGCTTCTCATATCCCGGACTTTCTTTTACAGACCATTTGATATTAAATAAGCATATCTGTCCAACACAAAAATCTTCCCTAGAAAGTAATTTGGGTTTTATTTTTTTCTCTCTGTTAAAACAGGAATAAAGGAAGAGAAGTCTTCCCCAGTCCCTTGATAAGCAAGTTTTAACCTATGTAAATATATAACTGAATGAAATCTAGCCCAGAATCTTTTCATTTAGAAGTCATTTGAAACACTGTCTGATGGTTTGCTGAAATAAAGTAACTTTTTCTGGTGGGAGCTCAGTGAGTAGCATAATCATATAATATGAGAGCTGTAAAACCATTGTTAAAAGTATAAGCTTTAAATTTATTAATTTTCCTTTGGGTTAAGGATCTATTTCTTCTGGATCCTAATGGAGCAAAGCTTGCCATCCTCATAGATCACTCATATAACAGATGCTTTAACTTTTCTGAAGTCTTTTTTTGGCTATTTGTGGTAGAAGGCAGTAGGTAAGAATCCCAAACCCATTCTGGATCTGATCCAAAAATTATCATAATTTATCCGCATATATGATGTTTAGGATTGTTCTTAGGACTGTTTGATTATAAAGAGTAGCTGTTTCTGCTGTTTCATCTGTATCTATACCTTTATCTGTATCTGCTATGATAAATTGTCACCAAATAATTTTTTTTCCTAATAGAAAAGATTAACTGTTGTGTTGGGATTTTAAAATAGCTCTATTAGTGAAAAACTGAAAGAAAAATGTGGAAGAGGCGAGAGTTCTGCAACGAAAAATAAAATACTAGGTGTGAAGAAATTAAAAAGATGAAAAGAATAAGAATATAGAGAAAAAGGAGAGAAAGGTGCAAATTACTGGGAGAAATACACAAATATGAATATAAAACCTAATTCCTCAAGCTGATTCTCTTGCACCACATCAGTGAATGGGTTGGATGAACTATCTTAGGCAACAATTCTGGACGTCTCGCACACTGAACCCGAGAAGAATCATGAGCTTACAAAGAAATATAGACGTCTCGGGTGAGGGAATGCTACCCTGGGCATGGATCGCTGTTCCTACTGTAACGACTATACCTCTGGTGAAGACCTGAATGCACCAGGCATGAGAACTAGGGGTAAGGGAAGGGTTTTCTTGAAGGAGGAATATCTGGTGTCTTTCTAGAAGATGCAGTAGCTCCATTAGAGGTGAACGTGTTGAAACTGTTTCCCTGGTAGTGGTTGAAGAATTGAGATGCAATAGTGCACCTGTAGTATGGGTATCTATAGTCTAGCTCGAGGTCAAGTGTGTGAATATTAAAAAGTCAATAGTGCTACAGTCTAGCTCAAGGTCAAATATGTGCTTATTGAAAGTCCATAGTGCTCACCAACTTCCAATTATAAAATAAATTCTCATCATAAGAAAAAAAATTGTAATGTTGTGTGGTGAGGATGATAACTAGATTTATTGTGGCCATCATTTCCCAATATATATGACTATAAAATCATTATATTGTACCCCTCAATGTAATATAATGTTGTATATGTTAATAATGCCTCAATAATAAAAAAAGATGGAACAAAAAAAAAGTCAGTAGTGCTATAGTTTAGCTCAAGTTCACGTGTGTGGTTATTAAAAGTCAACCTGTGTGGTCAAAAGTCAAAACAGTGTTCTACTGATTATGTCAGATTTTCTATGTGTGAGAAATTCAGGACATGGCTAATTATTCAAGACAATCTGCATTATCAAACTGTAGTTATCAAACTTAAATAACTACTCAGGATTTATACTGAGATGAGAAAGTATTAGTGATGGAACATTCTAGAAGTGTCAGAAATAATATTCTTTGAAATAATTTTTTTTTATTCTAGAACTCTGTCAAGGTTTATTGTTGAAAGAATGTAGGTACAGCATGGTCAAAATATATTTCCTCAAGTATACACCTTCTCAGAGTCAGTCTGGCATGACACAAGTACAGTAGGGTGCTCATATGTCAGTTTCCCCCAACGGTCCTGGCTTATGACTGTTGTCTACCTGCGGTTATTATTAGCACCTCCTGTTACTTGAGAAATGGTTCTCATTCGGATGAAACTTTATATAGTCGCCATACAGAGTGCCTGGAAAGGCATCTAAATGCACTGGAGAGTGCATTTCCAGGCATATCATGCCTGGAAAGGATCTGACTAGAAGTGTTGGTGGTATACTGTTAGCTGCAGCTTGCTGACTTCACTTTTCGTAAGAGAACTGAACCACAGAACCAATCCAATTGGACAGCTGCTTTCTCAGAAATCATAAAATTTCCATAGATTTTCATATTTAAAACCTCACTTTCACTCAAGAAATATACTTATGCAGCTTCTAGACTAGGCATCTCAAGGTTTTAAAACTATAGTGTTTATAGCTTAGAAAATATTTGTGTTTATAGTTTAGAAAAATATTTCCATACTGGAGCAACAAAGAAAAATCTTCGTATCACACACACCTCAATGTAAATATGCACGCAAACAGGCATACATATGCTAGAAGGGAGGAAAAAAGCAATTATGTTGTTATAAGTCTGCAATGATGCAAAACATCTACTTAGCATATCTGAATTAAAGATAGCAATCATCTTACCTGAAGTTCCTTGGTAGCAGAGTAAATGGACAGAAAAACAAATGAGAGGTCTATTTAAAATGATTAAAGATACTCAAGTGCATTCATCTTAGTTTTAACACAATAGCAATAAACAGGGCCAACAATATAGGCTTCAGTAGATGTGACTTCAAAAAAAAAAAAAAAAAGGTAAAGATAGACAACCCTCCAGAAAGAGAAATCAGTATCAAACACCAGGAAGTTCCAACCATTTTAGGGGTGGATGTTGTAGCTGGGGTAATAAATCATAAGTACAATTTCTGGAATAGTTTGCCACTTTGGTGACTAGCAACTTCTGCTCCTCGGCACTTTATTTTGGAGGGGGTCACAGATGCTTAAATTTTTATTTGTGAGAAAATTGTTAAATGTTGTGAGAAAACGAATGAGGGCCATCAAGTGGGGGGAAGAAAGGTGGCATCCCCTCATCTACCTCCCAAGTCGGAAGTGTTTTCGGTTAGGATATGTTCACTGCTGATGTGCAATTAATAGCAAGGACACGTTAACTTTTAAAGATTCAGAAAAATCCCAAGGTGAACTTACAGATAGGAGTCAATACATTCTGAGACTATTTAATGAAAAGGAAGAGATATAAAACAAAACACAACAAAACAAAAAACTCGTCTTCCTTTTTTGATAATAGACGCCAGATAAACTTGGCTCCTCAGATGAGACTATGCTGAAATTATTCACCAACGACAGAACAAAGGAATGCTTGCTACGTGCCTGACACTCCGTAGAGGTTATCTTACTCCCTGCCTCAACTTGACAAGCAGGTATTAGCATACTCATCTAATAGAAGAGGAAGTCAAGAGAGATGGCATCCACGTTGCAGGGCATAAAGCTACATCAGTGGGAGAGCCGAAATTCCAAGTTGGACCTGCCTGACCAAAGCTCGAGCATTTTTACTCTAGCACTCTAGAATCCCTTATTATAATCTATTGAGAAGGAGCAAAACATTCTCAGATAGTTTATTCTACTTGGATGGAATATATACCCTCACACTCTTAGGTTTCTTATAAAATCTTAATCATATAAGATAAAATGATCACTATGATTTTGGAAGTTCTTGTCTGCTAGGATAATAGAACATTAGAAGGAAGAGCAAGTATTCATTATTTATTGTTCCTGAAAAACGTTAGCATAATATTTCTTTTTAAGTTGAAAGGCACCTCAAATTTGCCTTCCTTTGTTTTGACAGAAATGAAAGTTTTTCTCTTTTCTGAAATTGTGTTTGATTCCTCTATATCACTCCTGTGAGGTCATGTCCCAGAATACTTTTTTTTTTTCCTTTTGGCTGAGACTGGAAAGTGGTACCTCCCTGTCTTCATTAAACTTTCCCTCCTTTCTTTAACTTCCAGAGTAAAGAGGGTACCTAAGCTTGAATTCTAGCCCAAGAACAAAGATTAGGTCAGTGGCCCAGATCAGAGAGCTAATCTTCTGTTATTCCACGTAGCTCTGCCCCAGGGACATTTTGAAAGTATTCTAAATGGTTGTGTTTTGCTTTAGACTTTTAAAAACAATCCTCACCCCACTTAGTTATTGATTTCTCTATTACTCATTAACAGTCAGAAAACTCTGCAATACTTTTTACTAATTCATGGTGAAAAGCTGACACTTGTTTTAAAGATGTCTTAAGGACTGGGTCTGCTAAACTTGTTTTCTAGAGAAAGAACAGGTAAAGAAAACATTCTTCATTCTGAGGACATAATTCTCCCCAGACATCCAGGGTAAGCCATGGATGGGAGGAACAAAAGCGGATAGCTCCTTGACCTGACTGCAGTGTAAGAGGACTAGTCCACAATCATGTCCTTTCAGGGAAGATGAGCAGCTAATGGAAGCACCATTTCCTACAAGTTCATAGTTAAGTCAGGAGATGCCCATCAGAGGATCTGATAAACTGTGAATATGGGCCTCTACTTTAACTGAAAGACTGGCAGAAAGCCCTTTCTCTTTCTGGGAAAATCAGTGCATTTAGCTAAACGTGAACTTCAGTGTGTTAAGGAACCCGGTGAGCCGGCTGGGTACTAGGCGTATTACATATGCTAGTCTCCCCTCAGTCAATTTTGTTTTCCTCCATGAGGCCGAGACTAGCCCCAGCTGGAAATGAGAGGGTCAGAATGATGCCCCTCCTTCCAATCCTAGTTTTCAAAATCATGATTCATAACTGAAAGCATCCTATTACCATAATTATCATTCAAATCCCCGAATCTGCATTTGCCAGTTGAGACATGAATTCAGCTGCTCCAGGTGTCTGGAAAGCTAGCTACCGACCTAGAGCAGAGCTCTCACGCGCCTTCTATGTTGTTTCAAGTTGTAATGATTTAATCAAGCAGCACAAGGACGCTGGAGCCCTCAGGCTCCCATCTCTTGCTGGAGCAGGCAAGCTTTGAAGCGATCAAATTAGAGTAATTTCACTTTAAAAATAATTAGATGCTTAGCATACTTTACCCAGGTACCAGCGAACGGGCTCAGAACTTGAATGTTTTTGTGATTTCTTTTCTTTCTTTCTTTCTTTCTTTCTTTTTTTTTTTTTTAAGTTCACCTTTGGACTGCACACACACACTCTTTGTGTGATCATTAAACGTCAGCTCTTTGCCATTTAGAAATAACTTGGCAGCTTACGCCGTGGACTCAGACAGGAAGGGTGTGGTAACTTTTGCCAAAGTTAAGCTGCTGTCCTTTGAATAAGCTGATTCAAAATAAAGTTTACAGCTTTCCAATTAAGGACTCGCTCATAAAACCTTGTTATTTAGCGGGTAAAAAGAAACTGCTTCCGTTAGTCAAGGGAAAGCAGAGTGGGTTATTCCTTACAGAGAATATACCGTACCTCTCCATCCTCCAGCTCCACATCCAGGAAATCAAAGTCCCTAAACACCCTAAACTGCTGCTCGCTGTTCGTGTCGTCCATGTTCTCCTGCTCGCGGGCGCCGTCCTCCGAAGACACCAGGCTCGTCTGGTGCTCCAGCAGGTCCAGATCCCCGCACGACGAAAAAATCACCTGCGAATCACAAGTGTCCTCTCCTGAGAGACCATTCTCCCTTCGGGTGTTTGTGCTACAAAACCCGTAATTGGCTCTTCAGGGCCCTCTATTCCCAGTACACACCTAATTCCTTCAGTGGGTATTTTTAGAATGTTCTCTCATTATTTATGTTGGACAGGTGCCTTCAGATTAAACTCATTGCGAAGACGCAAGTTCACGCAAGAGGAAAATACTCAAGTCACACTGGTGCTTTGTAGTGGATGAAGACTGGATCCCACCTATGTGTGTGTGTGTGTGTGTGACCACTGAATGTGTGTTCACAAACTAGGGCAGCCAAGAAATTTTCCATTGTTTCTGAACTGAGGTTAGGAATTGTACACAAGCACGTACACTTCAAAAACATATGAGCGCATGATATTTTAAGGATTACTGATACCAAGATAGGTTCTTGTAGAATGACCTGTGGGAGCAAAGGATTTAACCCTTTCAGAGATAAACTGGGAACTGATAAAGAATAAGAAACAGAAGCCAAAAAGTACTTTCCTTCCTCATCTGAATTATAGACGGGTATCTGAGCAGCCACGCTCGTAATTTATACCTAAATTCCCTTCCTGTTGATATAAACAGAACAAAACTTTTTTTTTCCTATTAAGAGCTTTTGTATGTTAGTATTTTAAAACTATCTTCTGTGTTTAGGTTCTTTCCACCAGGACATTTTACTAGAACTTTATAGAAATAAGAAACTGCAAAGGAACCTCATTGTTTTGCTATCCAGCCTCTCCTGAAAATAGATTGATATTAAATAAAGTGAACAATATGATTTTAAAAAGATTTTATTTATTTCTAGAGTGTGAGCAGGGGAAGGAGCAGTGGGAGAAGGAGATACAGAATCTTCAAGCAGACTCTGTAGTGAGCCAGGAGCCTGAGGCAGGGCTCGATCTCATGACCCAGAGATCAAGATCTGAGCCGAAATCAAGAGTCAGACTCTCAACTGACTGAGCCATGCAGGTACCCCTCAATATGATTTTTTAAAATGATTATAATGTCTAGTCTTCCTTGAAAAGTAAATAAATCATCTATAAGAATTTAATATAACAAGGTCTCTCAAAAGAAAAAAGAATAGATTTTAAATGTACTTTCTTCCCCCCCACAGTGTTTGAGAACAGGCCTGTGGCTGGCACTATGTTCTCATAAAATGGCCCACGACACACACTTTGCACAGGGATGGTGACTGGGTCTCTGGGATCAATAGCACTGAGCACCAGGCACCTAGTTCATGAGAATGGGGCTAGAAATTGGATTCCCTCCATCGAAGGCTCTTTTCCCAGTTAGTGCCATGTCTCCCGTCCGTACCCTGATCCAGGCAAACATCTGTAGCTAGAAGAGCCTCAGCACAGAAGCAGGCAGTTTCGATCTGAGGAGGATGTGCCTGCCCCAAGGGCAGTAGGTAATGGCCCTTGCTGGAGGGCTGCCCTGCAGAGGCAAAGTGCTCTTTTCCTCTCCCTCCACCTGCCCCTGCCACGATTGCCTCAACCCCTCTGCCCTCGTCAATGTCACTGGAGCCAAGCAACAAGCCCACTGATCAATAACACGAGAAAGGTGACTTCAGCGGAAGCCGAGCTTAGCTGCTGGCTGGCTGCGGCACCTTTCCCTGAATAAGAAGACACCAATCTGCGCCTGCGCGAGAATGTAGGCGTCTCTAACATTTCACCTGCTCGGGAACTACACTAGCAGACACATTCTGAGATTGAAAAGACAGCTTCCCCGGGCAACCATTTGCTCATTCTTACTTTATTTGGGAAATTATTTAGTTTGCTATTTATTTTTTTGTTGATAACAAAGATGTTGAGATATGGACGAAACAAAAATGCCCAGTGAAACCAGACCCTGAGATTTTTATTGCTTTGACTACAGTAGACTCACAGACAACTTGAATTTTCTAAATTATATAAAAGCTTCAGAGGCTAAATTCAAAAACTGCGATTATTCATTTATTCCAAAGCCCAATGGCATGCTGCTGTTATTCTGTTTTAACTGTAACATCAGTGGACATTTATAAGAGAAAAAAAAAAACCATAATGATATATCATTATTTCCATCCTTATGGTGCATGAATAAAACAATGACATCACAGGAAGCGGTATGCATACACAGAGCAAAACTGCACCCCAGAGGAATGTATATTAAACATGATGGTGCAGGAGAGAGTTGTAAATAAGGACGTCTGAACATCTTTATATAAAAAAAAAAAATCCAAGAAACCTTAAACAATGAAAACAACTGAGTATTTACTTGCAGACAAACTAGAGCAAACAGCCCACAAAATTGTTCATTGTTTCTGAGCTAAGTGAGATTAAAAATCACAGTGTGGAGAGAATCTAGGGGTTTGATCTAGATGGTGGGTATCATACCTGTAATTCCTAGTAGATTTCTCTAAAGCTAAAAAAGATCGAAGGTAAGAAAGACATGGTACCGACATACACGGGATACATGGCAGAACTTACTGATGGATTTTTGCTTAATCCTACTTCTTGGCCACACAGAGAAAGGACGTGCACCAACTTCTCTTTTGTCCTTTTCTGGAAAAGAGACACACAAACATGTTTTAATCATGAGGTCCTGGGATCAAATATTCTCCAATACTGGAAGCCATTAGCCACATTGGACTATGGACCCCGAAATGTCGCCAGTGAGAATCGAGACATAAAATACACATAGGCTGGGAATGAAAAAGGAATGCAAAGTATCTCATTAATAATTGCAAAATATTGGCTGCATATTGAAATAATAATATTTGATATATGGTATATTAAATAAAACATATTATTAAAAATGATTTTATCTGTTTCTTTTTATAAAAAAAAGAACGCAACTGTTAGAAAGTTTAAAATGAGGCACACATTATGTTTCTACCGGACAGTGCTGATCTAAGTTTTCCCAAGGGAGGGGGTGAAAATCAGCCCCTGGTTCTTCAGAGATACTGCTGACTCCCCTTGATAATCTTGTCTGTTACAACTTTCAGCATTAGCAAGGCTTTCCTTATACCTAAATTAAATCTTTTATGTTCCAGTACAAATCTATTTTCCTCAAATGGGAGAAAAACTTTACCTTCTGCAGAATTAAAAAATTCAATTATCTGCAAGCCATATTAAATCCTTTTCAATTTATTCTTCCTAAAGTTAAACAGATTCAATTCCTTTTGCTTTTCTTCACGAGCCTTATTTTTGGGTACTCACGCATGGAGATTCTTCTATAAACTGTCACATTTTCCAATGACATAGATAAACTAGATCTCAGGATGATTGGTGAGTTGAGAATGAAAAGGAAGAGTAGCGAGGGCCCAGAATATGTTAATGTACTTCAGAAATGCTCTTAAAGCAATCTTGCTAACTCTGGAAAATGATTTTTCCCTTTTAATCTGATTTAAGTTAATGTGGAGACTGCTAGGAGGCCAGTATCATTCATAGCCTTTCTTTCTTAATGGAATTTGGCTTCACTGCATTCTTCTTTCCAAAATTATAGAAGGGACTCTCAATACCATGTCTTTTCAAGGTCAAAGACAGGAAGACCTTGATGTGGGCGGATGGCAAGAGATTTGCTAAAATATTTCCCTAAGTTTGTGGGCATTTTACAATTCTAGGAAGGAATCAACACAGAGGAACCTAGAAATGGGGTGTATATTTTTCTTCTCTTTTCCAAATCCCCAAGAAAGTATAGTAGGTTCTCTTGCTCAACAGCTCAATGAAACGTCATTGAGAAACAGCAGTACGCCAGCAGGTAACATGCCATATATTCCCCTCTCCTAACCTTGGCGAACCCTGCTCAGCACCCACCATTTGACCTTCTTCCAGTAATACCATCCCTCTTTTTATCTTCGGAACAGCTCCTCTTGCGTTAAGTGGGGCTCTGCCTCCCTCATACATGTTGCAAGAGTCCCTCCTCTAGAATGGGTATGGATGTTGGGGAAGGAAAGCCTCTGTCCTAAAATCATCAGAGCCAAAGACTGTGCAAATTTGGAGCTGCTGGAGGCTGTTGGTGTTTCATAAGACAAGAGTCTGCTTGAGAATGAAGTCTCTGGAGAGGGAAGGAGGGCCACCACTGGGAAGGGAAGGGGAGGACAGTGAGAATGGGGGAGAGAGAGGTTAAGGATCCAGTTCCTTGATTTGTGTTCTAGAATTCAGCTGTGTGTGAAGACAAGCTACGGGAGTTAATAAATTCCCTTTCCACTTAAGGTAATTTTCCACTGGGCTTCTGTCATGTTAGTTACTGAAGAGCCCTGAATAATGCAGAGGTTTCACTCGACAGCAATACAGCCTTAGGCTCTGATAACAGAACTTCAGAGGGATCCAGCAGCCCACTGTGCTCCATGTGGCTCAGACTGTCTATGGAGACCATGACTGGAGTGTGTGCTTAGAGGACAGCAGTCAGAAGGGCCACTGGAAAACAAAGTATGTGCATATCTTAGACTAAGCGCAAGCCTCCCAAATGTCCATTCACAGAGCAGCAGGTAGATCTGACTACTTTCTACCTACTCTTTTCTCCCTGACCCCTTAGCATCATTCACTAATCTCTTCCCTTCTCCCGCCCCTCTCCATCAATGTAAGAACTGAGACAATCTTACTGGTCTACACAGCACTGTGGCTTGAGGAAGCAACCATAAAAGCAGATTCTGAATTTGTGCAGCCCCATCATGCAGAATGAGCTAGGAGAACTAAAGATGCATTATTTGGAGAAAAGAGGGCTCATTTGGGCTAGTGGCAGAGGGAACGGGTTTCTTTGAAAGGCTGTCATGTTAAAGAGAGATCACATTTCTTTTTCTAAGTCTTAAGAGAACTAAGACCAATGGGTAGAAGCAGCAAACATCAGACTTCACCTCAATGTAATGAGCAGTTCAAAGATAAAATAGGTTCCCTTGGAATGCCACGAGATCCTCATCTCTGAAGTGTTGATGCCTCGATGGGCAACGTCAGGTTGGTGATGAAGGAGCGCCTTATCACATGCGCAGCTGGGCTCACTAGGTCCCCCTGAACTCCCTTCCAATCCTGGGAGCTTAGGATTCTGTACCTGAGAATACTGGGGTCTTTTCCAGCTTACAGGAACAAGGACATTGGAGTTGGAGCCTGATGATGTGGACGATATGCTCCTGGTGACAGCCATGGCCCTGGGCTTCCCATCCCGTCCAGAAGAGCTCTGCAGCTCGTCATACCGTCTCCCGATGATGGGCGTCTTGACAAAAAAAAAAAAAAAAAAAAAAAAAAAAAGGAATAAAAAAGCTCACATTCTCCTATCTGTTCAATAGTTCTGTGGAATATGGGATCACTCTACCCAGCAGCAACCAAGCACGGCTTGTGTGACTAAACCTTAGAGAAGTTCAGAGTCACAAGCGGGCTCATTTTCCTGATGTTCAAACACACATTCTAAAGCATTTTACATCTTCGACATCTTCCCACCCTCTTTAGCAGCTGAAAACAAATCCAACTGCTTGTTCTTAAACATACTCTAGAAACCACTGATAACGATGAGAAGCAAAACGTTCAGGAAAGAAAATAGTTTTCAGATGTTTACGCTGAAAAGGATTGCTTATCATTATAACAAGAAACCTTTATAACAAGTTCCTTCCCTTCTTCTTGAATTTTAAATACTCTCAAGTATTTAAAAATTTATTGAAATGGATTATATCCTTTTGATTATTTAAAGGAATGAATCTGGGGCCAGGTACTAGAGCAACAGTTTAGACATTCTCTCCCTGAGAGTTTGCTTCTCGTGCTGGGTCTGGTGGGTAGACAGCACCGTCCACACTTTTGCCCCAACGAGGCTGCAGAAACCCGTCTGCAGGCCTGCGCTTGGAGGTGGCAGACACGGGCTGGAAATACTCCATCTGTTTTTCCAGCTTTTTATTCTGATGCAGCTGGGTCCCTGGGGGTGGGCAGGCAACTGGCTGCTTGTTTTCTGTACCCCTTTTGAACAGAATAAACTTCCCTCAAGGAATAAAAGTAGCTTTCTCCCTCAGCCATGTAAAAAAAAATTAAAAATTTAAAAACCGGGGCGCCTGGGTGGCTCAGTGGGTTAAGCCTCTGCCTTCAGCTCAGGTCGTGATCTCAGGGTCCTGGGATCGAGCCCCGCATAGGGCACTCTGCTCGGTGGGGAGCCTGCTTCCCCTTCTCTCTCTGCCTGTCTTCTGCCTACTTGTGATCTCTCTGTCAAATAAATAAAATCTTTTAAAAAAAATTTAAAAATCAATTGATTGGATAATTGATTGGATACCTCAATATCATACACATCCTAAATACAGTTGCAAGTATCACAATGGCAGAAAAGAGTATCTCAACCTGTGTACTGAAAGGACAGAAGGTCAATGAGGTCATTGTGTGAAAAGTAGGCTTCAACCTACTTCATAGAGCAAGTAAGTTTCATATAACCACATCTGGTTTATTCCTTCAGTGAATTTATTCATTCAGCAGTGTTGAAGATTACTGTTAAGTACCTATCTTGCACCAGACACCGAAACAGACCCTGGTAACCAGAGGGACAGAGCATAGTTCCTGCTTTGGTGGGCTTATGGGGCCTGGGGTAAGCGAGACAGGAAAGCAAAGGATTTATACATCTTAGAGTAAGTACAGGCCTCCCAAATGTCCATTCACAGAACAGCAGGTGGACCTAACTACTCTCTACCCTCTCTTCTTCCTGATTCCTCAGCTTAGTTCACTGGTCCCTTCCCTCCTCCCTCCCCTCTCCCTCAAGGCAAGACTTCAGATAATTTTACTGGGTCTAGAAAGCAGTGTGGCTTGGGGAAGCAACTGGAAAGGTAGATTCTATATTCCTGTAAATCTCAGTCATTTGCTGGTCTGATTGGGAGTTTGGGCAGCAAAAGTTGTGGATGTAAAGATAGGACAGGACACCTGTCATACAAAGAAGGAGTGAAGGTCATGGTTTAAAATGCTTCAGATCATTCCATTTTAAAGTTATCTTTTAAAAAAAATCATTTAAAAAAAATAACTGAGGCTAGCTTCTAGTTTTAGAAGCTGCCAATTGAGAGCTTCAAGGAGTATGACACTTGATGTGTTCTTAAAAAACAGAACCTAATTTAGGCCTTAGAAAGCTTAATTTGAAATAAATGTAAAATAAGTCTCTCTTTCCTCTCTTTTTGACCTCTACCACTATTTCTCCCTGCTGAAGTGGACAGAAACAGATCACATACCTCTGAAATATCAAAGTGAAAGTCTAGGGTTTTTCCAGGTAACTCCTTAGAAGCACTGGTCCACACTCGATGTATTTCTATCTTGGACAGGTCACTGTGCTGGTAGGAAGGCAAAACAAGGCTGGCAGATCGAGAAACTACCAGCTTCAGGATATTTAAAGCTTCTCTCCAGTGAACACTCTGAAGGGAATAAAACATTCAATGGTCAAAAACAAGTTCATTAAAAAACAAAACAAAAAGACCCCCCCGCCAAAACCAAATCTATCGCTAGCTACTGAAACCTCTTATGACCTGTCTGAATTCACAGATTGAATACAGTGCAGCAAATTCCATCCTGTGTAAAAGGTTAAATGACATAAAAAGACAATTTACATGTAAGAGGAGATATAAACAAATTAAAAAAAAGTAGCAAATTTTGCCCATATTCAAATAAACAGAAGTTTAACATTACAAGTTACCATTTTTGCCAATGAGGTACTTCCTTCATATGAAAAAAACTTTTGCCCAATGCATTTATGCTATTGACCACTCACTCTTTCTCAAAACTCTCCCCACATCCAGCTTCCAGTCTTCCTTGGTTGTTCTCCTACTCCCCTGGCTCCTGCTGCCCCCTTTGCTGCTGGCTGCCTCTTGTCTTCTTACTTCATATCTTCCACATGACCCAACCCAACTCTGGGAGCTGTTCTTGACTCCCATCTTTCTCCGCCTCCTGATAAATTGCTCCCTCCTCTCCATTCGTGCTGGGAGTGGCTCAGCTGACTCCTTTGTGGCTCCTGCCTAGATCCTGCCTATCCTGGACAGAAGTCCAGCATAACCTCCCCAACTATAGTGATCTTTCTAGAACTCTTCAGAACAAGCCCCTTCTCTGCCTAAACTTCTTCAAGGGCTCCCTCTGATGGGCAGGGTGGAGTCCACACTCTTTGAGCAGAACCCACAGGAGTAATCTCCCCCAGGCCGCCCCTGGAGTTCCTCACACCAGGCAAGCTCTCTTTGCCACTGTGTCTTCACTTAATGCTACTCCCGCCTCCTGGAACACCCTTCCTCTCCTTATTGGCTTATCACAGGCTTACTCTTCCTCTAAGACTCATTGGTTTTTGCCATCTTTTACTCCCTGACAAACCCCAGGCAGACTGAAGGACTTCTCCCACAAAAATATTCAGTGTAAATAAACTAACTTGATAAAAGTTATTATTATATTTACCCAGCCTTTGGAATAAGAGAACATGAAATAAAACACATTTCCTTCACTTAAGTTCTGCACAGGGGAGGCCATGATGTGGATGTGAAATTAGCCATCATTCAAGAGAAGATATCAAGTAACAGAGATAACCCAGAGGCTGGAGTTAGAATAGGCAGCCTAGTCAAACAGGTTTTTTTTTTTTTTCTTTTTACCGGGGGTACATGATTTGTAGAAAAAGGTGAACTGAACCCCTGGCTCCCATGACTTCTATGAAGTGAGAAAGTGTTACTGAATGCCCACCAAGTGCACAATGATTTTTGGAGAAATGCCACTTCAAAAATGGAAAATGGAGACATCTTGGAAATCATTCTTAGCATTACATAGCTTTGGCAAGCAATGTGATGTTGATGATGGGGGAAAAATGTCTAAAATTTACATTGTATGGCTTTGTGGATGAATTTAGCCAGATAGAACCTAGCATCTGCCTTGAACTCTGCAACTTCCTGTGTACACTCCTGTGTTTGTTGGTTGCAGTATTTTCAAGCACATTTATGCAAGTCGCTTAACCCCACTTCCCTCCACTCTAAAGTGACAACTTTAACCACTGAATTAACACTTTGCATGTAGAAACACCTGGCCTAGAACCTGGCACATCTGAGTTCCTTCTCTCTTTTCCTTCTTTGAAATAGGATACTACAAATACAACCCTCCTGGGTCCTCCCAGCCAGGTGTGTGCTTTTAATACCCAGGCTGCAAGCCCCAAGAGGCAGAAACACGTCCTCTGAGGGCTCAGGAATGCACCAGGGCTGGTCCTGTCCTTCTCTTCACTGTACCAAGCGGGGTGTGGTCAACCACCACAACGGACTGTTCTCTGGGTTAGGGATGCCAATGCACGAGTGTGCTGCCTGGCACGCCTGTAGCTTTGCAGCCAAATACAAGCTACAAACCCTCAGTCTTTCTGGAATGACTCTCTGGAAACATCCTTGTTCGTAAGTGACATCATCCAAATACTCACTTGCACATATTTTTCAATGGTCTTCAGAACTTCCACATTGAATTGCTTTACAGGGATGACGGACAGGTCCATGTAGCTGAGCAGACTGTAGATCACCTGGAGGAGGGGCTGCTGCATACTGGGGAGACCCTTCTCCAGCAGCTGTGGGAGGCAAGGCACAGTGTCAGCCAGTGCGATACCAGCTGTTCATACAAGAGCACCGATGCCCCCCTATACCTTTATGGTCACACATTTCCTTAAGGAAAGGGGAATCCTAACCACTAAAGAAATGAAGACATCATTAAAGGTAGTGTAAGTAGTTCTGAATATATAGATATCATATCCACAGTGGAATACAAGAAACCTCAAAAGGAAAGCACCAATTACCACTAATTATTTAAAATACAAAGTAACACAAAAGACACAAGTTACTAGGTATCAAATTGGCAAAGTTTCCCAGGTGATAATGGTCAGTGTAGGTGAGGATATAAGATGGGTGTTCTTATACACCAGTGGAAATGCAACTTGGATAATTTGGCATTTGGCCTCAAGAGTACTAAAAACAGCTTATAGCTTTTGAAATAGTAATTTTACTTCTAAGAACTTTCCCAAACCTATAGACACTAAGATTTATATACGAGATTTCACCAAGGCATTATTTATAATGGTAAGAAACCCTCAAAGCTAAATAAGAAAGCACTGAAAGCAATATAATTGTTGAACACTAGGGAAATGGATACAAAATTATGGTAAATTGTATGATGAAATACACAACGAGGAGAATGACATTTTAAAATATTTCATTTATTTGTGTGTGAGAGAGAAAATGAGAATGAGCAGGGGCAAAGAGTAGAGGGAGAGGGAGAAGCAGACTCCTGAGCAGGGAGCCCAATGTAGGACTCGATTCCAGGACCCTGGCATTATGACCCGAGCCAAAGGCAGACATTTAACCAACCGAGTCACCCAGGTGCCCAAGAATGACATATTTAAAGATAGTAAAGGCTATCAGATAATATTAAGTGAAAGAGGAAGGATATGCAATTTCTGTATAGAAGATGATGCCAAAATTGATGTGAATGGGTGGGTGTTACAGAGAAATAACAATGGACAGAGATCTAACAAAATGCTAACTAACAGTGTTTCTCTCTAGATAACAATGATTTTGGATGTTTTTTCTTATCTCCACCTCCTGTTCTTTTCCCCACTTTCCCGTACCTACCAAGCTTTCTTTTATGGACATATACTATTTTCATTTTCAACACTGTTTTCAAAAAAGAAAGCAAAATAATGAGAACATTTATATGACAGACATCATAATAGAAAGTTACTGTTCAAAAAAAGAACTATAGAAATTATTAAAATAAATGCTAGACTTCCACATCAAAAGTGGTCAGAAGAAATAACTAGCAGGGATGCCTGGGTGGCTCAGTGGGTTAAAGCCTCTGCCTTCGGCTCAGGTCATGATCCCAGGGTCCTGTGACCGAGCCCCACATCAGGCTCTCTGCTCAGCAGGGAGCCTACTTCTTCCTCTCTCTCTCTGCCTGCTGCTCTGCCTACTTGTGATCTCTCTCTGTCAAATAAATAAATAAAATCTTAAAAAAAAAAAAAAGAAATAACTGAGCAGTTAACACATGAGGAAATGAACAATTAGGCAAATATATTTTGTGGAAAATGAACATTATTCCTAGAGGAAATACATAAATAGAATAATTTTAAAATACCAATAAAAATATAAAACTGAAAAAAAGGGATAATAAAATGTAGTGAAGATATGGGAAAACATGTTTATACACTGTTGGCAGTATTGCAAATAGGGGAAATCTCTGTGAAGACCAATTTCCCAAATATGTAGAACTAAATAATGTATTCAGGTTTCCATGCCCTTTACCTGGATAGTTAGTTTGGGAAATGCCACCAGAAGAAATCACCTGGATGCTACCCAATAAGGAGTCTACATAAAAGGACCATTTGTAATAGAACAAGATTATGAGTTTAAACAACAGGGGAGATGTTTAAGCAAATTGGGTTACATTAACCTGTTAGAATCCCACAGTTGATGAACGTGACACTATGCAAACACAGAGTTAATGTTGCATGAACAGAGGAGGTTCATGGGCAATACTGACCACAGTTACCTAAGATTATATATATGTGCATCGCCAACACCTGAAAAAAACACATGAGTACTTGAAATGGGAGTTAATATATACTATGCATGGTGGGAAGTTAAGTTTATGATAAAATTTTCAGTGACCGTTTGTAACAAAGTCTCAATAGAAGAAATTAGGTAACCCATTCTTATTTATTTTCATTGTGGCAAGATGTATATAACATAAATTTACCACTCTGACCACAGTTAAGTGTACAATTCAGTGGCATGAAGGGCTTTCACACTGTTGTGTAACCATCACCACTACTTATTTCCAGAATTTGTTCATTAGCCTGAAAGAAAACTCTGTTAACTGTAAAATACTATGTCTCCATTACCCGCTGTCTCCAGGCCCTGGTGACCACCAGTCTGCCTTCTATCTCTATGGATTTGCCTGCTCTATAGAAGCACCTTGCAGAAGCGGGATCCCGTTCTACTTGTCTTTCTGCGTCTGGCTTCGTTCACTTAGCATCATGTTCTTAAGGTCCATCCATGTTGCGGCACATGTTGATGCTTTATATTTTTTTAAGTCTGAATAATATGTATGTGTGTCTGTGCCACATCCCATTTGGATTTTTAAAACTTTAGGTCTAGTGATGCAAGCAAGTCCTACCTCCTTGCTAACTTGCACTTCACTTTAAGACAGGCATCGTCTGCCTTCGTAAGCAGGGCATTTGCGTGGGTTATCCTAGTATCTCTTGTGAGCCGAGGGATGTGTGTGCTTTCTGAGTAATTCTTGCAGGGACAGATGTGACCAAGGTGACTATCCAAAGCAGAAGGGTGGCATATAAGAGCGGCTCGTTAAAGTGCCAGGGATGGGGTGTGGAAAGAACCCTTGGCTATTGACAGTTTGAATGCAGCTCACATATTGCTGACCCAGATTGCAAATCAAAAGCCTGCAGATCAACTATCAGTGTTGATGGCTGGGGCGAGGACCTTCTTTCAGGTACAAGGGTTTAGTCTTGTGGAGACTTTCAGAGTATGACGGATTCTCCAATCTATCTGCACCCTGTACTGGTGACATAAGAAAGAAAAGTTGGAATGCACTGATTTTAGCACTTCTGAAAAGGCCCTAGCAAGAGGTGGGCATGCCAGTCCCTCAAGCAAAAGCAATGGCAAATACACTAAACCAAGGTGGCTGTTAGTGGCCATCTCTGTCAGATTTCACGACCTCATGCATTAAGCTACTCAGTGACCAGAGGTGCTACCAGAACACATTTCATCACTTGTTTGATATGCTGTGTATTTCCAGCTCCAGGGCTTGGAGCTAATGTGCTAGAAACACATTTGTAGGGTGATGAAAATCCCATTCCAGTATAAAACACAAACTTCAAGTTAAAAAGCATATTTCAAAACAGATGCTTTGCTAATTAGTTTAGCGCAAACAACCATTAAACATATCAAGTCACACAGTAACTCCTTAAGTAAGATTTGAACACCTGGAGAAATTAGGATACAAAATCCCAATTTCTGGAAGGTTCTGGCAGGTATTCGTTTAGTAAAAAGAAGGAATTAAAGCTTTTGAGGCAGGTATACCCCAGTTCAAAGGCTGGTTCTGCCACCTTAAACATATGGCAGGTTATTTAACCTGGTTGAGACTCAGATCTTTTGTATGATAATATGTTGTGAGGATTTAAAATGATTCCATACAGCCTCTATGATAATATATAATAGGCAGTCAATAAATGAAGAGATTATTACTCATTCCATATAAGTATTTTACCCGTGAAAACTATAGGGGGCTTCTCCTTCATTGAAGAGCTTACCTCTGCCAGGTAGGTCACCATATTCAAGGTAATGTCAGCATATGCTTCATGGAGGTATCGGCAGACCACGTTGACCCATGTGGCACAGTCCCTCGTGTAGCTGTGTGTTTTATAAAGGGTCATGACATGTGCAAGATTGGAAAGTTTGGGGTTCTTTTCTTCCAAACACACCTTTTAAGAGACGAGAATCAATTAGGGATAAAATAGTCTGACGAACAGAAAGATGTGTCAGAAATTTTGCTGTAAGATACATTTGCAATTTTGCTCTGAGATCTGGAAAACACGTCAATTTGACAAAATGCGGAAGTGCTTGTCTTAGTAATTAGCCAATATGATTTTCACAGATTCTTTCCACCTGTCTTCTCAATAATGAAACCACAAGACGATGTGCATCTGCTACTCAGAGATGTCAATTACTAGCTGTATCAGTTATGATTTTCAGGTTTTTTGAAACCCATTTCCCTTTTGGAGAAATTTCTGCTTAGTATTGGACCTTTCTGAAGGCCCATATGGACCCACCTGAGTGTGGAGCCAGAATTCGTACCTGAGCAATCCTTTCGGCTATATCCTTGCAGAACTGATTGGGATTTTCGAAATGCTGGATCAGCTGGGGCAGGAGACACAACACGTTCAGTGGAAATCCTGGATCAGAGAAGATATGGGGGGGTGGATAGGTGAATATTGTGCATTTTAACTATTAACGGTGGCAAGGGATACTGCAGATTTTATCCCGAGGTGATGCAAAGCAGACTTTTGAACCAACTTTACTGTGATCTAACGCGAAATCCAGGGGAAAAAATGTACAACCACAATGACACAAGTTTCAGAGGAGAAACTCAAAGTAATTCTGAGCTATGGTTACTGTTTTGCCATGGGCTGTGAATCAGGATGACGGGCAGAGATTTCCAAAAGCAGATTAAAATGAACTCAAGCACTAGTTTGAAACTTTTAAATCAAAAACTGTATTTTAAGAATAGCTTGTAGGAGAGGACATAGGCCAACAAATTTAGGTCTCCCTCATGTAACATAATCTTTAAAATAAATGATAAGTAATGGCTTAATACCACTTAGTACCACTGTATTAAGCTCTACCTTCATGAAAAGAAGTCTGGGCCACATGCCATGGTTTTAAAAATATGGCTGGTGATTTGGCTTAATTCAAAAAATAGGGAGCGAAGTGAATTTTCAAGGCGGGGGGGAAGCTAAGAAAACAAAAAAGATCTAGGAGTTAAGAAAAAAGAGAAAGAAGGTTTATCTGTACAAGAACAATGAAATAAACTGACAGTATCTGCAATTTGATCTGGAAAGCACAAAGAAATGACCAATATATTACTTCTGCCCATTTTATACTGACTTAAACATGTCTTCCACAATTTAAATAATTTTAAGATTTACTTTAGGTATAATTTTGAAAGAAATACAAATTATTCCCAAAGGACCATTTCCAAACAGAATTGTTGAAAGTACTAAGTCCATTACCTTATTACACTCAACATAAACACAACCACCACCAGAACTGTAAGAGAATGAGTGATGTTGGCCTTACCAATGGCTTGGGATGAATCCACCATGGATACTTTGGATACTGGTGTGAGCAAACTGAAAAGCTGCAGGGTCAGGTCGGTGGTGGTGAGGGAGGTGAATCCTTTCAGCAGCAGCTGCTGTAACCCTGAGAAGTCTGACCACTTGAGCTGTGCCTGGAGTTTTTCAAGTTTTTCTCGGTTCTCAGCTTTATCCAGCGGCATGTGAGCCAGCAGTCTGTTCAACAGCCTCAAGGCCATAAGGTATTCAAACTCAAAATCAGATTCCATCAAGGCCACTGTGACCCAAAAGATGGTGGCCAGCAAGTTGGTTGGATGGTTTATGTGCGACGGGTCTGAGAGGCTGTCTTTCAAGGAGGATGAGCTTCTGGTTTTTGAGGAGAGGCCTTGTTGGGTACAAGCCTGAATTCTGTCCAGTGTGGCACTCCTGGGTGGGTCTGAGGATCGGTCGACAACACCAAATTTCTTGGGCACAGAAAAGCTTCTTTGATGCCGGCTCCGTTCTGAGGTTGCTGTGTTGCCACTGGCCGCCCCGGGGTTCACATTTAGCTGTCCTGTGCTCTTTCTGCTTGCTGTTAGTTTAGTGCTAGAGCTTAAATCTGGTGATGAAGAGCTGGGTATAAAAATTTAAAAAGTTCAAAAGAAAGCCAACATGCTTCAGGGAAGAGCCAGTCCCTTTAAAATCCATTGACAAACAATAAGGTAGGGAACTTGTTCTTTGGAAAGACGGTCTATACTTTTTTTTTTTTCCATACCCTTTGGCTTACAGGAATAAATATCCTATTCCTAGACTTAAAGCTATGGAAAACAAAACAAAGAGAACCCTCACCAACAAAACAACAACAAAACCTAAGAGCAGTTGGTAGTGAAGGTTACTGATCTTTCATTTATTTTTATTTTTTCATTTATTTTGACTTTGGGAAGCAGTAACTTATAAATAGAGTATACCTGATAGGCACACAGTTTAATATTCTATTAACAGACAGTTAAGAACAGAAATGGAAAGGATATTATCTAGAAAGAAAAGAGTAACTGCATCAAAGGGACTTTTTTATGCTTATAAAATATCTATGAGAGATGATCTCTAAGCCTATTTCAGACTGAAAAGATAAAACTCTTTATCAGTATTCTTGCTAAATTCTTATTGACTGAGATAAATCTGTAAGTCTATATAGAAAATGTGTATGATATTAGGAAACATACTAAAATCACCTACCCATAAAAAAATGCTCAACTTAAAAGTGAAACAAAGCTCTGCATGATTTATGATAACATTACCGACTCCATTTCAAGCAAAATGAGCTCAATTATACAAACGGAATACAGAATTATGAATGATTTGAAATGGGTAATTAAACACTGGCAGGAGCAAAAGGAACAAAAATAAAAAAGAAAGATCCTAGGATAGGAATTTATTCAAGTAAAATCAACATTAATTCCAGCTGTTTTTATACTGACGGTTCAGATGAGTTTTGTATATATTCATTAAAAAATAACATTTAGTTTTGGTTTCTGTTTATGATGTAATAAATAGGATAATTAAATAAAATTTGAAAAAATACTCAAAGACATAACAGAAAATGAAAATGCATTAATATTTGTATTATTTTAAAACAACATTTCACCTCCATCTTCCTGCTGTTTAAAAATACTTATATAATGTGTACAGATTGGGTGCCATAACTTTCTCCCTTTTTTTTAAACTAAAGAAAAAGTAATATATCAAACATTGATGTATTCTTTGGACTTTGTGGAGTCCAGCCATCTCTCAAATATTCAGTCCACCATATTTGATTTCAAGAGTCATGGAGCTGCTTCTTACCGAGATAATACTGTTAAGAGATCGCTGTTCTTCAAGCAGTCAGACAAGTTATCCACAGCAGCTTCCAATGTAAGGAGTGCCTCCATTACGTAACCCTGCCAGACATGCAAAGATAACATTTTGTACTGCTTAAAATTCCTGTTCACTTCCTGAAGATAAATTTAATTAACGCAAACTCTATTCAGTCTAATGTTAATATCATCAAGGGCTAGACAGCTGTTGTTAACTGTAACTTACCAAATCTAAAAACAAATTTAAGGGCCACTTAGGAAATTCAGATGGCTTAGCAGTTAGCAGGTAGTCACAAAGATTTATTTCCCTAGATGTGAGGTCCTGAACAGCTCAATCTCATTTGAAATCCAACAGGGAGAGGGGAACTTGTTCTTTGGAAAGACGGTCTAAAGGGAGCAGTCACGGCCCCTTATTGAGGGGGATAGTGGGTGTTTGAAATACAGAGTAGCAATGTCTCAGAGATCAAGAGCTGCGGTATGAGAAGGGTTGTGCCTCAGTGGCATTTTGAAGAATACATCCACTGGCCAGAATGAGAAAAAGAAGCCAGAGTTCACAGGTGTGCAGGTCTCCTGGGAGGTAGTAACTTTTCTGATGGAAAAGAAGGGAAAGAAGGGCTTGGCTGAAGCTACAGAGCTTATAATGCCCTTGGCTTTCAACCCCATTCCCTAGTCCTTGGGCTCTGCCTACAGGGTCTTGTGGTATCTATTCTCTCTGTCACTTCTTCAGCTTTTCTCAGTGTACTGAAGGCTAGCTATACAGAGAAGGGTAGTGCTTTGCATACATACAATGGAGATTCCTTCCCTGGGTAGGGAGACTAGACAGCTGTATCTCCGGTTGGTGGCAAAAAGACAAGAACAAGACAAATAATTCCCCGATTCCTTGTCAAATAAAACCAGCAACAAAAACAACCAAGAAGGAGCCCTGAAGGGATGTGCAGTGGTTGGCTCAATAAAACAATACCCACTGGATTTCTAGAACAATGCTCCTTGAAATGCTTTTGTAAGTATAAAAGTTAACCTCTCAAAAAATTTTTTATATTTTTTTTCAGTGTTCCAAGATTCATTGTTTATGCACCACACCCAGTGCTCCATGCAATACGTGCCCTCCTTAATACCCACCACCAGGCTCACCCCTCCCCCACCAAACCCCTCAGTTTGTTTCTCAGAGTCCACAGTCTCTCAAGCTTCGTCTCCCTCTCCAATTTCCCCCAATTCACTTTTCCTTCCCCTCAATTTTTTTTTTTTTTTTTAATAAATGGTATATGCCCCAATGGTTGGAGCATTTGGCGAGAGAAAGAAGGCTCAAAAAGAGCTGTTAAGACCTCATCTTTGATAGGAGAGGAGAACGAGTTCAGTGGTCTTTCCTTCCATACCTGAATCTCATCTCCATGTTCTCCAATCACCTCCACCAATCTGGAGAGAAGGTCAGACAAGGCGTGTGCTGACAGAGGTTGCTTGAGCGCCCGGAATATCTGGAAGGACCGACCAGCATAGTGCCTTGAGGAGCTTGCGAGGGCGGTCTGCAATGAGACTTCACTCAAGTGTTGCTCCAGATGGAAACCTAGGCACCAAGGAGCCAGAGGTCGTCAATGGATACTCCGCAAACCCTGGGGCATCATTTATCTACAGGTGTAAATCAGGCTACCTCACAGAGCAACCTCCTGGTGGTACCTGTTTAGGAATTAACCATTTTAAAATTTAAAAAAGCCCATCAAATTTGGATAGATCTTAAAGAGGCCTAGTGCAGTAGAAAGAGTCAGAAGATGTGGAGCAAGATGGTTCTGGTTTTGAATGAAGTGTTTTGGGACTCTGGGAAAGAAATGTGTTCTCTATAAGCCTGTTTTCTTATGTTTAGCTGAGGAATAACAGTCATGCACTATTTCCTAGAGTTGTGGAAATTCAACAGTTCAAAAAATGCTTAGCACAGTGCCCGACACATGATACTGACTCACAAATGTATTCTTGTTTATTGCCCCATTTTTCTACAGTGATCTTTTGAACTGCTCTTTGCATAGCATACTTTGACTCCTGTTTTCATAAAAGAATTTGTTGGGAACAAGTTTTCAGAGTGCTTGTGTATGTAGAGGAAAGCTGCTAGTGGATCTAGTCAACTCTAAACATAACCAAAGCCTATACCAAAGTCAACACACTTCACAACAGTCTACAAATATGCAGATACTGAAATGTAGAAGTTGCCAAGAAGGCAGCCGTCATTTAAACTCTCGCCTGAATATTGGTTCTTCCAATAGCATGAAGGTCATCATAATCATCAGAAAACCCCTTGAACAGATGGAAATAAAAATGTAAGGTAAAGTGCATGACTGACTTCTAGGCCACTATCTGTACTCTCTGCTGTGTCCCTCTGTGGGAGGAAATCTGACTACAAAGTCAGAGGACATAATGAAAACAGTGATTTTGGCTGTTTCTGAGATCTAGAGGGCTCTGGTACATTTGATTGTCACATAAAAGTGAATCAAGAAGCATAATTTAATGTCATTGTTCTTAACTGCTGCTGGGCTCTTTGACCCTAGGGACCTGTAGACTATATAAGAAAATGTTTCTGCAGAACAAAGTGTCCTGGAAAATGGACTTAGGCATGAATACTTAGATAGTAAATATAGGATTAAACCCACACAGACAGTTCCCAGTTTAAGAATGGCCCATGCTTCAAAACAGAATTTGTTACCTTTGTTTTATTTTCCTACTTAATTTTATTATGTGTGGGGTCAAGTCCTCTGTCAATGAACTAAAACATATTTACATCACAATGGACCTGAAGGCTAGAACACCATTAGTAGGATTGCAGAACCCCAGGGCAACTATGACAATGCCCCTAAAGAAAGGCTGTTTAATGTGTCACACACAGCAACCCTACATGTCCCAGCCTTTCCTGGAGCGAGGTGTGACGTCGTGGCCCGAGCTCTGACCAGTGGAATGTAAGAAGAAATGCTGGATGCCACGTTCGAGCCTGGTGTGGTGTAAATTCCTCCTACGTAATCTTCCACTCACGTTCTTCCTGCACCTGCTGGCTGGACAAGGAGGGCTGAGGAGAGGCCTCTGGGTAATGGGGGTGACAGAGCCACAGGATGGAGGGTCTTTGAAGCGCCATGTGGAAGGCCACGGGACAAACATCTATACTGACCAGAAGTAGCCTTCTATTACGTTAAGCCTCTGAACTTTGGGGGTTGTGTGTTACAGTAGCTAGGCTACCTGACTAATATAAGGTTTCCAGGAACACAGAGCAGAAAGCAGGGCTGTACAGGGAAACTGTATTAAGTGTATCTGGAGTAAGATGTGGAAAGACTCAGCCTCTAAGCACCCTCTGAGGAAACAGTGAAGGGATTCATGTGTTTTCTCATTTTTATTATCTTCATACAATCTAAGACAAATTAATGGCTCACACACAAACAATACATTTCTTCCTTTGGTTTATGTTCAATTATTAAGTGACTTTTAAGTAGTGGAAGTACACAGATAAGAGGTCTTAATATTTCAAAAATATTCCAAAGGAGACACTCAAACAAGAAATGTCAATCCTATTCCTGAAATGAGTTTCTCATGTTAGTTTATCAGTATTTTTTTTTCTTCTGGAAGCCCCCTGTAATAATGAGAAGAGATGTAGCTAATCTGGAATATTCTGAAATATGAGATGTGTTAATTCTCAGAGCAGCTGGGAAAGCCAGTGAGCCACCTTTCATTTGGCCAGACTCGTGTGGAAGAAGAAGGTAGGGACACTTACTGCATCATTCTGGGGAACCAAATTTAACTTTCCCACGCAAACCAGCCCCGGCCAAGTAGAATCTGAATGGTGTGCAGCTAAGGGCTTAAACATCATGATGTTCCTAGAGTCTAAATAAGAGTCGCACTGTGTTCAGAATATTGAATGATCATTAGCGCGGGAATTAGTAGCAAATGCTTTCAAAGTTAACATTTTATCACAAGATTCTTTTTCTAACCAGTTTTCAAGTCTACCAATTTCTCACAGTTGAGTCTGAATATAGTCAATAAGATTTGCTACTTTATTACTCTGCTTCTTTGTAAAATTGAAAAATTTGAGTATACTTGATATACAATGTCACACTAGTTTCAGGCATATAGCATAGTGGTTCAACTTCTCTTTATGTTATGCTAAGCTCACCATAAGTGTAGCTACCACCTGTCACCATACAACACTATCACAATATCATCGCTGAGATTCCCTATGCTGTGTCTTTTATCCCTGTGACTTACTCCTTCCATGGCTGGAAGCCTGTACCTCCCACTTCCCTTTACCCATTCTGCCCATTTCCCTACTCCCTTTGTTCCAGCAACAATCAGTTTGTTCTCTTTACTTATAGGTCTGATTCTGCTTCTATTTGTTTATTTGTCTGTTTTGTTTTTTAGATTCCACATATGAGTAAAATTATATTGGATTTTTTTTCTCAGTCCGACTTACTTCATTTAACACAATACCCTCTGGGTACATCCATTTTGTCACAAATGGAAAAACAAACAAATGAACAAACAAAACCCCTCATCTTTTTTATGGCTGCATAATATTTCATTTTAATATATTCTATCACATATTCCATTAAATATAATATGTTTATTATGTATATGTATAATATATGTATTATATGTAATGTAATATATATGGAATGAATATATGTCTACATCTATGTTTATCTATTTTTTTTTAAGATTTTATTTATTTATTTGATAGACAGAGGTTACAAGTAGGCAGAGAGGCAGGCGGAGAGAGAGAGGAAGTGAAGCAGGTTCCCTGCTGAGCAGAGAACCCTATGCGGGGCTCGATCCCAGGACCTCGGGATCATCACCTGAGCCGAAGGCAGAGGCTTTAACCCACTGAGCCACCCAGGCGCCCCTCTACATCTATGTTTATATACACACACCACATCTTCCTTATCTATTCATCTATGGATGGACACTTGGGTTATTTCCATATATCGGCTATTGCAAATAATACTACAATAAACACAGGAGGTCATGTGTCTTTTCAAACTAGTGTTTTCATTTTCTTTGGATAAATGCCCAGTAGCACAATTATTCAATCATTTGATATTTCTATTTTTAATGTTTTGAGGAAATTCCATATTGTCTTCCATAGCGGCTGCACCAATTTACATTCTCACCAACAGGTAAAGAGGGTTCCTTTTTCTCCACAGCCTTGCCAACACTTGTTATTTCTTGTCTTTTTGACTCTAGCCATTCTGATAGGTATAAGCTGATACCTCATCGTTCTTTTGATTTGCATTTCCCTGATGATTAGTAATGTTGAGCATCTTTTCATATGTGTGTTGTGTCATGACCTTCAAATAAAATTAATATGGGGCATAGTTTAATTCTAGTGAGGTAAACGAAGCAAGAACAGTGACCTTTGGGAATTATTTGATAAAGCATAATGCAAAAATACATGACATTAACAATCATTCAGTTAGGCACATCCAAAATAAGCCTCAAAGCTCCCTAATGAATACTCTTCTGCTATCAATGCCGATTGCAGAACTATACACACACACACACACATATATAGTTCTGAATTATATGCGTATATACCTATTATATATAATATATATTATATTCTGCATATGTATACATACACACATATGCTATATCCAGAACTATATATATATATATATAGTCATAATGGGAAGAATATGCTCCATTACAGAAAATGTTAGAAATGGCATTTGGGGAAATAGGAGAAAGTACCTGATTTGGAGTCTTTAAAAACAGATACAACATGACGTAGAAAATTAGTGAGCTGTTCAGCACTCTTTGAATTTTGATTTTTGGGTGTGATGTCTTCATGGCACCAAAGTGGACCAAATGCCCTTAAACAGAACATACAATATGTTAAAAATATAACCATTTAAATATAATCATTTTGCATTTTTAAAGCCATGTATGCAGTTGTAACTTCAAGGGCATAATATGATTTTCAAATTTTACTGATTAATGTAGGGTTAATTTTAGTCTTGTAAAGCTCTTAAGAGCATCCTCTAACTGATTTAATTTACAGAGGTATATTTTTTCTTAAGTTTTACTCACAAAATGAAAACCTCACAAAATTTACTCATGAAATCAAAACCTCAATTCACCAGAACAGTGTTTACACATAACAGGCGCTATGTGTTTGTCAAATAAAGTGATATAAAATGTTGATTAAAATATAGGTTTAGACACAGACTCCATTTGTACATTCTAGATCTGCAGAGATGATGTTTTTATCAGGATCATATCATTAGGTTGCCAAATACAGTAGAAACAAATTGAAGATACAGCCTCTGATATCTACTTGGTTTTCAACGGGAAGAACGAATGGAGCCAGATGTGAGAATTTCAGAGAACACCCTTTCCAATCCGTGGTACTGACAGTGTTGAGTGGTGAGCATGCTTTTATTCTCCACAAATCATTCAGGTCTCTGAGATACCCTGGTTGTATGCACCATCAACTCCCTTCCGAAGCTTCCTGTTCATTAAATCCTATATTGAACTGAAAGCTGCAAGGAATACTCTGAAATTAACTAAGGGAAGAAAATGCTTTTCTCATTTTTTTGCATTAATTGATGCATTTGTGGAAGAAAGAAAAATCGAGGGTATCAGATAACACTGATATAGACTAAACTTCCAGGATTTAATGCACCGAGAAAGAGAGCTGCCCTCCCCCCAGTCACAGGTGAGCCTGGTTTTCTTAATGCAAATGCTGGACCTTGGGGTGCTAGAAATTCTGAACACTTATAAGCTAAATTGTTCAGTAAGAGAACCAGAAGACCTAAAAAACAGAATTGCTTGCATCTCTTCTTGATTTTTGATCATCAGTTTGCTTCCTTTCCTATCATGCTTCCTAATGTGTCTGACTTCCATTTATAAATGACTCTGGATTAGATGAACAGACAATGGTCCCCTCTGCAGCTGCTCCTGGGTCGACTGTAGCTAATACATTTAGTTTCCAGAGCAATGTGCTTTGCCAAGTCTCAGAACTCCCGGATCCTGGCGGCTCTAACAGATGATTAAAGTCATCATCACCATGGGGTGCTACCATGTCCTGTCTCCATCTGCTGCATTGTCTTTGTATGTGGAACCCCCCCTGCCCATCAACTGTGCCATCACTGGGATCTTACACAACTTTTGCCAGGATCTACCTGGTGCACAGACTTCCACAGATGCAATTTAGAGGAGAAAATAAGGCTTTGTTATAGCCGCGGGCTCGGTTTTCCATCTGAGTGGTTTTAGATGGATGACATTTTCCTCAAAAGACCAACCTAAAGCCAGTGCCCTGTCTCCTGACCCCTCACTACCTGGTTGTCAGAAACTCAATGAGCTTGTTTGCCTTCTCATCCACTTCAGCAGTTGTGTCTGTATCCTCCACCTCCTGGGTCATCTGTGGGAGGTTCCCGCTGCTGCCCCCCAAACTGATGCTGGAGGACGTGGAACTGGAGCTTAGCCCTGAGTCTGGCACTGGGGATGACTGGTCCTCTCTCAGGAAATCAAAGCCACCTGGTGGGACAAGAAGGTCAAGGCAGAATGTGCTAGGCAGGTGCTTCGTGTGATTAGGAGGTGAGCAAACAGAAGTGCATAGTTATTTAAATGTTTTGGAGAAAACATTTGATTGTGGCTGTGGTTACCATGAGATGAAACTGATATTCTTCCCCGGCTTCTGTAATAGTTGCACTGTTGTGTAAACCAGGGTATCTTTTGTAATAGGAGTGTGATCTGCTGTTTTCTACTCTGGTATGTGTATCGATCCTTTCCCCAGAAGAAGTGGGGTGTGTGTGTGTGTGTGTGTGTGTGCGTCTCTGTGTGTGCATTCATGCACATATGTGCACACGTGTCTGTTTGCATATGTGTCTGTGTGCACATGCACACACATAAGCACAGACCCACAAACAGTTCCACTACACATCTGGACCCAACTGTGCTGTTTGTAAATTATTCCTGGGTTTTAGACTTCTTAAATTGGTGAAATGATACCATTTTTGAGGATACCAGCACCTAGTAATTGATATTTATACATATAACATCTAAGTTATATGTTTTGAGAAAATGAACTTACAACTGTGAGTATTATGTGCATATTAATATGTTTTAATAAGATAGATCTCATGGCAGTCAAAGAAATATGGTAGAAACAAATACTATGTTTTTTTTCCCCATCTCAGATTTGGTTATCATTCTACATCTCTGGGTGTGTTGTTGGTTTGGGAAAATGTATATACAAAACCATCCCTTTTCTCCTACTTAATAATCATAAAAGTCCATAGTAACTGACAGATACCATGAAATAGGAGTGAGAAGCCATAGGCCTGAATATCACCTCTGCCATTGTTGTGCAATCTCAGGGAGTTTACATGACTTCTCTGTACCTTAGTTTCCAATTATAAAAGAGTAAGACAGTAATTTCTATCACACAAGTTTTCAACCTAGATTTGAAAGGAATCAGAGTTGAAATTAGATGTTCAAGAAGTATTAGTAAATGTTTATGAAGAGGAGACACTTTCCAAACCCTTTGTACACCTATTCCACGTATGCTATAGATTCAATTATCTAACAATACTATCTGTTGTTTGTCTTAACTACAGCATATTGTATTTTGTTCCATTAGTGCCCACTTCATGCTACATCAGTGGTATTAGTGAATACAAAACAGATGCACTCAGGGCCATGCAACTTAATGGACATTACAACGTTCTCAGTCTAAGACCATGTGCTTAATAGAATACATCTTTATCTTGGGGAGTTGGGAAAGCAAGAAGTCTTCAGATTCTTTTAATTAAACATCAACAGTAAAGAGAGTTTTGTGTTTCTGAGAGGCAGTTGATGGGTTATGTTCAATAAACTGTAGCTTGGTTTAAAACAAAGGGCTTAAACTGAGATCAGTAGTCCTGATGTCTCAGACTCAGTGACTTTGTGTTTGTTTTCCAAAGAAATATCTTAATGTTGTCAAAGGACAAGATGGCACTGAGTACAAGTGATGAGTAAAAGGCACAGTCTCTTCAAGATTATGAATAAAGTACATAGTGACATACGGAAGGGCCATACCATATCCAGGGCCAGTGTAACATACAAAATATTCAGGAATGTTAGTTCATTCTTATTTTAAGATATTTTAAATGTTCCGATTCTAAATGAAAACCACTGGCCAACCCTTTTGGGAAAGCTTTCATGAATAGCTGGACACAGCCGAGTAATTTGACCCAAACATGACTCAGCTAATGCTTTCTGTTCTCATTTCTAAGAAGAAAATTTTGGTTTTAAAAAAGCAATGGTTCTTAGTAGACTTCCATTCATGGTGCCTTCCAGAAAAATCAATTACTTTAATAAAGTGAAAATTCCCTCAGGGGAACCAGAAGGTACACAAGTGATACATCGGGCACCTTGGCAATGACCTGCTCTCAAGGTGATGGAGGTCACTGTTTTATACATTCTCATCTTTCAATGTTTGATGCTCTTGGCCAAAGGGCATCTTAATTTTCAATGTTATCAGTAGGAGCATATTTAAGAAGAGCAGCAAGCATAATAATAAGTAAAAAGACATCTGAAAATATTCAATAAGGAAGAAGGATTTTGAGAACCAAGTTGACCATCAGGTGGAATGGTGCATATTTATGGTGCAGCTACTTGCTTGCTTGGAAAGTTGGGGGGTGATCATATTAGGGAAGTTAGTTTGGGCTCCACTGACACCTTAAGTTATCTTCGCATTTGTGATTCTGTCTCAGGCTCTCTGCCACTCCTTTCGTTACCTGTGTAGAGATACTCTGGCTGATAAGCTGGCTGAATTGTGAGAGTCTTAGTTTCGCCCATCTCTTGAGTCTGCAGGAGCATAGAAGCAATGGCATGAAAATTGCTGTTGCAAGAGAGGGCAATCAAGAGGTGAAGGAGCAATTTTTTGCTGTGTTCAAAGACTTCAGGCCGGTAATGGTCCAAACCTGGAACAAAACGGTGGAATCTCTTAGTATAAACAAGTTTTAAGCTCATTTAGATTCCAGGGATAGTAAAGATTCCAAGTCACTCGGGAGGAACACGTTAAAAGAATGTTCGGTTTTCTTTGTTATTGTTTGTGTTACCAACATAAAGAAGTTGGGCTTAGGAAAAATAAAATGCTTTATTCCTCAAATCAAATGTTCTCATAAAAATGCTGATAGATGAACTTTTCTTGACCTCTCAGTAGCATTTGACATGGTTAGCATTCCTCCTTCCTGGGATGTTCTTTTCCCTGGATCACTCTGTTAACTGAAAGATTCTAGCTTTGTTCATCTCTCTTTAACTAAACTTCTGAGTCTCCCCAGCTTGTTCCTCTTCCCTTTTTTGCTCTACAATTTGGCTATCTTAAAATCTCAGCACTTGGCCCACTGTGCTCTACATCCTTTCTCTCTATGTGCTAACAGTGTCTCATGGCTTTAAATTGATCCCATCTAGCCAAAGACACTCAAAGAGACCCCACTTGTTTTGCGTATCTTAATAGGTATAGCACTGGCAAAGTACCACCCTATAATGCAGTGATAGGGCAATTTTAAACAATGACTGGTCAAGTGAAATTGTAGAGCCGATGTCACATAGAAGAAATGAAAAATGGAAGAGACTAAATCTTTCAGAAATGAGGAAAGCAGGATGTCAATGTAAAAGGAAGGCTCTCTGGATTACATCTATAGGTTTTTGACCCTATTGGCTAGAATTCCTCTTGGATCCAGTCTTACCTAAGAAGACAGCATGAAGTAATAATGGTAGATGAAGAGCCCAATCTTCTCTCACACTGTGATCCACCACCATCTCAGTCATAAAAATAACAGCAATATTGCACCTGATCAATGACATGATGAAATTAATGTAACTTCTGAAGAGGATGGAAATACATTGATAGATCATTAAGTCACAGTTAATAAAACTCATAAGCCCTGCTGAAGAATTATGTAAAACCCTTAATCCAGGGAAATGGAGTTTAATTTCTGACATAGCACAGAATTCCACAAAGAGAAGAAATGTTGGCTGAGTTGATCACATAACAGGGAGACTTACTAGTCACTTGGTAATAAGAGCTGAGGGAGGAAGAGTTACTCACAACCTAAAAATCATCACAGAATGCATATCCATATCCAGACTGCATCGAGGAAAATTTCCGAGTTACAAGGCAGCTTTGCACTGAGGTTAATATTCAACCAAACTCTACAAATACACTGAGAGCTGTAAGTCAAGCCGCGCATGGTCCCTCTGATTTCAAAGGTCATTTCATTTGATGGGACCTGGAATGATTTCCCTCTCCTCATAGGAAGAAAAGTCCAGCCAAAGCTAAGCAGTCATTTCCCTCTACCCACACATGCTACCTACCTGTGGAGGGGCCCCCGGGGAGTGATGGTCTCTGGGAGGTAGTCAACCAGGGGGGCCCAGCATCCTCCAGTACAAGGCATGGGGAGGGGCTGCGGCTGTTTGGTCTCTGTAATAGTCAAGAGCCAGCCTGTGTAGGGAGAAATCGGGTCATCTGTAGGGTGAGAAAGACAAGCGTGTGTTATTTTTAGGGAGAGATTATTTTTTCCCACTTGGTATTTGTAGAAAGAATCTTACAAATTTAGGCTAGTAAAAATAACTTTCTAACCATCTCATTTGGTGAGTACGAATTATAGGATCAATGGGTTAGAATCACTTGATTAGATTTTTGAGTCCCTTTTTTTGATCATCTAATATACAATTATGCATTACAGAGCAATGGGAAATATAGACACACAAAGAGAAAACATTAAATCATGCAAATTCTCATCATTGTGAGAACTTGGTCTTTCTCCAATCTTTCCTATTTCAGTAAAATATAACTCCATATTTCCATTTTGTTCAGGACAGGAGCCTTAGAGCTATCCCCGATTTCTCTTTCACATCTCACGTCCAACTCGTAATCATGACAATAATGATGAGGATAACAGTAATAAAAACAATAATAACATTAAGAACTAACACAGGGAGTGCTTCCTTTACACCAGACACTGACCTATGCATTGCATATATTCTTTTAAAAGATTCATATATTTATTGTGGGGGCAGAAGGATAGGCCTGATGTGGGGCTAGATCTTACAACCCCAAGATCATGACCCGAGCCAAAATCAAGTCAGATGTTCAACCGACTGAGCCACCCAGGCGCCCCTGCATTGCACATATTAATAGCCCAATAATAGGTACCTCTTACCCTTACTTTACAGAGGGGAAACAGAGGTTAGGTAACGTGGCATCATATTCAGTGAGCTCTACCCTCAAAACAAATCCAGAAGAAGATCACTTTTCACCATCGCCATTGCTGCCAGTGTAAGCCACCATGTTCTCTCACATGGAGACTGCAATGACCTTCCTACAGTCTGCCCTCCTTGCCCCTCTACCGTCTGTTTACTACTGAGCAGACAGAGCAATCTTTTGGAAACAGAAGTTCATTCCCATCTTTCTCTCTGCTTGACACTCTCCAGTGGCTCCCCTTTCCACTCAAAATGAAGTTTCAAACTCTACACCATGGCCTTTAAGGCCTTATGAGGTCTTTTACTCTCTTGGCTCATCTCCTCCTACCATCCTCCTTGCTCACACCTCCTCAGTCATTCTGGCTTTCTTGCTGCTCTGTGATCACACGAGACACCATCAAACTTCAGGGCCTTCCCATCTAGCATTCCCTTTGGCTGCAGTGCTTTTTACCTGGAGAGCCTGTGGCTCCTTTACCTCACACATGTCTCTGACCCAGGACCACTCTATTTAAAATCTACCTCCCACTCCAATCACTTTCTATCCTCTCACCCTGCTTTAGTTTTCCTTCCTGGCACAGTTCACCCATTCATAGGCACTGGGTCCCTCTTCTGACTCTCATATGAGCTCCACAACAGTGGAGACTTTATTTTGTTCATTGTTGTTTCCCTAGTACCTTGAACAGTATCTGACAGTAGTAGGGAATCAACAAATAGCTTTTGAATGAAAGACCTTCCTCAACTCTATCTTTAAAGTAAATACAGCAATGAGTTTGAAAACAACCTAACCTTACACCTAAACGAGCTAGAAAAAGAACAAACCCCAATCCACCAGAAGGAAGGAAATAATAAAATTAGAGCAGAAATAAATGTTACAGAAACTAAAAACAAATACATCAATGAAACCAGGAGCTGGTTCTTTGAAAAGATCAACAAAGTTAATAAACCTCTAGCCAGACTCATCATGGAGCTCCTTCTTAACAATGGTCTCAGTAGAGGCCAGCGGCATTAAGACAAGCAGTTCCACTGGGGGCCCCATGATATGGGCCAGGTACATGTCTTCAGACAAGCTCACTCTGTCCTACAAATCAGGTTGTAGTATATTAAGAAGAAGGGTGTATTAGATCATCTTTAAGCAAATTCTATTATATGTAGTTTTTCTTGGCTGCGCTCTTGAAAGGCAGTGAGAGATAACAGCTTCAAGGATGCTGTACTATGTAGAACTCTGTCCTTAGCGGTTAACAGAACCAGTGGAGGGGGTGTCTTCCCATTGTTAAAACCGAGGCTTGGGGGCAAAGGCAGGCACGAGGACACAGCCCACTTCTGGGATGTCAGGGAAGGGAGTTTTCCAAGGGCAAGTTCAGGATTTGCCTCAAAGCGTTAGGTCATACTAACACTCCAAAAATCAAGCAACTGGAACCCTATAAATTCCATGCCATCAATCTTGGCCACAATGGTTTTAGCCCAGGAGAAATGTAAAGCATGTGTGACAATTCTTCTCAGACTTCCCAGTAAATTACCTATAGAATGTTTCACTTTCAGCAAATGAACATTTTGACTAAGTGTCTAGGATAAGCTCATTGCGAAATGTACTTCTAAGTAATCAGCTACTCTATAATAAAACTTAAAAAGAGAGCAGAAATGGAAAGAATATCAAAGAATTAAGAAAAAAAGAAACTTGCCAGATTTCTGTTAGGAAAGGATATACTTTTCTTTGTTTTGATGATGTTCTCGGATACACATCTGACCAGCAAAAATGTACTGGATTGTTAGATTAGGAATAAGTTGGACTGAAACTGGTTTTCTACTGTTGGGTCTAAACTACTAGGCCTCATCTGCTATCCAGCTCAACTAGTTGTATCTATTATAGGGTTAAGTACACTAGCATATGGCCTTAGAGAATAATGCAGATATTTTAAGTAGTTCTAAAAAAAGCTTACATTATACTGGTAGGAAGATTTTTATAGATCTGTGTCTTAATCTGTTTTTTGTCCATTTTACTCAAGATTGTTTTTTTTTTTTTTTTTTTTTAAATAATAGGAAATATTCTCAGGAGGCTGCACACAGTCCTTCCACCTAGGTAAACCCAGATTCTGAAGCCCTGGGGCACTAGAGTTCTCCTGATTCCTTCTTACTCTATCTCTAATGATCCTTCCAGGAATTCAGGGAGAAAACAATGGCCCTTCACATACACCAGATGTGTGGCTATAAGGTTTTGGAGTTGAGCATACCGATCTTTGCTTTTCTTATAGCACAGGCCATTTCCCTCACTGTGTAGCTAGAACCAAAAATACACCAGGGAGGACCCAGTTACCAAAGTCCCAAGGGGATTTGTGCCCTATTAGACGTGCTACCCCTTCCAGACAGCCAGATTTAAGTTCTATTGCTTAAACATCTAGAAAACCATCTTAGCAGATATTTTCTGGGCTTTTCTGTGATGAGAATATGGTTTGAGTCACTTGATTTCATTTCCTCTTATATGAATAATTTAAAATAGAAGCGCTCAGTCCCCAAATGATATGCTATGAACTGGAACTTCTCTGGCCAGTAACTGCCACCACGTCAAGGTTATTATTGACAGACGACTCAATTGAACTCAAATTTTGTACCCAAATTTTCCCATTAAAATGCTGCTTATTTTATGCCACACAACAAGTTTGTAAAAACAACATTCTAGGTGAAATAGAGGCCATGATGAAAGCATCCACAACTTTTATAACTTCAAAGCTTTCACAACTATTCACTATAGTTTTTTTTTCCTCTTCACAAATACTTCTATTACTTTTTCTTTTTCTTTCTTTTTTTTTTTTTTAAAGATTTTATTTATTTATTCGACAGAGATCACAAGTAGGCAGAGAGGCAGGCAGAGAGAGAGAGGAGGAAGCAGGCTCCCCGCTGAGCAGAGAGCCCGATGTGGGGCTCGATCCCAGGACCCTGATCATGACCTGAGCCGAAGGCAGAGGCTTTACCCCACTGAGCCCCAGGCGACCCTGCTTCACCTTTTCATGATGTAATTTTTTTGTCCTCAGATTCTGAGTTATTATTACACAGCAAGCAGACTTTTCTTGAACTAATAGCTCTCCATTTCTCAGCTAGTACTCTCCTCATTTGTACAATCTAGTCCCATCCCAAACTGATGGTCGGTACCCCTGAGATTTCAAATATTCAGTGTTTGGTGAGTATGGTCCCCTGATAGGGCAGAGAAGAAAAGAAAGTACAAAGGACTTTATTTTATCTCAGACTGATAGTAAGAAGTTATATAGGGGCATAGTTGAAACTTAACCTACATTAGAGAATGGCAATTATATATGGATTTTAGCTATTCTTTCCATTGGTATTTTCAATGCTGGAGATGCCTGACTATGCATTAAGAAGGAGAGCCAGGACAGCTGAAACACAGTGTCATTACAACTCTGTAGCCCTTACCCACTCTACACATTTTCCATAAAAACAAAACAAATCAGAACAATAGTTACAGAGGCCCTGTGTCTTGACAAATGAACCTAACTCATGAAATACCACCATACTTAAAATTTCCACCAAAAGAGACACTTAAATCCCACCAGATAGGTTACTGATTTCGTAAGCATAGCAAAATGTCCCAGGGAGCGTTCTTTGGTTCCAGAATTTCTGCAGCACTTGTGACCAAGTGCTACCCTTTACCTGCTCAGTATCCACAGAAGGTGTCCAGGGCTTAAACAAAATAAATGACTGCATTAACCTTTTTGGTGTTCCCACCTTCCCAGGGTACGAAGAAATTCCTGTGACAGTTACATCTCCCAGTTTAGTGAGGTCTTCCCTTGGCTACTGAGACTACACCATGGAGAGAGATTCAATGTGAAAACAGATCCTCCGCTGGGCGAGCTGACTCCCAGAGCTTAAAGGTCAAATCCACTCTTAAGACAGGTCGAAAACCTGCAATGCAATATCTCTTCTCTAGTGGGACAATTTCTCACTAGACTCTCCCCAACTGCATCACCAAGGAAGAATGCCACGCATATAAAAATACGGATTTGGGTGGTAGTTTGACGTTTTCTAATTTCGATTTGTTCACTGCATGGCTTGCTTTGACTTTTAAGTGCTGACTCTGTGCTCACCTGCAGAGTTGGATTATGTGGTTACTTAAGATTTATGGGTTTCTTTTCAGTAATTAGAACAGGAATAATCAAAATGCTCATTTTCCACTCCCCAGCCACCTGTATTCCGTCTGAACAACCTGCTGGCACTTACTTTTATCTTCATCATACGATCCTCCAGAACTATTGCTGTATCTTGACTCTAGGCGGGTGTGGGCTCTGATGACGTTACTAAACCTTCAAATACAAGAACAATCATTGGAAATGCTGACACGTGTGTGTGTGTGTGTGTGTGTGTGTGTGTGTGTGCAGTTACTCATAAACACATATTATTATTCAGTGGTTGAGTTTTTTGGCAGTGAGTTCCAATGATGCTTTTCCTCAAAGAATACTGTAAAAATTGTACCTCAAGCATTTTGTTTTCCTTGAGAGGGTCAGTGTGGTCACCCTTGCTCAGATTCATGGGTTCAAGCCTTCATAAGATAACGTATTTTAAGGTTAGTATTTGGATTGAGCCAGAATATAACATTTGTTAGAAAATGGAAATGACACTGAATAATTTAAATCCCTATTCACATGGTAACCTGGCATAAGGCAGGTGGTCAGTAAGTAATGGCTGACTGATTAAGTCAAAACACATAGACTTGGGAATATATAAAAATGGTTTCCTAACAAACCCTAGGCTTTATCAGCTTTATAGTTTCCCTTAAAATGATCTAAAGGTTTTCAGGAAATTGTCCTATGTGAGGAAACGGGTTGAGAAAGGTTATACAACTTGTCAACCACAGAAAGGTGGCAGGAGGAGGGTGCTTTGAGAGCCATGCTGCCTCTGAGCAGATGAACAGGTGACTTTAGGGCTGAGCTCTCCCTCACTAGCTCTGTGACCTTGGCCAAGTCCTGTATCTCCCTGGGGACCCTATGTCAAAAAGGAATAAGAATACTTCACCATTTACTTCACTGGGGTTGTTGTGGCAATCAAAAGAAATAACACAAGAACGTTTCCCACACTGTGAGACATCCAGCTCTAAGGGATTAGTTATTATATCTCTACCTTGAATTTCTAGAATGCCTTGCCTTCTCTCTTCAGGGCACCAAAGGCTTTCAAATCAATAGCATTTTTGTCATCCACAGGCCTACAGCGTAGGGCAAGGGGGTGACTGAGGGGAAGTGATGATAAAATTTTATATTTATTTTATATTAAATGATCAACAGGTTTTATCTACTTAATATATATGTAGTCAAAGCAAAGAACTAAGGTTATCTAGAAATATCTGGAAAATTCAAACTAAAGCAGGTGTGGTCCCCTTCATTACTGGTGTTCTGCCTTAATTGACAACAGATCAACACTCTATTCCCCTCTATAACACTGGGGAATGCAGGGTTGTATCTATCCTCCAGTCAATGGAGAAAAAGAGATGCTTTAGGAAAAAGTCTTGGAAGTGCCATTAAGACACCTACCTTGTCCTGGTATTTAACCTCAGAAAATCGGTGATTTAGATTTGCTGAGCACAGAAATGTAATAGACTATAATGACTTTGGTTTTTTCTTTTTTTAAAATTTAGTTTTGTTGCTTTTTAAAAATTTTACTTTTTCAGTGTTCCAGGATTCATTGTTTATGCACCACACCCAGTGCTCCATGCAATACGTGCCCTCCTAAATACCCACCACCAGGCTCACCTGTCCCTTCACCCCGCTCCCCTCCAAAACCTCAGTTTGTTTCTCAGAGTCCACAGTCTCTCGTGGTTCCTCTCCCCCTCCAATTTCCCCCAACTCCTTTCTCCTCTCCATCGCCCAATGTCCTCCGTGTTATTCCTTATGCACCCACAAGTAAGTGAAACCATAGGATACTTGACTCTCTCTGCTTGACTTATTTCACTCAGCACAATCTCCTCCAGTCCTGTCCATGTTTGACTTCGGTTTACTGACCTCTTCGATGTTGGCTGCAACTGACACAGCCATCTTTTCCATAATAACTCTGTATTTCAAGCATTATTGTCATATCTTTTGGGCTAATGCTTTGTGAATCCATATAACAGAACAGCTAGAACATCTGCTCAGTCTGTCTACATCAGACTGAACTTACGGAATTAGAAAAGTGACCAACCTATTACCTTCTGAAGACATTCTTTAATCATATTTGTGCTGACAAATATAAAATTAAAAACAGTGTAGGCAGAGCCCATTCAGCAATATCAGGGGGAAAGGAATTCCACGTCTGGAGACTTCCATGGGACAGAGCTCATGAACCATAAACAGTACTTGCTGGCTTTATAATGACACTGTGGAAGGGTCAGGCAAGAAAGAATTATAGAATGGATGGCAGTTCTTCTCTTTTCCTTTGAGATGCATATAAAGGAGGATAAGGCAGAGGTTATGAAGCCAAGCCGAACAAGGGCAACAAGTCCCTTCCAGATTGTTCTCTTTACTCTGGAGAAGGTCAAAACCACAGTGTAGCAAAGTATAAGCTTGGCAACAACAACAACAAAAAAGTAAAAACTGGCTCCTAAAATCTGTTATTTTCCTTTGCTTTCCTGGCTTGAAGAAAACAATTTCAGTCTGGGCTTTAGAAAAATTTCAAGGATTAAGTAGACCAAATACCCTTTTAACATCAAAGGTACATGTCTTAAGAAATATATCATGAATATCACTTTGATAAGAGAAAAACTAGGAGGACAAAATGTTTCTCTAAATTTTAACTTGCTGATTTAGCTCAAAGTAATACTTAGGCAACTTTTTGTAGATTATTAATTCCTATCCCTGTATCAACAGAGATCAACAGAAATTTATAAATTTGAAGCTTATTGCTTTGGCTCCCTGTGAAAAATCCTTTCATGGAACTATAAATTTATCAAATAAGGATTTATTAAGGGTTGATACATTAAAAATACTTATGATTCTGCATATTTTACAAACTGCTATCATAGCTTTTTTAATAAAAAATGTGTTCGCTTTGTTGTTTAATAAAAAAAATTCAACATGATAAATCCTTCTTTGATTTTAGGGTAGTTTCGGGGTGCTGGGTGGCTCAGTTGGTTAAGTGTCTGTGTTCGGCTCAGGTCATGATCCCATGGCCTTGGAATCGAGTCCTGCCTCATTGGGCTCCCTGCTCAGTGGGAAGCCTCGTTCTCCCTCTCCCTCTGCCCCTCCTCCAGCTTATACTCTTTCTCTCTTTCTTGCTCTCTCTGTCAAATAAATAAAGTCTTTAGAATAATAGGAATTTAGGATAGTTTCTGTTAGTAGCTTCCAATGAATTGTTTTGTTTATTTTTACACAATGAAAGTTATAAAATTCACCGTATTCTTTTTTACTTTGGCTCTTGAAGAACTCAAGGTTAGGTTAATATTAACTTTTAGTAGTTTTCCTTAGTGAGCACTTGAGGAATTTTGACACAACTATCTTACTCTTCTCTTAGCTTGGCCCTCATTCTTTTACCCTTGTTTTAATCTGAACTTTTTGTTAGTAGACATGATAGTATTAAACATTACCAAAATACATCAAAGGACCATTAATCTAGCTGGGAAAAAAACATGGCATCAGTCCTGCTTCTTTGCACAACTCTATGGCGCCCCCTGGAGCCCAATCATGTATTTTGGGGACTAATACCCCCAGGAGTTCAGTAACACAGCAGTCTGGTCAGTATTTCTGACCAATTGTATCTGTAGAGTCTTTGTCTACAAGGACTGTAAAGAACAGAGTAAGTAACTCTTCTGTAATGGGGTTAGCAAGAGGGAGGGAGAAAGAGGGGCCAGATGGTGTTTGGACAACTTATCTCTGGGGCTATGAGATTCCTCCCATTTTCATTCACATACTGAATAAATATTATAAAATCCCTCCTATGTATAGCATTATAGGCTAATTATTAAGGATAGCAATATTTGTATGAGATATATGGTCTCTGTTTTCCAAGAATAAAAATCTAGTGGTTGAGACAAGCATGTGTACAAGTACCTATAAATCAACATGAAAGAGTCTACAAGAAGGAAGGGTAATAAGTAGATTCAAAAGAAATAAGGTATTTTAGTCTGCTTTCATAGAAAAGAGAGAATGTATTAGAGATATTGTGCAGGTGGAATACAGGATCAATGGAATAATGATATCCTTTGGGATAGAATAGTCATATATGTATGATCATATTTATATTTACTTAAATACAAATATGATCAGTAAAGCTACAGATAAATAGATATAGCCATTATGAAAGGACAAGATATATATGTATATGTATAAAAAGTATGGGTACATAAATGTGTCAGGCTTTCCAATGGCCAACAGAGATATGGTGAGAGAGAAAGACAGCAAGAGTTAAAAAAGAAAGCCTCTATTCGAGGTGTTCTCTGGTCTCAATATTAGAGAGATGATTGGCTTCTTAATTTCAAGGGCCACCACTAAAAACTTGGGCAGGACACTCAGGACTCTGGTCCTTAAGGGGCCTTTGTAGTGAGATGTTAATATATAGACATTCATCACGTTTCTACCCTAAATAAAATGAAGATTGGAAAATTCAGTCTAGACAATAAATGATAAAGAATGTTACACTCCAAGTAGGAAGTAGAAATCTCTTTAGAGACATAATGTGATTATTTACCATGAGGAAATTTTCCAAAAAGGTGATAATAAATATGGACTAAAAACATGTTAGTTAATCATCACGTATTGTCATTAATGCAGGAAGTGTGAAAACCTTTACTCATTTCCAAGAAAAAAAGAAAGGACTTTATTAGTGATCTGTACAGGGTGAAGTCTATGCTCATGACTCACTGGGTTTGGGCTTTTTGCCTGAAGGAAAGCTCCTGTGATTGACCATTGGAATTAAGGCAGTGCAGCAACCCAGGAATGGATGCACTGAGGAGTCTGATAAGGGCCTGCCCGAATTGGAAATGAGCCTTCAAAACTCCAAAGGCAGTCCATCTTACGTCAGATACCCTTCCACCTGCAGCCCCCACCATATTCTCATGCAGGATGAAATCCTGAGGACGGTCATGAAGCATCTGGAAGCATTATGGCTTGACCGAATTATTTCTATTATTTGAGCTACTGAATTTTCTCCATTATGAATTTCTATGAGTATCTCATCCTTGTTACTAATTTCTTTGGATTTTTAAAAATTTATTTTTGTGCATGCATGCGTGCGCACAAGAGAGAGCAAGCGAGTGGGGAGTGGGGGCAGAGGGAGAAGCAGATTCTCTGTTGAACAGGGAGGCCGATATGGAACCCCGTCCCAGGACCTCTGGGATCATGACCTGAGGTGAAGACAGACACCTAACCGTCTGAGCCACCCAGATGCCCCCTTATTACTAATTTCTTAAGTGAAAGGGCTCCTCAGGAGTTTTCATCAGAAAATGGTCAGCCTAAGGAGTTTTCGACACCCATGAGAATAAATATATATAATAATATAATATCTATATATAATATATATTTATATACAATAAATAATAAATTAATATAATAATTTATAATATATTATATACATTATAATAATAAATTAATATAATAATAAATAATAAATATTTATATATAAATAAATATGTCATTATATTTATTTAAAAATAAAGATAGTTTTTAGTTTTAAAGATTCTTAAAATATATTTATTTATTTAGGGCACAGATTGGGGGGGGGCAGAGGGAGAGGAAGAGAGAAAATACTTAAGCAGACTCCCCGCTGGGCACGGAGCCCAACACAGGCTAGATCTCAGGACCCTGAAGTCATGACCTGAGTTGAAAATAAGAGTCAGATGCTTAACCAACTGAGCCACCCAGGCACCCCATCTTAAGTTTTATTTTTTGAGTCCTATTTATTTCTTTTTGTTTGTTTCTCTGTTCTTCACAATTAACCACAGGAAATAGTGATGTAGATTTTACTTATTTATGAGTTAGCCTCTAGGCAGTGTAAAGGGGCAAGAGAAATGCCATAAAAGAGCTAATGTGAAGGGACTAGAGGCTTCTTTTAGCAGGAAAAGGCAGCGTTGTTGGTTAACCAAATTTGACCACATCGAGATGTAGTAAAAATGATGACATTCATAGAACTCACCTCAAGACAACTACTCAATCTCTAAGTAATCATTCCATAGTCAGATCTTAGAATTTCACATGGAAATTCCCTCTAATTCCAGATGGTCTGTGCCCACTAACAGAACAACGAGTGGTTTTTAGTAAGCCCTGTGGTAAGTGGGTTTCGACCACCAGAATGACATCCGTCCTAATCTCTCTCTTCTCTGGCTTTTCTCAGGGAGAAATCATTATCTTTAAGGATATATAGAGCAGAATCAGAGTCAGTTTGTGTTTCTAAAAGCAAAGAAGAGTGTGTGTGTGTGTGTGTGTGTGTGTGTGTGTGTGTAATTTATGAAACACTGCAAACTCTTACGGATGCCTTTGTGTAGACTATTGCTGAAAGTCATACCGGATATTAAGCCAAATTAGTGCACCAACCTCTCATCAGATTCTTTCAATATCTTGCTCTCCTCAGCATCTGGGAAACTGTCTTGGCCGGCAACCACCGTGTTGCTGCTGGAGGTGGTTCCTGTAGGTAGGATTAGAAAAAAATGTTGGGGGGAAGGGTTAAGCCCAGTTCTCAAGTAATTACAGTGAAGGATTTCTGACAAAATCTCATGTTTGAAAGACTCCTTACATCTTCCGTACAATCTCAGACATTCTAAACAAACTTCCAAGCCCACACCACTGAAATGGGAGAATCCCAGACATCTGTTATGGTCAAAACAAATTCCTCAACTCTTTTATAAAGTGAGGCTACAACATTCTTGAAACATTTTCTTCCTGACCACTTAGGTAATGAGCTTATTTATAGTGGCTGACCCTGCTGCTAGCTGCTTTAGTATTTCTGGGTCCAAGAGTTATTAAACTAATGTTAGTTAAGCAAGTCCAAGTACCTAGAGCTTCTGATCCCTGGGCTACTGCTTCCCTGCGGGAACATGCTCTGGCAGCAGGCGCAGGGCAAATAGAGGGGATGAGAGACCAGGGGAGAAGAGAGGTTTGGAGGCAGTTATGATATTAGAAAAATCAAAGGGAAGCTGGCTTCAAGGAACTTGAGGAGGACATTATATATTTCATAAAATGATGCTGAGAAGCCGATTTATTGAAAGGGATAATATTGTTGAGGGGCATTTTCGTTAACTCTGGGCGACTATTAGCCAAGAAAATCCCATAGATAGGAGGGTCCAGAAAGGAGATTCCTGAGTGATTGCTGTGTCCTGCCAGGGATCAGCCTGAAGTACAAAGCTCCATGGCTTACCAATCCTGGGTCACTGACTGCTGGTCACCCTTACAAAATAATTTCATTAAACTGATAAGGCCCTTAACAAGTCTCAGCTATTTTGAAACCATCCTTTTTAATTTTAAGATTTTATTTATTTGAGAAAGAGAGAGTGAGAGAGAAAGAGAGAGAGAACACACACATGCAGGCATGAGCAGGGGGTAGGTAGAGGGAGAAGGAGAAGCAGACTCCCTCATTCCAGAAGCCTGAATGAGGACTTGATCCTGAGACTCTGGGATCATGACCTGAGCTGAAGGCAGACGCTTAACCAATTGAGCGCCCAGGTGCCCCTGAAGCCACCTTTTAAGTGAAAGTTTACACAGGAATAAGGAAAAAGTAGCACACACATACACTCCCATCCCTTCAGTGCTCTCCATACAGAAAACCCCAGAGATCCAAGACAAGATGTCCACCCCGCTGCCCTTCCCCTACCAGAAGCTGCCGCGGAGGCCTTGCTGCTGGCTGTGAAGCGGTAGAAGGGTGGGTTGTCACAGTGCTGGACAATGGGATTCACCGGCTCCGTCTGCTGCAGCTCAAAGAGAAGCTCTTCCATGGTCTGAATGGTGTTGTTACGGCACAAGTAGATTGCCACCTTTTTAATCTGGGAAGAAACAGAACATGAGGGATATCTTCCAGAGCCTCGCCCATAAGCATGCTAAATGTAACCAGTTCCTCTCCACGAACACGTCCTCCCCATCCTGATAGCTTGGCTCCATGGTCTCCAGTGTCTAGATTAAAATTCACCTCTCTTCACATGCCTGTCTGACAGGAGTACACGTTAAAGGCCTTACCTTCCCTAATGGCCACGTTTACAGAAGTTACCTTTAGGGCACATGAATTCTCTCTCAGCTGAAAACTTGCTGGCTAAGGCCTTATCTAGAAAATAGTTTATTCATACAAACCATGGGGGAACACTGCTAGTTATTTTTGTTTAAATAAGGAATCCAGTCCTCTGCTATTCTCTACTCCCATGAAAACCATTGCATTTTAGCTGCCTGTAGGGTTTTAAATTTTAAAAGTAAGTCTGGATTAAAGCTCTGCATTATTGTAGCCCTCACAGTCCAACTGAGGCCTGGAAGCCACAGTAGGGCTTAGGTGGTTCAAAAGAGCAAGCGGGCAGAAAAATCTCTCACAAGAACCAATAGGACACAAATGCCAACTGAGTTAGGTTCTAATTTATTTTATTTTATTTTTAAAAAAGTTTTTTAATTTAAATTCAATTAGCCAACACATAGTACATCATTAGTTTTTGATGTAATGTTCAATGCTTCATCAGTTGCACATGTGAGTTAGGGTTTTAAAAATGCTATTGTTTTATTGATCAGATCACCTTTAAATATAAACACTAAATATCACATATCTCAGGAAGATTTCTCTCTGTTTAACTCTCCTAACACCTACATTTGAAGAGAAACACCTAGATACTCTCCCTTTTTATTCCACTTTAAGAGCATCAAGATGGAAATACCGAACATTTATATTAGTCATAATTAATGTGTTACTGAGTTTCTCCTACATATTCGGTCTACTGTTTATAGAAGGCAGCTTTTAGTAACTGTTAGGAAAATATCCACCCCTTAATTCACAAGTTTCTGTGTCCAAAGGCTTAGAAAGAGGATGACAGGTGTCCCTAGGACATTGTAGCCTGCTTCTCAGGGGGAAGGACACTTTCGGTAATGTGCAGATGAGCTCCTGGGAGAGTAGCATGACTGACAAACTCAGTATCTCCATTTTACTTAAAGCCAAAAGCACATTCTCACCCGTAGCTGCAGATACAACCGAAAGGAGCAGGGACTCCTGACGGTCTGAGCGCCACTTACATAGGGCAAGAGAAGCGTGTCACTGCTAACCCCACACAGGCTGATCAGGAACTGCAAGGTGACCCTCAGGTTGTTGCTCCATTTCTCATTGTTGGCTAAAGCATTCCAAGCATTTTCCATTTCTGGCCCAGGAACTTCATCTCCATACTGTAACACACAAGAGAAAAACCGGCCCGGGAGACATGCGGGAAAAACGGCAGGATGCAAAATGTTTGGTTAAAAGTCGTCATAAGGGTCATGGCCATCTCGAAATTCTAAGAAGGGGGAGGAGACATGGCCATTCCTCAGGGAGATGCCATTTTTCAGCAACTTATCATGCAGCCATCACTCATGTACGTACTTACTGTCATGATTTTTAATATGTTCGTGTTATTATTTTTATCACTTTTAAAAATTGTGATAAAATGCACATAACATAAAGTTTGCCCTTTTTAAGCATACGGTTCAGCAACACAAAGTACATTCACATCGCTGTGCAACCCACACCACGGTCCAGGACCTGCTCGTGCAATTCTGAATGGTAAGTGTCACTTGCCCTGACTGGGCAAGCACAGGGTTTGAGTAACCCAGGGGTTTCCTGGACGGCAGAGCCGTGTTCCTGAGGTACAGATCCTCAGAGTTTACCTTGGCCGTCATGTACATGAGGTTATTCAGGACCAGTGACGTAGCTTCTGGGGAGCCCCAGCCACTCCCTCTCAGGCCGTGGGAAGCAGTCACTTCCCCTTCCCGGTCCTTGACGTCATCGTCTGGGCTGCTGGGGCTTGAGCCTGGGAGCAGGAGCCTGCTGTCCACCAGCTCGATGTTGTGCAGCCAAGGAAGCAGGTAGGTGAGCATGATCTGACGCCCGTTTGGATGTGTCGTGGGGAACCGCTGGCTGACCTCTAAAGAGAAGGGCAGGGACACAGAACTGTACGTTAGCTCGTCAAATAAAATAAAGCTGTTTACACCAACTGCCAGATCAAACAGTGATGTCAGTGTACAAAAAAGCATTTTCATATACAGCAGCTCCCCAAGGCCTCGGAATCTTCCAGCTACATCTGGTCCTCTGCGGAGGGTTGTCAGAGAGCACAGCGGGAAAAGCACAAGCTTAGTCACAGTGGAGCGAGGTGCGAGGCTTCGTGAATTCTAATCCACTACCATGGAAGAAGGGCATCAGGGCGGACAAAACACAGGGCTCAGAATCAGAAGGACATGTGATTAGATCTCAGCTCCTCCACACACTCCCTGCAGGAAATTCTGTGTTAGTTATTTAACCTCTCTGTTCCTCAGTTTCCTTATCTGTAGAATGGGACCACCTTGGGCCATTGTGAGGATCAGGAGAGAGGATCATCAGGTATATTACTTGCTGAACACAGCACTGGGCATCAAGGAGGCTCTTAATAAGCAGTGGTTGGGACTGTTATGACAAGGACCATTATCTTTCCACTCTTCTGATAGTTTACCAAGTGTCCTCCATGAGTTCTTTGCTGTGAAACTGAGAAGTCACTGAACCTCCAGTGTGTGGACTCATGCTCACGGAATGGACTTGAAAATTGCCAGCTATGTGGCAGGTGCAGGCTCCGTGCTGCACATCATTTTATGAAACACAGGAATCAGAAGGGTAAAACTGGACATCCAGCCCAGTGAGTTCACCGTGATTTTCTGTGATAGCATTTATGCCTTGTGTCATGGCCAGCAGCATTTAATGTTTTGATCTGAATAAGCTTTCCTCAGAAATAAAAGCACAGCATTACCTATGGGCGGCAAGCTGCCTGTAATCTTTTATTTCTAACATCAAGAGAAGAAACGGTTTTGTTCTAAGGGAACTCCGAAAGCACGGTTTGATGCCCTTGTTATTACCCAGCGTGGCATGTTATCTCGTTCGGAGAGCTCTTGGCTGCTAAACAGTAGAACAACACAGATGCCAGGAATTATACCAACATAATCCACTAGATCCCCGAAACAGTAGCTTTAATTGATTTGGCCCTCTTCCTAAAACTACAATTACCATTTTTTTTTAATCTTGAAGACTATCAATCTATTTAATTCTGGACCACAATAATCAGAGTTAAGCTGTGATGTTCTATGTAGCTCAAAATGTCAAAACTGACTTAATTTCTCAACTTTATGGATGTGATGACTGATATCATGAACTTTTACGACATATATCCAGATCCTTCAGATCCCAGAACATGTATTTATTCAATACACGGGGCGTTTTCTAGGGGCAAGCCACTGTGCGGGCACTATGGAGCCAGCAAGGACTCAAGGTTCAGTTCAAGTTCCTGAGGAGGAGAGTCTGAGGCAAAATATGTTGAGAGGTAACTCTGGGGCGAGGTGGCAAGTGACAAAGGACACGGAGAGGAACAAACCGAGTGCTATAGGGGTTTGGTGAGGGAAAAGCCTTCTGGTTACATGGATTCAGGGCATGTGATAGCAAAAGAACTATTTTAACTCTGCTAGAAAAGGATAGGGAATTTGGAGGGGAATAAATCCTTCCAATCAGAGGGACAACTGCTATTAAAAATACATTTTTTTAACAGTGGCATAAAAACTTCTAGTCTTTTTGAGGCAATGATTACCTTCTAACACATCACTTGATTTGCTTATCTATGATGTTTATTATATCTTGTCTGTCAGGCCCAAGGTCCAACCGATGTGTGTAGGGGGGAGGCACCCACATGAGGGCCAGGATTGTAGAGTCCTTCAGAAGGGAAAGGAGGAAAGTGAAATGATGTCAGTGGGCTGCTCAGTATAGTTTCTGGATCCTCTGGGAATGACCTGTGCAACCCGTTTGGCAACTTCCAAGGAATTAACTCATCTGACAGTATAGGCAATAAAAATCTCACCACAGTTTTTAATAGTAGAAGCAGGGAAAACAAGAGCTAGAAAATCTCTATAATGTCCTTTTCCCATGTTATTTTTAAAAAGTTATTCTTCATAAATCAAAATAGCCCTACAGTCAATTCTTGAAGAAAAACTTAGATTGAACATGTCACTCATTGTATGAGCTTCTGTTTTTCTTAAACTTGCTGTACTATTTACCTCCTCTTCCTGGATTTGTCCGGCTGATTACCAGCTGTTCCCTCTTGGGCAAAAAATAAGTTCAAATCCCATTCACCCTCAGACTATGCAAATTCCACTGTCACTCCCTCTTCTCTTTTTCCTGCTTTCTCAGCAACACCATTAAGATGTGGCTTCTGCTACTCTTTCTCTGCAGAAACTACTGACAGTTAACAGTAATTGTGAATTGTGAGGTCCAGACGGTAATATTTAGATCTTATCTCCTGGGATCTCTCTGATCCATTCAAGGCTGTAGACTGCTCACTCACTCCTCCAATATCCTTTCTTCTCTAGGTTTCCATGATGTCCACCTTCTAGGTGTTCTCTTTCCTCTCTGAATGGGTCTCCATCCCTGTCTGTTCCCTCACTCTTTCTGGGCACAGTCCTCAAAAGCTGGGGGTCTGAGTGCGTTCTTTCCCTCTGTGCTCACTCTACTCATGATCTCATCTGTTGCCTTGGTTCTATCTTCTATTCTTCCATGAGTCCTACCTCTGGCCTTCCCTTGACACTAGTCTGTCTCCACACAGGGATGTCTGACAGACACCTACCCTCAATATCCCAAGCAGTGTTCATGATCTCTGCTTTGTCCTTAGCCTCCCCTTCTCCCTGGACTGGCTCTCGAGGTGGGGTTATCACTCCCTACCTCCCAGGTATCGTACCAGGGACTTCCTTCTCTATACCCTGCCTGGGAGCGCTTGAGTCTGGTCTCCCCTTTCTATTCTCGTGGAGCTGTCTTGGTTCAGGCCTTCATAATTTCCTCTGTGGACCACTGTCATTGTTCCTCAACTGATCCTCTTATCTTTAGACTGGATACTCTTTTATCCATCCTTCAGACACAGTTAGTCTTTCTAAAATGCATTTTGCTCTTGTCCCCCTCTCTTATTTTAAACTGGCCAGTGGCTTTCAGAACCCAAGCAGCTTGGTGGAGGCCCTTCCTGTTCCCAGGGCTCTGAGGGGTTTCAAGGAGCCCCTAGCAGTCACTGTCCCACAAACTGCTTATGGTACAATACAAAGCCTTCCAAGACTTGACTTCTGCCTCTCTGTCTGCCTGTGACCATTTCTAGCTTTCTCCCATTCCTGCATGTTGTAGTGGCCAAACTGAACACTACATCATCTCTGGAACGCAGCATGTTTTCTACCTCTAAGTCAACCCATGTGCTATTTCCTTGGTCTGTAATACCTATCTACTTACCAACTCCAATGTCAGCTAGTTGTCTGCTTTGCAAATGTCTACTCCTCTTCCCAACTGCAGCTCAGGCACCAACTTCTCTAGGAAGTCTTGCCTGATATTCTTGGCCCAATAATTGTTGTCTTCTATCTCATACACAATTGTACCTGCTTCTCTGTATCATAACCATATGACTGCATATCTTTCCTTATTCCCAGATTATGACCCATTGATGTAAGAGAGACTGTTTTATTCACATCTGTGTTCCTATAACCTAAGCACAGTGCTTGGCACAGAGGTGGCTCTCAAATGTTGGTTGATGTGAACAGAATTACACTTTAGTTTCCCGAGAAGAGAACTAGTTTATCAGGAAGTCTTTTCTGGAATCCCCCCACTGTTTCAGGCATGGGACAAGGATATGACTAATTCTGTTGCAGATAGATGGAGAGGTTTTCACAGAAGAAGCAGATTTTCAATTAGGTCTTTTTTTTTTTTTTAAGATATATTTATTTATTTTAAAGAGGTGGGAGGGCAAAGGGAGAGGGAGAGAGAGAAACTCAAGCAGACTCTGGGCCGAGCGCAGAGTATGACATGTGGCTTGCACTCACAACCTTAAGATCATGACCTGAGCCAAAACCAAGAGTTGGATGCTTAACTGACTGAGCCACTCACTTCCCCCCAATCTTTTTAAAAGTTTATTTATTTGAGTAATCTCTACAACCAACATGGGGCTTGACTTGAAGATCAAGAGTTGCATGTCCTTCCAACTGAGCCACCCAGGCACCCTTGGTATTGTCTTTTTCCCCCCAATTAATTAATTTATTTGATGGGGAAGAGGGAGAGAGAGAATCTTAAGCAGACCCCCCTCTGAGTGCAGAGCCTGACTCAGGGCTTTATCTCATGACCCTGAGATCATGACTTGAGCAGAAACCAAGAGCTAATACTTAAATGACTCAGCCACCCAGGCACCCCAGATTCCCAGTTAGGTCTTCAGGAAGACTGGAATTAGGGAGAAGGAGAGAAGGGCCATTTCTGGAAAAGGGAAGCATGCACAGAGGCAAGGATGGACAAAAGGGCCTGGCATGTAAAAGATCAAGTGAGATGGGAGTAGAAGGTTCTTGGATGAAAAGGTGGAAAGCAAGTTTGGAAGAAGGGGAGGTTTTTTTTATTATTGGTGAAAGAGTTCCTATTATTTAATGTCTCTAAGCCTTAGCATCTCATCTGTAAAATAGGAAGGGTGATTATGGTGGTGGTGATGGTGGTGGTGCTGGTGGTCATTCCAAGCCAGCACTAGGCGAACTGCTTGGGTTTATCAGCTTGTTTTAATCCTTGCACCCTCTGAAGTAGTTATTTCTGCCAATAAGAACATGAAATTTAGAGGTTCCATGACTTGCCCAAGGTCAAACAGCCAGCAAATGGCATGGCCAGGGATGAATCCAGGCTGTCAAACCCGGAGCCTCATTTCTAACCACTACTTGTGGGGTTGCAGAAATGAAATGATAAGTGAAGTGTACATAAAGTGCCTAATACAGACCACTCAACGGATAGAAACTTATCAGCAGTTATTTTTAGGACAGCTGAGCAGAGAATTCTTAGTGGAGAAGTGCTATGCATATTTGGTTTTGAGTAGTGGGTGGATTGCAGGGTTGAGGACTATAAACAGAGGGTGTTGGGCAGGAGTGGGGTGGGGGGGATGAATGAGGATGTAGATGGAGGTCCTGATAACACAGATGGAAAAAGAGGACCAACAGAGACCAAAATCAGCCCCTTAGCATGGTGCTCCTTAGGCAGGAAGTTAAATCAACAAATGTAATTCCTTAAAGGTGAGTTTTTTACAAAAATTACTCACAAAGACTACTTGTAAAGATGTGCTAAAAATCTAAACTCTCAACAACCTATGTATGTAGCAACAAACAAGGTATAAAACACCATCCCCAACACCACAAAGACCAACTTGCAGCAATTCATATGTATTAGAAATTTTGCCACGCATATTTAACTTATTTGGGAAATTTTACACATGTAAGTTATTTAGAAGGTTTATGACTAAATCTGAGCATCTCTGCATTTGTCCTATCTATATTAGATAAACCTATGCTATTTTAGATAAACACGTTTTTAAATACTTAAATGTATTCCAGAATTGACTTTTATATGTAAGTGGAGTTAGTCCAAAGCAATTATGATCTACAAATTTAACATCAATAATTTGACTCCAAAATGATACTAGACTTGAAAAAGGAAGATGCCAGCTTCCCTGATCTCTTTCCACTATTTTGAAGCTTGTGGAAGCCTGCTGGTAACAGGACTCCTAAAAAAACAAATGTTCTCTGGCAGCCTGTGGTCCAAGGCCATTTTCCATTTTTGCTGGCTGTAACAGGGGTCTCTGGAACCAGAAGGAACACACAGCTCTTCTCCCAATTGAGGATGTTTATGCTTGAGATGAAACTAAATTCTCTCTAGACAGGAGATACTCTTATGTGTACAAACCAAGGAACAACACAGTGAATCCTAGTGGTAAACCCAATAAAACCAGAGTAATCTGGGGAAAGGTAACTTTGCCTCATGGAAACAGCCGCACGGTTTGGGCCAAATTCCGAAGCAACCTTCCTGCAAAGGCTGTTGGACACAGAATCCATGTGACAATCAATTTAAACTTGCTGAAAAGTAAATAAATAAAAACGTAGATTTGTTCTCTTATAAAGAAAAAAATAAAATAAAGGGGAGATAACTTTGTGCAGAAATGATCACACGTATCTTTGCATGGTACCTGAGAAGAGTGGAAGTGTGAGCTCAGGGTACATCCTGGCCAGTTCACATGACAGGAGTGCTAGTGACACGCTGTACAGGGGTGGCAATGGGCCGTGTGTTCCATAGAGAATACTGCCAGGTCTCTGTTCAGCTACTTTCTTTGAGTACACGAAAAGCTTGGCTTCAAGGATCTATAGAGAGGTAGGAAAGTGAGAAATGGTATGAAAAAACATTGGCTGGCAGTCTCAGGAGGATTTATGTTTCATTAAGTTTCATAGTAACAAAAGTAATAAATGCATATTTAATATGGTATTAAAAGTAAAGCATCAGTTAGTTCCCGTGTTTAGAGAAGGTTATGTAGCAGTCTTCTCACTCCTCTATATCCCCACCAGCGATACACAGGAATCAGCAGCCGTCTGGGTATCAACCATCCTCTCTCTGAAGTTTCTGTGTAAGTAGATGATACATGCCTGCATGAGCTGCGTGGCGATTTCATAGATCTCTCTGTTGGTGTCAGAGGCCTTGAATAGAACAAGGTTTAACAATGTCACTATGTCGAAGGGATAGTTCCTAAAACAGAAAACAAAAACAAAAAAACAAACAGCACAGTTTATAAGACAGCCTGGTTAGTCATCTTGATAAATCATTACCTCTCAAAATTCTAGAGGGAGACTGACCTCAGTCACACTTACTAATGACATTTTCATGCCCATTTGCCCACTTGGCCATTCCCCTCCCCCCATTCTTTTGCTGTTTATTAGGAGAAGAGAGATAGCTCTATTTTTGTTTAAAATTGAATATTGTTGCACTGGGATAATTAAACACACAAATATCTATCTAACAAAAATCGATTTTAATGAAAACCAAATAAAAATAGAAAGAACAGAAGATGATACGTTTATATTTCTCAGTAGCTCACAGATTTAATATTTTCATTCAATCCATCTAAACATAGGAATCACCATACATAGACCAGGAACAATTGCACAGTACTCATGATACTAAGTTAAGTAAGGCTGGTCCCTTCCTCTAAGGGAGACTTACTATATAGTTAGAGAGATAATCTATATGATCTAGTCATGATGAGAGTAGGCACAGCATGCTACAGAATCCCGATGAGGGACACCTACGCCAGACTTGGGGTGACAGAAGCCTTTTCCAGGAAGAAACAAGTAAATTGATATTTGCAGAGCCAGGAGACATTAGCCAGGCCATGGAAAGGGTAACACGGGGGAGTGTTCCAAGCAGAGACAACCACATTTTGAAAATGACAAGAAGGAAGCAACAAGATCCCTTCTGGAAAGGAAAGAGTCTCTGTGTAGCAGACCGAGTAAAAGAGTTAGTAGAGGAACAGAAGATGGGACTAGGTTTCCGAAGATAACCAGCTGTTGGATGGACTTCATCCTAAAAGTTAAGGAGATCCTACAGGATTTGCAGTAGGGGAGTGAGGCAATGACATCACTTTTGACGAAACACTCTTGTGTGCTCTGCAGAGAAAGGATTTGTAAGGGGGTCGATATTGGGAGCTATTGCAATACTCCAAAGGGAACTGATGTGTGAATTAGGGCAAGAATGGTAGAGACAGAAAGGAGAGGACAAGATCTGAAAAACACTAAGGAGAGAAAATGGGCAGGATCTGGTAATTGATTGCACGCATGGGATGGAAACTAGGGGTGGAGAGTAGGAACCCAGTCAAAAGGTGATGTGGCTACTAGCAGTATAATCAAATGGAACACGGAACTTAAATACATTTTCTTTTCTTGCTACATAATACTCTTTAAAGATGACTTAAAAAAATCTGTATGGTTTTTTTCCAGTGGAAAAGAGGTCATAAATAGAAAACTCTTGGTGAAATAAACAATTAGGAAATGGTCCATAGATAGTGAGTGAGTGACATTTGTCTTGAGGCAAACTTCAGAAAGCAGAAGATGGCTTGGAGGTGGAAAAAAAAACAAACCAGCGATTGTTTTCTTGTGGGTTCTTTTTTTGATTCTATAATATAATTGTGGTTTTGATTTGTATTTCCCTGATGCCGACTGATGTGGAGCACTTTTCATGTATCTGTTGGCCATCTGGACGTCTTCTTTGCAGAAATGTATGTTCATGTCTTTTGCCCATTTCCTGATTGGATTATTTGTAAAACTTTTGTTATTAAATGAACAAAAAATCATGAGGTTGATTTGTCAGATGAGAAGTGAGGGAAAGCCCGCGTACATGCTGTGGTGAGGATAATGAAGAACGATGGATAACATTTATGTTATGACCTGTCTACTCTGTGCTGGTTACTCTGCCAAGGCCTTTACCTAGATTTGTTATTTTGTCTTCCCGGCAAGCCTAGAGGCTCAGAGACATTAAGTACTCAACCAAGTTCATGTACATTAAGTACTTGAAAAAGTATTTGACCAGTGGTGCCTAGACTGCATCCTGGATAAGTCTGACTCCAAAGAACGAACTTATCCATGGTGCTATCAGCTTCCTGGACAGCCCAGAACAGTACTTTCATAGCTGGTCTAACTTGGAGTTCTAACAAACTGCAGTATCTGGAATGGACTGAGAAAGTACAAAGGACACTCTGGGAGCCCCACAGAGGCAGAGATATCTTATGCTGCTGTCTCTAACATGGAGATTTAACACCTATGCATTTTTATGTAAAAGAACACTAACTGGAATTTAAAGAAAAACTTGAAGCAAAAGAAAAGGACACTGGCAAATATTGCTAGATCACTGGGGATTGATTGATTTATTGATTTTTATTAATAAATTTAATTTTTTAAAAAACATATAACATATTTTTATTCCCAGGGGTACAGGTCTGTGAATCGCCAGGTTTACACATTTCAAAGCACTCACCATAGCACATACCCTCCCCAATGTTCATAACCCCACCCCCCCTCCCAACCCCCCTCCCCCCATCAACCCTCAGTTTGTTTTGTGAGATTAAGAGTCACTTATGGTTTGTCTCCCTCCCAATCCCATCTTGTTTCATTTTCACTGGGGATTTAAAGGCAGGAAAAGGGAAGACAAAACCTCCCTCCTAGGCAGGGCCGTGCACTGGACTATATCATTGGTACATTCAATTAGCTGCCTAGGATTGAACTATAGACTTTATGGAGCACAGCATTGAAGGAAATAACAACACAGAGACAGAAAATGAAAGAAACCCAGAGAAGCGAACAATGAGATCTCAAATGAGTGAAGGGGTACAAATAAAACATATGTATTTAGATGGTTAAAATAGGCTTAGAAACAAAATCTTATACCTTTCAGTGTTAAATTATTCAATGGAGGCAGTGGAAGGATAAAAGATAAAGATAGCTGTGATCATTCAGAATAAAAATCAAATCATAAAATAAATATAAAAGGCAGATGTAATTCAGAAAGCAAACGAAAATAAAACTCTTCTTTTCTTTTCTTTTTTTTTTTTTTTCTGGTCTGGAAGAGAGGTTTTGAAGAATTTGGGAAATACCCACTAGCCCTGACTTCTATAGAATGAAATGACAAAGCTCAGAGTAACTTTGAGGTGTTCTGGAGAGAAATTAATTTCATTAGTTGATAGAACAGATTACATCATAGCTTTCTGCTTCCAATAGCTATTGAGTAAGAGTGTTTACGGAGTGCCTACTATGTATGTGCTTGGTCTTAGGTCAAGAAATTGGATTCATAGTTCACAGATAGCTCTCATGCTCAGATACATTGATCTATTTTTAAGGACTTGATTAAACATGTCATAATTTGGGGCACCTGAGTGGCTCAGTCATTAATCTTCTACCTTCGGCTCAGGTCATGATCCCAGGGTCCTGGGTTCGTGCCCCAGATAGGGCTCCCTGCTTTGCAGGAAGCCTGCTTCTCCCTCTCTCACTCCCCCTGCTTGTGTTCCTTCTCTTGCTGTGTCTCTCTCTGTTAAATAAATAAAATCTTTTTAAAAAAATGTCATGATTTGTTTACTCATCCCCTTATTAACAGGCTTGAGGTTATTTTTCATTGTTTTAAAATACCTTAGTAGATATCCTGCATGCATTTCTGTACATGGTTGCAATTCCTGACACTAGCATGTACCATATTAAAAGGAAAGACTGGTTAAATTTAATCCTTAACCTAGTGATACCAGCACTCCCATTTTACAAATGAGAAAGCGTTTATGGTAACTTGCTCAGGAGCACACAGCTTGATTGGAGGCAGAGCTAAATTCAAACTCAAGACAGCACGTTTCCTGAGCCCAGATTCCTAAACTCTGTGAGCTCTTGGAATACTCCAGCTGACTGACAAAACCAAATGAGATTATGCATCACCAGCTAGGGAGTGTGACTGGGATTCATGAATCATAAGCTCCCCTTGTCTTCCTTGGTAACAGATAGCTGATATTTCCTCAAGACATGTGGGACATCTACTTTTAATAATTCAAGTTTGCTGGGCCTGATTTAAATTAGGAAAGATTATGAGAAGTTAGCTTAAGGCAAAGCAGACATACAAACAGCAATGGCAGCAGAAACTACCTCCAAAAGTAAACCCAACAAAATACAAATTAAAACTTTAACCTTATATATTATTCTAAAACACTTATTAAATGTTGGAGGATAAGGGTAAAAACAATAGAACTCTCAAATATTTAATTAAATGTGAAGAGAACTCTGTTGAGTTAAGCCACTAATTGGAAACCACCTACACTTTTAGTATAAATCATACTATTTACCTTGATTTAGAATGTTGGAAATCCATGTAATCTTTCTCAATTTCTTTATCTGTTCAGTACTGATATAATTTGGAGTTGAGGGGAAATTAATAAGAGCACACAAAAAAATCAAATAGTTATTTGAATTATTGCTGCCTGACAGGTGAGCTATTTCCTCTTGTGCTACATTATAGTACTGAGCTGCACTTAATAGCTTTTAATCAAATGTAAGACATATTTTATAAAAAATTCTTCAAAATTAATATTGCCAGTTCTACCACCACTTTCTACTTTTATCCTTACTTCTCCTGGTCTTATTTGAAATCCACACTGACTTCCAAATTTCCCAATATCACTAAATATATCAGAGTTATAATTACAGTTTCAATTTTGTCTAGATTTCAGAAAGTTCACAATACCCACACACACTCTCACAGAGTCCCCTAGAGAAACAAAAAGAAACAAAAAAAGAACATAGAGAACTACTTTTTTCATTATCACAGCTGATGAATATAGGGATTAATATATTAAATTATGCAAAAATGGCTGATTCTAAAAGCAGAAAACTAAAAGTAGAAAATTTTATTCAGAAGGAGCTCTTTTTTAAAAATTTTTTTTTAGGAGGAGCACTTTAAAAAATGTTCAGTTTTTCAGAAGTATTTTATAGTCAAATGTAAATTGTTCCTTAATAAATAAGTCTGGTTATAAACTGTCACATTCCTACAAAAATAAATCCAGCATATGCTCATTTCTATCTGAAAAGGAGGAGATAATTCTTTACAAGAATCTTCACTTTAGAATATGACTTGTAGGAGTTACTGTACAGATAATTTGTTTGAGAAAGTTAAAATATGACCTGGTTTAGGTATGACTTTTTAGGAACATATTATTTCATAACATAAGGTACATAGGTGTTTTTAAGAAGCAAACTTGTGGAAAACAAAGCAAAAGCTAAAACATCAGAATTGCTTTCAAAAAAAGTACTGAAAACATTAAATGCAAAGATTGTTCAAACAAATCCGGAGGCTTATCTAGACTACACAGACTGAGAATTTATGAGGAGAGAGCCAATTTAAGCCACAGCTGAAATTTTAAATTCCGGACATGCCCCGTGGTGACAAATGGCAGAAGAGTTGGCTACTGTCTCAGGGGACAGGTTGTGTCCATGTTGGAGCCTGGTCCTCAAACCTTCCTGCAGGATAGATGAGGGTCATGAACGTAAGTTGATCTGCAGTATTTGTCTAAGAAAGCAGAATAGTTTGGAATGATACCTTAAAAAAATCTGAATATGGGGAGTTTTATGATTTAATATTTTTGTGACTGGAGATATTACTGAAACTGAGATGATACTGCTAAATTCATAGCCATTTATTTGTGCTCCCTAAGGAAAAATACCTAGATTCACTCAGAGGAATGTAGTGCAATATTTTATGAGATGGCCATGCAATGAAATAAATTTGACGAGGATAGTTCACATCAAGTTCACTGGGAGAAAGTCAGCAAAGAAACTTTTATTGTTTTAATTTTTGTCAAAGGGAATCTATGGTCCAAGTCTTATTCTAAATACATTTTCAAAACCAAAGAGTCATGTGAACAGATTTATTTTGAAAATATCAAAATATCTGAAAATAAAAATATTCTGGAGAAAGAGATTTTTGCAAAAAATTTGCTACTTTTGTAATATTCTATAGGTATAACTATCATTTCATAATGTTAACATCATGAAATAAAATGATGCCAGACTGGACAGTATAGATTATATTCATCTGCTGTAATTTTTGAGATAAAAGTGTGTAATAAACATACATATAATAAACATTCTACTATTAAGATTATAGAAATTGTAAGCTTTAGATATGAAATGTTATCTACTACCTTTAAAAATGAAAGCTAAGAATTTTAAAGAGAAACTCTCTCTTGAAATAGCATGTTCATTTTAGTTTTATTGAAAGTAGAGTTCTTCTAATATTCTGTTCTTATTAATTTAGAACTGAATAGGTTGTAATAGGTCAGAATTTAAAGCTAATTCACTTTATTCCTTTCATCCAGTAGCTCAAGATAGCTACTTAAAATTCAACATTTAATTAAAAAGGAGAATCAATAGTCTGTATGAGTCTTTTAAAAAATAAACTTGAGCTGCCTTCTCTCAGTTTCTAATGCATAAGCTCTTTCTTGGGAACAGCTTATACACCTTGTGGTCTCCATTAACCCTTTCATTTTAGCTATGAAATTATTGCACTGAAATAGTGAAATTATTTCACTAAATAAATTACAGAGCTGAATGACCTCACTAATTTACACAATTAGAGAGGGTGGTTTTACAAGTGTAATCCATGGAACCCAGGGTGTCACATTTTCTTTTCTTCCTTTCTGAAGTTTTGGACAAGAGAGCTATAACATTTAAAAAAAAAAAAAATTTTTTTTTTTTTTTTTTTTTTTTTTTTTAAGTAGGCTCCATGCCCAGTGGTGGAGCCAACACAGGGCTTGAACTCATGACCCTGAGATCAAGACCTGAGCTGAAATCAAGAGTCAGATGCTCAAAGACTGAGCTATGCAGGCACCCCTTTTACTTTTTTTTTTTTTTTAAATAGGGAGATGTAACATTCTTAGGTTGTTTCCTGGGTTTAGTTTGGTCGTGGGATGGCTAATGGGCTTAGAGTTCCCACCTGTCACAAACACTTCTAGAAACTCCTTTAATTCCTTCAATGTACTTTCTTTATTATTTTCAAATCCTGCTCTCAGACATCCTGGTGAATTTCCAGGCAATTAATAAGAAGGGTGCTATCACTACACATCACTCTTCTGGAGAATGTGAAAAATCACTGTAGCTGCAGATTTACAGGGAGTGGTCTATCTGTTGGGGAAATACTGGACATTGTGTATTTCTTTAGAATTTATTCTGCTCAGATAATTACAAAACAGTCAGCCCTCACATATTCATATTATGAAGAGCAACCTTCATTGTACTTGCCACTGACTAGTACCTTCCACTTAACAAGAGTTCATACCTGCTTCCACACACAGTTGCTATGGCTTTGAAGCAGCCGGATGCAAGCTGGTAGGAGCCTGTGTAGCATCGGTCAATTGCCCAATTGAAAAGATTAATTTGGTCAGGATTAAGTTCCAATAGCAAGACGACAACTTCACAACCAAGTTGATGAACCTGAATAACATGGAAAAAAGCAATTATTCATGTTTAATGAAAGGTTTTTCCAGGGAAAGGCACACAATATTGCTTAGCCAATATAAACTGGGTAAAATGAAAATGGAGACAGATTATTCATCTTAATTTTTTTAAAGATTTTATTTTTAAGTAATCTCTACACCCCACATAGGGCTCAAACTCACAAATCCCAAGATCAAGAGTTACGTGCTCTACTGACTGAGCCAGCCAGGTGTTCCTTCAACTGAATGTTTACTCCACATATTCTTCTTTAAGAGGATGCAACTGAAAATTGAAATGTATGTATAAACTAAATCAGACTGTAAATCTGTCTTATATAGGGTTCACTTATTCATTTTTAATTCCGAAAAGTATAATGAAAATAATGAAAGTATAATGAAAATAATGAAGACTTTGTTGACAGTGCTTCCTTATTGCATTTAAAATATTTTTGAAGAATACATATATTTGGTTAAAAATTAAATATACAAAAGGATGGCCTTTATGCATACAAGTCTGAGGAAAAGTATCAGAATATATTTATGGGGCTTGATTAGTAAACTTAGCTGGCAATATTTTAAAAAGATACGCAGTACCAATAAACTCTTTTTTTAAAAAAAGATGTATTTATTTATTTGAGAGAGATGGCACAAGCAGAGGGAGCAGCAGGTAGAGGCAGAGGGAGAAGCAGGCTCTCCGTTGAGCCCAATTTGGGGCTCGATCCCAGGACCCTGAGATCACGATCTGAGCCAAAAGCAGACGGTTAACCAACTGAGCCACCCAGGAGCCTCCTAATAAACTCTTCTTCTTAATCAGAAACTCTCATATGAAATGATCATCATACCAGATAGAAATAGTAGGATCCTTTACTGACAGTTTCTGAAGCTACTGTCAAATACTGGATGGTCACATTTGTCCAGGAGAAGCCTGGTGCCTTGGAGGCCATATTCCCTTGAGAGAGTAACATTTGCCTGTCTCCTGTTTCCTTCACTTGCCTGGTGTGACCAGGTGCAGAAGGAAAGTTAGTTTTTTTTTTTTTTTTTTTTTTTTTTTTTAACCTACAGGGTGGGGGTTAAGATGGAAGCGATATTCTTGTTGGATGGTCAACATCATCAGCCTCATTCCCCACAGGCTTAAGTAATTAGCAGCAGATAAAAGCTAATGATACTATCACAAAAGACTTAAAAATAACATTTCATTAAAAAGTTAGTTCACCTTGAAAGACAATCAGCCAGTTTTTACTGAGCTTTAGAAACTTTATATTGGAGTGTAAGATACACAGTATATAATTCATAAGTAAATGATGAGTTACGGTAACTGAACACACCAGTGTGAACACCAGACACAGAACACCACACTAGCAGCCACGCCGAAGCCAGCCTTATGCACTGTCCTATCCCTAGCCTCTCTCTCCTTTTCCAAAGGAACAGCTATCCTGACTTGCACCAGCATTGGTTAGCTTGGGCTGTTTTGAACTCTATGCAATGGAAGTATATAGCATATAATTTTGTGTTTGTTTTCTTTCACACCACTCATGTTTGAGAGTCTTCTACATTCATTCATTGTCACTGCTGTATTCTGATGTGTGATTACTTCATAATGTATTCATTCTACACTGATCAACATCTGGGTTGTTTCCAGATGTTGCTTGGAACAATTTTGTACGTGTCTCAGGTTATGCATACTGGATATATATTTTATGAAATGCATATCTGAATACAATGGCTGGGGCATAGGGTGTACTATGTTCAACCTTAATGATAAAGCCAATGAGTTTTCCAAGGTGGTTATTCCGATTTCTATTCTGTGTATCTTTGTATGAGAGCTCCTGTTGCTCTGTTTCCTCATTGACACTGTCGATCTTCTTAATCTCCACCATTCTAGTGGATTTGAGGAAATATTTCCTGTGGTGAGTCTGCATCTGATTACTCATGAGCTTGAGAACTGTTTCTTTTATTATTATTTTTTTATTATTTATTTTCTCACCATAGCACATACCTCCCCCGATGTCCGTCACCCAGACACCCCATCCCTCCCACTCTCCTCCCCTCCAGCAACCCTGTTTGTTTCCTGAGATTAAGAGTCTCTTATGGTTTGTCTCCCTCTTTGGTTTCATCTTGTTTCATTTTTCCCTCCCTTCCCCTATGAACCTCTGTCTTGTTACTCAAATTCCTCATATCTGTGAGATCATATGATAATCGAGAACTGTTTCTTATGTTTACTGGCCAGTGAAATAACCTCTTTTGTAAATTGCTTGTGTAAGTCACTTGCTCATTTTTCTATGAATGTCTCTATTTTATTTATCTGAAGGGGTCCTTAATATACTCTAGACAAGAAGTACTGGATTTATCTTGTAAACATCTTTCACTCTGTGACTAGCCTGTTTACCCTCTTTTTATTTTTTATTTTTTGCTTTGTTTTCACACTCTAACGGTATGTCTTTTGGTGAAGTTATTAACTGATCTTTCTTTACAATTAGTAACTTTTGCATCCTGTTGAAGAAACCTTACTTAGACCCCAGGGATTAAGATTTCCTCCTGTATTCTTGTATTATTTTCTAGAAACTTCAGTATTTTAAGCTTTCACATTTATATCTATAACCTAGTTTCTTCTTTCTCACTTCTGATACTTTATTTTCCCTTTCCCAATGCATTGACTACAATCTTCAGTATAATGTTGATAGAAGTGGTGAAAAAGCAAGTGTCTTTGGTCATTCTCATCTCAGAATAGTTTCAATATTCACCATTAACTATGATGTTTACAATAGGGTTTTTTTTAAAGACACCCTTTACCTAACTAAGAATGTTCTTTTTTTATTCTTAGTTTTGGTAGGAGTTTCTCTCATAAATACATGTAGAATTTCATTAAATGTTTTTTCTGCATCTATTAAGATGATCATATATTTCCTTCTTGAGACTCTATTAATATGATTAACATACTCATGAATTGATGGATATTTGAATATTAAACCAATCTTGAAGTTCTTGTATAATGCCAATGTGATCATGAGGAATCATCCTTTTTATGTATCATTAAATTCAATTTCCTTATATTTCACTTGCATTTTTGTATCTATGCTACTCAATAAAATTGTCTTTAAATTTTTTTTCTCATTAAAACCTTGACAGGTGTTAGTAAAAGGTTATTCTGGTCTGGTAAAATATGCTGGGATGTATTTCTCTTGAGCTGTTTTCTCTTTAAGGATTTTGTATAAAATTGATGCAATTTGTTTCTCAAATGTTAAATTCAACAGTAAAGCCACCTGGTCCTAAAGTTTTCCTTGTGGGAAAATCATCAGTGATCCGCCTTTTTTCTTTCTAGTACATATACTCAAGGCTATACATTTCATTCCTAAGCAAGGCTTTATTTATAGCCCATAAGTTTAGTATGTGGTATTTTTGTTATTCTTCAGGCCAAAACAATTTTCAGTTTCTATTGTTATTTGTTCTTTGATTCACTAGTTATCTGGATGAGCATTTCCTTTTTTTTTTTTTTTAAAGATTTTTTTTTTATTTATTTATTTGAGAGAGAGACAGTGAGAGAGAGCATGAGTGAGGAGAAGGTCAGAGAGAGAAGCAGACTCCCCGCGGAGCTGGGAGCCCGATGTGGGACTCGATCCCGGAACTCCAGGATCATGACCTGAGCCGAAGGCAGTCGTCCAACCAACTGAGCCACCCAGGCGTCCCTGGATGAGCATTTCTTGATTATCTTATTATTGGTCACCAGCTTATTGTTATCGTGAATAGCAAAAATAGTCTGCGTCCTTTCAATCATATGACGTTCATGGAGACTTGCTTTTGGGCCCAGCTGATGGCAACTTTGGTAAGTATGTTGTGTTTCTTATCCTGATGCATCATAATGTAATGTGTACAACTCAGAAGCCAGCACTTCCTACGCTGATGTGTGAGGATCATGTTGTGAACGACACTCAGGCACTTTAGTAACCCGATCGAGGCAGAACATCCTAGACATTTAAAATCGATGTAGTTTTGGCTAATACTTACTCGTAAATCTTGACAAGCCAGAATGTTGTCAAGCCACTTGTACAGATAGCCATCCGGGGAAAGGCCCACGTTGTCAAACACGGGGCCACAGCACAACACCGCTGACATTGCCTGATAATGAATCAACCCAACATGGAATGAAACTTGCAGTGATCTAATAACACACAAACGACTCCCTAAATCATAACTCCCATGTTGGTCAATGATGGGGTCTTCTCAAGCAGTTATTGTCACAAGATCTTAAAGTATTCCTTACTAGGTTCACCAAGAAGCACCAGATTCCCAATTTTGAATTTTTACATAAAAATTAAAGGCTGAAATGTGTAACTTCATGGACATAAAATTTTATGATAACGAATCTTTATGATGAAAGAGTAAGATACTCACAGCAAAATGACCATTTCACAGTATTTAAAACTTACCTTCGGTGATTTCAAGTGAGTAAGTTCAGCTTATAAGGTAAATATAGCTTTACAAGTTTTGTTTGGATGACAAATATTTGACTAATATAGTAAATTGACAAACCATGGGAAATATGGAAATAAATGTGATTCTTAATCTAAGAAAAAAATTAAGAACATAAACTTTAGTTACTTGGAAGAGGAGAGGAAGCAAGGGAATGCAGGAGAAGGGGTGATCTTGATTCACTGTGTAATTAGCAGGTCACCATGGCTATAAGGGTTATGGTTTAAATCAGCTCCACTGAGGCAAGAACAAACTGACAAGGCAGCTACTTCCAGGGTCAATAAGAAAAACCATGTGGTTCTCATGCACTAGATAAAGGTAAGAGCTGGGAACAGTTTTGTGTCTTGAAACTGAGAACCCATTTGGAATATTTACATATTTATACATAGCCATCCGCTTATGTTGGTATGCGTATATTTTGGAATTTTAAAAAGTCAGTTTATGTACTTATAGGTGTGTGTGTTTGTTGCCTGTGCACGTACATTTTATCATATCATATTGTTATTTTAACCTTATTTAGGGCATGGTTGTCAGTTTAAGGAGAGAGACTACCGGTCTGACAAAAGTCATTGGCTGAGACAAAGGTGCCCTACCTTTAAAGCACAATACTGGTATCTTGTAATCTGATGATTTCTATCACTGTAGCGATCCAGAGGGGTGAACATAATGCTGAATGGTCCTGCCCACTGGCTAAATAAGATGAAAAGATGATGCCTCAGGCTTTGCTGGGGAAACAGAAATCTTCGGTGGTGAACTAGAAAGAAAAACAGAGTTTAGAGTCTCCTAGACTGAAAAGTATAGTGAATACAGTTTATGTCCTTATTCTACATGATGCTCACATTTTGAGGAAAAGAGTAATTTTATTTCATAACTCAAGTATTCTTTAGGTAATGAAATGAGCATTTAAGAAGGCAAGCCCAATCTTCTAAGTGTAGTGTCCTCTCATGCTGCAGTTGGTGGCACCTTGTCCAGAGTGGGAAGCAGAGACAAAAAGTAGACTCACGGACACTGCTTTCTAATCAACGTCTAGGAAAACTATAACACTCTCACTCGGCTGCTGCTCACCCAGCAAACATTCTCTCCACTGCTGCCACCCATCTGTAGAAATACTGGGAAATATAATGTACGGCCCTCCATTGGAAATAAGCACACTCTCACTGAAGAAGTATTCTCAAATCTGAACTCTGGGTCATCCAAGAGGAGAAGGGTTGGTAAGAAGAAGGTTTTGCCACATCAAAATAATGAAAAAGTAGAACCAGTTGAACTGTGGCCTTTTGTAATTATGTCAACACTTTTAATTACAGTAATTAATTTTGACACCACACTGGCCAGCTATTTTTATTCTCTGTGCTTTTGTTAGATGAAAAGGTTTCATACCCATTTGCTCTGTGGGCAAAAAAGACAAAACCTCTCAATAATATAATTTACTAAGCTGTAGAGAATTCTATAGAACGTGTTGCTTGGAGAGTCAAGAGGAGGAATACTGTGGAGTTGGATCTCATGTTCACAGGGGAGCACGATGAAAAGGAAGAAATGAAGTTTATGTGAAATTCTCCCTGAATTACTTCCTTCCTCTGGAAATCGCATAGATTCATTTTCAGATGGGAACCCAAAGGATAGAAATAATGGGATAAGCACAAAGCCAAATTTAACTCCTCTTGTTCCTTTTCCGACTGTGTGCTGAATGACCGCAATCTGTTCTCATGGGTATCCCCAAGTAGCCCCGAAACAAATGAAGGCCCCTTTCCCAGACCTGTACACGGGCCAGGAGGATGAAAGAGGAAAGCACAGCAGTGAGGAACACAACAGGTTTTTCAAGCAAGGACGGGACTTTGCAGTGAGGCATCATTGTACCTGGAACGCACTGAATCAAGTTGGCGACCATGGCACTAAAATGTGCGCGGATATCTTTAAGAATTTCTACTTCTTTGTCATTTTCAGCTTCTAGAAGCATGCGGGTCAGGTCCACATATTCTAGGAACAAGGCCCCGAGGGCTAAAGTATCCCGTTCTAAGGCTCCATTTGTGCTGGAAAAAAAAAAAATAATAAGATTAAGCTTTCAGATGATAAGTCTTTATGTCAGAGTAGTACATGCTTCATGGAAAATAAGATTCACTGCCAGGAGTCGCACGCTAAATTTGCTCTTGACCCACAGGCAGTGTAAATAAATGTGGGGGAAAAAACTAACAACAACAGGTTTTGGACTTCTCTGAGTGAAAGTTAAAGGTAACATACTTTAAAAAGGAAGGAAGGAAGGAAAAAAGGAAGAAAGAAAGAATGAAAGACAGACAAGACAGACACGAAGAAAGAGAGACAAAAAGGCCAGTTTAGTGAGGAGAGATGAACTTATTCGAATTTTCCCCCTACCTGTCACTTATGACACCTGCATCAGCCAGAAGCTCAAATATTCGAAGTAGTTGTAGCCTTAACAAGTCCCGCCGTTCTCGGCGCTTTTTGTTCTGTGTAAAAAGAGGGAATTCCGCTTAGGCACGTGGGCAGAACAATATTAACTTTGCTTTGGGAAACTGTATTAAAGGAAAGTTTCACTTAGCTATTTTCAATTTCCTAAACATAAAAGATGAGGGTGTTTTTCTTTTTTCCAAATCCTTAGAGAAAATGCTTGCTATTATGGGTTATAAAAGAAACAGATCCTAAGTGGGTCAATAAATATTTACAAGGTGGCAACGTTCAGAACTAACCAGCTTCATTTCCTAGTTGATCCCAGCAGCTACTGAAAGATGGAGTCACTGAAGCGGCAGAAAGAGTGGACACGAAGGGTCCCACCATTCTTGTCATGCAAGTCACAGGGCTAAAATTCTGCTACTTCTTAGATCTTATCTACTATATGGGAAGCTTCTTTTTTTGTCTTAGTCTCTTCCCCCCCACCCCCCGCTACATTATAAATTTGTCCTTTTCAGAGTACACTTCAGGGAAGATAAAGTTGACAAAAATGCTTCTTATACCAGATGAACAAATAATATTCTTGACCATCCAACTCCTTGTAAAAGATAAGTTAACCAGCTAAAACCCCAAATTCAATCAACTCAAACCTCCTGCAAAAGAATGTAATATTTTTACATACATAGGACTGTGTAGGTTGTTTTGCCTTCATGAGTTTAGAACAAAAATCTTTTAAAATAGGAACCATATTATACTAAATACTCAAATTCTGAGCAATAAAAATAACAAAAGTTAAAATATTAAGATTCACTGTTAATATTTGTATTTTTGGGGGGATGTTTGTATTTTTTGGGGGGATGGGGGAACGATTAGGTATCATCTAAATTTATACTTTACCATTGTTCAAATAAACTGAGGTGTGAAGTATTTAAATTAAAAATCTTACCTCTGGTCTTCGTTCCAGAGCTTCTTTCATTAATGGATGAAGTTCTTCCACTAATTCTCTATGGAGGAAAAAGGTCAGCATTTGAAATTCATTATTATTGACGCCAAGTTTGTCATCAAAAACATCCATTGATCCTAAGTCACGTGCTTTTCTCACTTTGACTCTGACCTCAAATTCCCCCTGGCCTTTCTGTTTCTCAGTCACGTGGCGAACTGGAACCAGGTATTGGCCTATGCTGTGCATTACTGGTTTTCATCCCAGTGTTACATTTATAATTTTGGCTCAATACATATTTGTTGACTTGATTTTGATTTCCTGTTCTGGAGACCTCTATGGCAAAATACCCTCTATAAACAGTTAAACAGTATTTTGTAAGTGATTATTAAAATCAGAACACTTCACTACAGGCACTGGGGATGAAGATAAGCCAAATCGAGTTCCTCACAGAAGACATGTTCAGTCTCACAAGAGTAAAAGAGAGGGGGGCAGAAGCCCGGGCATCACTTTTGGGATCTGTGCTCAGGAGATTGACTGACTGACTGACAGTTGATTTTAAAATGAAGTCTTTTTGGAGGTTCAAAGATAAAACCCTTATTTGAGCTATATGATACAGGCAAATTATGGCAAGTATTACAATAAGGAGGTTTTCATCAAAACCTTTTCTCTGGTAAAGTAAAAGTAAGTTTGATCATCTATCTATCTATCTTTCACCTGTTCCCATTATCTCTAGTTCTCAGCTTTCTATCCACTAATCTAAATATTTCTCTTCTTTGGGAAATTATTTATGAACTTCTATGTCAAGACGACAAAATTATGAGCTCAAGTCTCTGCCAGAAATTCTGTCTACAACCTACTCTATGCCTGAACACCTTGCAATATTCTGGCTGGATGTTTTGTGCTATAAGATATCATCCTCCAGCAAAATCTGAAGTTAGGAAGGTAAACTTTATGGCATTCTGTGCTGAGAGACAAAACCTGCATTCCATTTCAGATTTCTCTAACACAGATGCTAGAAGTTCTTCATCGAAGAAATGGAAAAAATATTAATGATCTCCTCCAATAGCAGCCATTTACTGAATATTTACTATGTACATTTTTATATTTAATCCTCTCAGTACATCCATAAGATAGATTCTATAATGATAACAACTTTTCTTTTTTTTATTGGATACACTTCATTTTAATTTATTATAACAATTTTACAGGTGAGGGAACCAAGGCCCAGAGACATTATGCTTTCCAGACACACACGGCTAGCTAACAAATTATATAATCTTACCCACCCCTAAGAACATTGAGGGGGCAAGATGTATAAGAGCACATGTCCTTGGAAAAGAAGGTTAGGTTCTTAGGCTCTTTGGGAAAGAATGTTAGGTAATTCTAGGAACTGTTTTTCTTATTTTCCTGTAGTATTTCTACATGATTCTTCATCTTAACTATTTAACTAGTAAGGAGTAAATTACTGGTTCGCTGGCACTCAAGTATCAGAACCCACAATTACTTTTTTTGAGAATAAAATCTGACTGTATATGTGAATAATGTAATGGATATTTTTTTTTCCAATGGTATCTAAAAGGTCTCATTAATCTTTCTTTTTCAAATACAGTTTCTCGCAGATGCCTGGAGCTTTCCCTTTTCTATCTATGTAAAAAAAAGGTCAGAATTTTAATTGAATTGCTTATAGGTGTTCACTGCTTAGCTGAAGTCACCAGAGGCAGCCCGAACTAGCACTTATGACGGCTCTTTCAAAGGGCTTTGACACTGCCTCAGATGGAATGGTTATTTGATTAAAGGTGTGAAATGAGTAAGGGATCCAGAAAGTGAGACGTGATGGTTCTATTAAGCACCTTCCAAAGAGATGGGCCAGTGTAACAGAATACTCCTGGAAGAGTTCTATTGGTGCTTAACCTGTGAGCCTGTTGCATCAATGGCCGATGAGCAGACCTCATTGTTCTGACGGCAAAGCCCCTGAACGGTCTGGCTCACCAGCGATGGACACTGAATTCTCTTCATTTATATTCTCTAAAAGAAGCTTGTGCACGAGATAAAATCTGAGACGTCAAATCAAAGCCGCAAGGACCACAGGGAAAAGCGAAGGCAGTCGCGAGAACACTTGCTCCATGCACGTCAAGCAACGCGGACACAAAGGAAATGGCGCAAAGCCTATAAATGCCCAGGCACATGCTGACACGCAAACTCAAACTCAAGTTAAAGACAGGAACCACAAGAGCAGCGGCAGGAATGAATTTAGAACTCATTGAGACTACTGTACCTGAAAACAAGGGAATTTGTTCTTCCAAATCCTAAAACTAAGGACTCTGTGATCTCAATGCCCTCTAGTCTCATCAAAGGCACCAACTGCTTTAACAGAACTCCCACCGATGGGGTGCCTATGGCCTGAAACAAGTTGATTAAGAGTGAAAAAGAGGTAACATGATAACTGATGCTTCCTTTAACCAAATGATGATTCCATTATAACAGTTTCAAAGTACGAAACCACAGCCCAAAACACTGCCAGCATTTCAGAAAAACAAAACAAAACAAAACACATAGACAGGCATCAATTTCTAAACAGCACAATGAATGCATTTTTCTCCTGGGACACAAATTCTAAAGAATATTTTTATTATAACAGATTTTTTTTTAACCAATGAAGTCTCCAAAACCATTCTTAGCAAGGTCATTTAATCAAGGCATAGTTTAAGTGCAAATGCTTGGGGGTAGTGAGGGAAATGTGATTTGGAAGGCAGAAGCCAAACCTCAGGGCACTTATAAATATAAGTCACTCTGTGGTCTTAAGCAAGTTTCTCAACTTCTCTTCATCTTCAGTTTTCTTGTCAGAGAGGAATAATAAATTATGCACATCAAGGCTCAATGGAATTTAGAAATGTGTAGGATGCAAATCTGATCCCACAGACTCCAGATGGCAGGCACAGTGTAATACGCACTGTGAACTCTAGACAAACAAGCTAAAAAAAAACCTTACAGAATAATTCTTCTGAAGCATGTCACGTCACCTTGTTATCGTAGCTCACTGTACCATCAGGTGTGGTCGCCATGATTTCCGGAGTGGACGCTCTTAAGTGTCCCGGGCTCATTATACTGGGTTTTGCGACTCCAAAACAAAGAATAAGGTAATTTCTCCACAAGGTGACATAATTGTCTCCGCTGCCGGCAGTGCTGGTTTTCTTGGCATTAATTGGGCTACTAGAAATACGGATTTGAAAACAGGAGTGAAAGTAAGTTCTGGACTTTAAATATCACTGGTTAAACAAAGATCCTAGGAAGCGCTCAAATAGAGTTGAACAACTGTCTGCCAAGGCTAGTCCATGCTGTTACGAACTGTCTGGACAGGGGATGTCTCTGCTGGATGGGAAGTTGAATCGAACTCGAAGACTGTTTTCACCGTTAAGGGACTGACATTCTATACTCAGACAATCGTAGGGATTATTAAGGAAAAAGAAAAAAAAAACTAGGTTTAGATAAGACCTTTTGACCTGTTTTTACTCCACAATCAGGATTCTGTATTAGAAAGTACAGAAACTAGAGAGGATTATAATATGCAAATCAGTTAGGTAAAAGGAAAATGTAAGAGGGCGAATGATCAACAACACGGAGGAGGACATATAGTTTCCTTACTTTGGGTCTACCAGGGGCATGATGGACTGCAGCCGAGTGAAGGCATACGGCCAGGCGTAGCTGAGGGCTGTGGGGCAGTGTTTGGGCAGGTTCTCCTGCCGCAGGAAACTGAAGAGGCAGAGGACCCAGGGGTCTTTGACAGACTGAGCAAATATCCAGACATGGGAAGGGCTCTTCACATCATAATGGCTATTGACCAGGACTGCGTTCCACTCCACCAACCATTGCAGATCCACGCTGTGGGTCAGCGGTAATGTTGCCTGCAGGTGCGAGAAGTAGGCCATGAATCAAAGCTCCACGGTAAATGACAGGTCCCCATCAGGGCTCCGCCTACAAGCCCCTTTGTCCACACTGCTTTCCTGACCACCTCTGCAAAGGGCCACGCTTTGAATCTAAACACCCCTCCCACACCTACCACATAGGATGTCAGTCTGTACTAGCCACTGCTGTGTCTTATGCTGGAATACAAGCAGCTGAAGGGCAGAGTTTAGAGACATGGGTCCTGTTTCAGTTTTAATGCCATACAGCACGTGCACTGGGACACTGAAGATGCTCATTAAATAGTTGTTGAAAAATAAATGGCTTTAGTAAAATTGAACTCGACCCTGGGATTGCCGCTTAAAATTCTTAAAAGCTATTAACTTCTGAAATTCATCAATGTGTTTTTATCCCTGTAATTAGTATCCTGGGCTATTAAATGCCATAATCTTGTTTTCTGTTTCTTGGACTAACCTACCTTCCCTTTGACTTGGGGAGACTTTCGTGAAGGGCCTATCACGGATGATTTTTGAGCTAAGAAGCCCACTTATTCTTGTCCTGTGATATCAAGCCAAAACGACAGTACATTCTAAAACCTTTTTGATCTATATCTCATAAAGTTTGTATGTGTCATTCTCTTCGAAGCCTAGAAAATCAAAGTTTCGGGAAGACCAAGTTTCAAATAATCCAGCCGTGGTGCCAGGAGAGACAATTCCCTTTATGACTATCTGGCAATTAAAATGATCCATATTATCTCTTGTGTCTACAGGTTCCCATGGTTATGGGTGTGTCACTAGTGATCTCAACAGTTCATTGGCTGTAAGGGGGGACAGCCTGAGCTTCAGGGCCAGAGACAAGATTTCCAACACGGGCTTGTGACCTGGGAAGAGTACCGACCATCGCAGAGTCTCTGTCTGGGAGATATTAATTTATGACTTGGGAATTATTTATGCTAATCTCACCTAATCTTTAGGTGAGTCTCATGAGATAAGGAATGTAGAAACACCTGGCACAGAGCAGGCACATTCCTCTTCTCTCTTTTCTTGTGTGTATCTTCTTAAGTGTAGTATTGCTGACCTAGGAACCCCAGGCCCACAGTTTTGATTCTGATAAACAGAACAAAATCACATGACTATCATCTACAGCCCAATAAGAGATGATATGATATAATTAAACTTGACTCTTCCATTCCATGTTAAACCAAATTGAATTTCTTAAAGCAGTAGGACTATGGAATATCACTGTGAAAGTCTGTTCTGCCTGGCTTAATAGTTTGAGTAATGATCATTATCACTTTTGTAATGATCATTTATCACTACAACTGTAAGCAATAGCAGGGCCACTAAAGGTAGTGATCTGTGCTCAGTCTCAGTGAGAGAGAGAGACCATGGAAAGGCTTCGTATTCATTTCTATGTGTCAGATATGTCTCTATTCATTTATAGTTATTTGAAAAGAAGAGACAAGGGGCATCAGCAATGTGGATGCTGTGAACGGTCCCCAATCTGCAGTGTCTCTTTTCAGCAACTGAGCTGAAATTAATCCAGGTCCCTCTTCTACACTAGACTGATTTTTTAAAAAAATCAGATAATTAATATCAGTATCAATTTTCCTTCTATTTGTTCTGCAAACTGAAAGCTGCCAATATGCTCTTTAAAAAGGGAAGAATGTATTTGAATGGCAGATAAAGGTGTCCTAGATTTGGAGTCTAACTAAGGTCAAATCCAGGCCCTAACACTTCCCTGTGTGACCACAGCCCCGCCCCTTAATATTTTTGAGTTTCAATACCTAGGAGGGTCAAAAAAGGTAATAAATATGAAAGGACACCATAAACTATAAAGCACCCCATATAAGTTACATGGTGGTGGTAAGCATGATAATTAGTTTTCTTAAGGAATCTTGAGCAATTCTTTCTGAAACTGTAGTTTGCAAAATATCTATATCCCTAAGGTTCAAATTTTGTTTGAACTTTATCTGACTGTTTCCTAAGACAGTATCTGAAAACCTTGTCTTGTTTTTACAAGTACTGTTGTGTCAGTTTATCATCTGACATGAAACCCCGGAGTTCTTCCACATCATTTTTCTTTGTCTCCCTTTTTCAGACAGGTCTGGAGCTTACACTGAGAACAATTAGGGATCAGGATCAAATGTGTACTTACTGAATCTGAAACAGCTACGTGAATGAAACTTTCGAGAATGGACGAACTTAGCTGATCCATGACATCAATCATAGGCCTGTCATCATCCTGTACAAAGGGTGAGCAATTAATCTCCATGGGAAAAAGAATCTTTCCCACCCACCCCACTGCCTTTGTTTGGTACATGAAGCTGAACAGCTTGCAAGATAGTGATAAGGGTTTTCTCACAGAAAATTGAGTGCCAACATGATGAAATGTAGTAGATAAAACTCCCTGTGATTCTGAGTTTAGTCTTTCAAGTTTCAGTGGAAGATGGTTAGAGCTCCAACTTCACCTTGTACTGAAAAGACATGGACTTGAACTTCCAAATGCTGCACACGTAGACAAGGATCCAAACACCTGTGCCATATGTCATCCAGCAGAGTATTCACGTTGTCGTGAAATTTAAGGGATGGAAACCTCACAAGAATATGCCTTGTGGGACCACGAAAATGCTACGTGCTTAAGTCACTCATCTGCTAAAGTAAGGGATAAATTGTTGACCGTGACTGAATTTTAGTTCCAAAGAAAGTGCACTGGAGACTGACCACACACTCTGTGGTATCTTCGTTGTGTACAGCTACTTGGCAAAAGAAGCAGACTACAGAGTACAGGAGAGAGTATCTTATAGAAAATTCTTCTTCACAAATAGTATATGTGTGTGTGTGTGTGTGTGTGTGTGTGTGTGTGTGTCCACATATGGATATGCATATGTCTGCCATCTTTTATTATAAAGAAGCTCAGAATTATAAAATTATTTACTTCAGAAACCTTACAGGAAAGCCTTGAAAACCATTATTCGTGGATGAATGAAAATGGTTTCCAAAAAATTGCTGCTGGGGGAAAAACACACACACAAGCTCACAGATACAGAGAACAGATTGGTGGTTGTGGGGGTGGGTGAAATATGTGAAGGGAGTCAAAAGGTACAAACTTCCAGCTACAAAATAAATAAGTCATGGGGATATAATGTACAACATGGTGACTAGAGGTGATAATACCATATTGCATATGTGAAAGGTGCTAAGAGAGATCTTAAAAGTTCTCATCACATGAAAACAACCCTGTAACTCTGTATGGTGACAAGTGAGATACTACCTCACACCAGTCAGAATGGCTAAAATTAACCAGTCAGGTAATGACAGGTGTTGGCAAGGATGCGGAGAAAGGGGAACCCTCCTACACTGTTGGTGGGAATGCAAGCTGGTGCAACTACTCTGGAAAACAGTATGGTGATTCCTCAAAAAGTTGAAAATAGAGCTACCCTATGACCCAACAGTTGCACTACTGGGTATTCACCCTAAAGATACAAATGTGTGATCAGAAGAGGCACATGCACCCAAATGTTTATGGGAGCAAAGTCCACAATAGCCAAACTATGGAAAGAACCTAGATGTCCATCAACAGATGAATTGATAAGAAGATGTGGTCCATATAGATAATGGAATACTATGCGTCCATCAAGAAACTGAAATCTTGCCATTTGCAACAACATGGATGGAACTAGAGGGTATTATGCTGAGTGAAATAAGTCAATCAGAGAGAGACAATTATCATATGATCTCTCTGATATGAGGAATTTGAGAGGCAGGGCAGGGGGTCATGGGGGAAAGGGAGGGAAAAATGAAACAAGATGGGACCAGGGAGGGAGACAAACCATAAGAGACTCTTAATCTCAGGAAATAAAATAAACTGAGGGTTGCTGGAGGCTGGGTTACGGACATTGGGGAGAGTGTGTGCTAAGGTGAGTGCTGTGAATTGTGTAAACTGATGATTCATAGACCTGTAACCCTGAAGCAAATAATACATTATAGGTTAATTAAAAAAAAAAAACTCTGTATGGTGACAGATGTTACTAGACTTATAGGGAGGATCATTTCACAGTGTAAACAAATACAGGTTCATTATGCTGAACACCTGAAACTAATATAATCTTGTAGGTCAGTGACACCCCAATAAAAAAAATTATGTGAAAACAAAGTTGTGGCTGGTAGAAGAGAGCAACATACGAGAAATGTTCTTAACATAGTCTTTGCATAGAAATTAAGATCATGGGTTTTATACTTGAAACTAATGTAGCAATTATGGTCAAGTACACTTTAAAAAGAACCTGGGGCTCTAGAGGCATATATTTCTAACTTTCAATTCTGGCTGTGTCAGGTCCTCCCTGCTGATTTTTGGTGAAGACGTTTAATCTCCCTAAACTTCAGCCTCAGTATCTGTACACTGGGGAAAATAATACTAATTTTTAGGTTATTGGGAAGGTTAAGTGAGATACCATGTCTAGTGCACAGCACAGTGGTGGACATGTCCATGGTAATGACGATCACTCCTATCAGACTTAGAGACTTAATGAGGTTTACCAAAGTACAGCAAGTCTTGGACATCCATTTACCAGATACCACAGATGTCCTAAAATAGATCACCAAGCCATCTGAAGAAGAGTGAACAGAAAGGATTGTGATGAATTTGAAAATATTGGGTAAAGACAATGACCATTTTGTGGATCAGAAAACCAAGTTCAGGGATTTAAAACAGGAAAATGGAAAGTAGCAATTTTTCTGAAGAAGTATGTGACATAATGCGCTGGTCCTTCTTTCATCAACTTATGCAGCTTGTGGTTTGGCCACCTGTGCTCGCAGGCGATGAGCTCTAACATCTGAACAAGGGTGCACAGCCCTTGACCAAGTGCAGACATTAGCTGGCCGATCATGCTTGACCACTGGCTTGCTTCTCCAATCTCAAGGGGACATATTTTCTCATAATTTCAAGATTACTGAAATTAAACAGTTACCCAGACTGTTTGATACCTTGATCATTTAAAATGGAACTCATTATTTTCTCAAGTTCTTTCTCTAATATAAACATTATAATGTCTTCTTAATTTGATGCATGCTGAACATTATGAAGGAAAATGATCTACAACTTAATATTAAAATTCTTCACTGTTTAACCAAGGACCACCTCTTAGAGAATCAGAAATGGTATTTTCTATTGCTCTCAGAATAGATGGCATATCTCTTGGAGCTCAAGAGTGCTCTTTCATAATCAAAAACCCATGGTCAATCAAAAATTATTTTTTGACATCATGTTTGACAAGGAGGCCCATAAAACAGTAATGCATTATTCACAGGTTTTAATCTAAACTTCAAAAGAAAGAAACAGAAAGCTCATACCTCCGGCTGACCCAGGGCGACAAATAAAGCTCGAATTTCCTTGAGTATTAAAACGGACAGTTTGCGTGTGGCCACCTGGAAACTGCAGAGTAAAACCAAAGCAAATCCTTCCACGGCGTGAAGCACGCTGCAGTGGGGGCCCCGCTCCGACTGAATTCTGTGGCTGGAGCCATTCGCAATTAGCTGTCAGGCAATAAGAGCACATTCTATATTCAGAAAAATAACAATTGAAGAAGAAGAAACTACTCATATGTGCATCTTTTGGCACATGGGACCTCATAATATCAAAATAAATTGCAATGGCTTCTATCCAGACACGACTCTAAGTTCATTATTATTCATGACAGATCATAGATCCCCTTTTTCTTTCAATCCATTGTTACTTTGGAATACCATCAACCATCTGTTACCTTTGATAAGAGAGAACTTTCAAAGGCTATTAATATTAATAAGAACAAAACTGCTTCCATCCATATACCTTTGAGATGACACCATAAATTGAGTCAAAGTGGCCTCATTTGTTTTGACTCATATTCCCTATAGACTTGTAGAGACCATTCAAATGGATTTTCAAACGTTTACTTTCTAGTCACATATGCGTACTTGTTTCTTGTGTTCTATTCTAATCTAGGTGTGTGCACGTTTATGCCATGGGTTCTGAAAGTTCCCAAGTCACAACTAAATGGGTCTAAAGCAAAAGGAACCTAGACAACAGGGCAGATTCCACAACCATTTCAGTTTTCCTCTGACAAACACATGTAACCCTTGTTTGTCTACTATGATCCTTTGGCATGTATACAACACAGGGAAACAGGAATGACCTAGGATTGGGGATCCTGGCTGTTCCTTCATTGCTGTTGTACTCCCCTAAGCTTTCACATTCCTCAGCCTCTCAGCTGTGTTCTTCCCTTGCCAGGCCTCTTTTCTTTTTTCTTTTTCTTTTTCTTTGACAGAGAGAGAGATCACAAGTAGGCAGAGAGGCAGGCAGAGAGAGAGGGGGAAGCAGGCTTCCCACTGAGCAGGGAGCCTGATGCAGGGCTTGATCCCAGGACCCTGAGATCATGACCAGAGTCGAGGGCAGAGGCTGAACCCATTGAGCCACCCAGGTGCCCCTATCCCAGGCCTCTTTTCTATCCGCTCATTGCCAATGTCAAGTTCACCACTGCCCTTCTTCTCCTCTGACAACACTTCTCCATAACCTGTTTTTCACAATGTTGTCATTCATTTTTAGTATTTAGGACCGAAGTGGGAAGGAATAAAGACATCCTAAGACTGCATTTTTTTTCCTCTGTGGATATTGAACAATACAACCACTGTGATGTATGATAGGGCCAAAAAACCCCAAAAAACAAAAACAAAAAAAACAACTGGAGGGCAACTAACTTTTCTATATGCATATCCCTTTCCAGCTTGATATGCATATCCATACCCAGCTCTATCTCCATGCTTATAGTCATTTGTTCTTAGAGATTTATAATCATAATTCTCTGAAAAAAGCAATTTCTACTCCCTGAATGGCCTTGCGAATGATAACAAATCTAACCCAAAGGCCTATCCATCCTCAGTTTCTTGGTCACAATTTACACAAGATGGAAAAATTAAGGGCCATCACCAGGTCTCGAGAAAGTTCCTTGGTTGCAGGAAGTAAGAACTCCAAGGGTTCTTCAAGCTGCAGCTTATTCACACATATACTATATTACGGAATATAAATCAGTGGGAAGAGTGTGAAAATCACCTCTGAATTTCTGATCTTGTTGGCTTGTTCGTAGACTTTTCCTTGAGTTTGTATGACCAGTTTCCACTGGGTAAGCAGCTGGAGCAGTAACTTCAGGGATGAATCGAGGAGCGTGTGATGCATGTCGTTGACTTCCCGGAGAAGGAAGTTGGTAAAGCCAAACAGTACATCTTCTCTCCAGTCTGAGAAGTCCACAAGTAAACCCTGAAGAGAATTCTGTGCAATATGTCGCAGCTCATCGTCCATATGAATAGAGAGCCTGTGAAAGGAGTAAAAGACAATAAAGCCTTTAGTTTATTAATGTTTCTTCCAGATTTGTGACAGAATATAGTTCTCTGCTTTTATCCATGTCACCTGTTCTTCATTCAGCTCCTCTCGTGTTGATACCTGATAGAACCAGCATACCTTTATCAGAGCTAAGGAATTAACCTGGGTGCAAAGCTGTTAACTAAACCACAGATTTTATTCAGATTTCACCAGTTTTTCACTAATGTCCTTTTTCTGTTTCAGGATGGAATCTAAAATATTACTTGGCATTCACCTATATCTGAATACTTTTTAATACAATGTTGACTACAGAATAAATTAGTATCAAACCCTTTTACTTTTTTAAATTAACATATAATGTGTTATTTGCTTCAGGGGTACAGGTCTGTGAATTATCAGTCTTACAGAATTCACAGCGTTCACCATAGCACAAACCCTTCCCAGTGTCTATAACCCAGACACCCTAAACCCTATTACTTTTAAGGATAAGAAAACTGAGTACCACAGAATCTAAGGGACTCACCCAGAAGTTCAGTGAGAATGAGCAAGTAAGGCTTAGATCAATGGTCCATAATTGGTCTTGCCCCACCAAGGGGTATTTGGTAATGTCTAGAGACGTTGATGATCATCACAACTCAGAGAGGGCTATTGGCATCTCTCTGATAGGTGGAACCTACAGATGTGGCTAAGCATCCTAAAATGCACAGGACAACTCCCTACAACAAAGAATCATCTAGACCAAAATGTCTACAGCGTCAAGGTTGAGAAAATCAGAGTCAGCTGAAGAATACCAGGGTATTGGTGGTATAACCTAGAATACTGTAATAAAATTAAATCTTGACACTGGTATGAACCATCAGCTAACATGTTTTATAGATTCTTTTATTCATTTACTTAAGAAACAAATATTTTTGAGATCTCCTCAGATTCAGACACACAACCCTTCAGATACAGAGTTCAGTACGGCCGTGTCTATTGGGTGGGGTGCTTGCAGGAGCGAGGGGGGAGATGATGCTGGAGAGGAAGCAGGAGCAGCTCGGGGAAGGGTCTACAGGCTACCCAGGGAAGCAATACAGCAGGGAAGGGGTTAACGGTGTGTGTTCTGGAATCAGAATATCCAGTTCAGTGTCTTGCCACTTGTTGCTTACTAACTGTGGGACCTTGTGCTACTTAGTCAATCTCTCTCAGCCTCAGAGCCTCATTTGGGAAATGGGGACAATTACTGTACTTATATTTCACGAACTTGTTGTGTGGTTCATGAAGATGACCCACATACAGTGTGTAACACCACACTGAGTGTGTAGCAAGCACTTAGTAACTGGTAGCTATTGTTAGAAAAAATGAGCTGTATCTTGAAAGATATAGGGGAATAACATGATTAGCTTCACACCTGGGGGGGGAAAAAAGTTAGGCAGGAATATGGAGAATGCCTTGGAGAAGCAACCAGAGTTGGGGCAGAGACCAGCTAGAAGGTCACTATAGTGTCAGGCAATAGGTGGGGGCCAGGTGGGTGGCTGACCCAAGGTGGAGAAGTAGTGAGAAAGGGAGACAGATCAAAGACACCAAGGAGGTAGAGTTTCCAGCACTCAGCAGCCCGGAGGCGTTTAATGTCAGAGAAGAAAATGGCTGAGTCACTAGGAGCCCCCACAAAGAGGGCAGATAGTATCCTCAGTGAAGGGAAGAAAACACTTGGACCCAGACTGTATAGGAACTTCCTCAAAGTCCAGGATGCCAGCCAATGACTTCTAACCCTTAATCTAAACAAGTCTGGTACAGTTCTATGTTTTTGAATAAACACGATTTCAAAACTTGAAAAGCAAATACTTTTCTTATTCTCTAAAGCATAAAGCACACTAATTGGTCCAAGTCTGACACTTAGAAACCAGGCAAAAACTTGTTAATGAGCAGATACATATCAAGTCAGGAAAAACATATCTCCTGTCCCAAAAGCAAGTGATGTTCTAGGAAGATGCCGAGAAGGATGATCTAAGCTGATTCTTCAGGTTAGACCTAGCCCACTAAGTCTAGAGCTCTTACAGGGATGGGATTACAGTTGCTGGAGGAAAACACAGAGGCCTTTACCTTGAGCTTCCAATTAAGGACTGTCTATGGCAGGAATTTACAAACTTTGTGTTTTAATCAGCAGCTCTATTTTTTTCCCAGCAAATTTTAAGTACAGCACAAAATCTGAGTTGAAGCTTGGGTAAAGGGCCTGAAGCCCACCCCTTTGGGGGAAAACAGTAGATGCACCCTTGAGTCATTCTGCAGCCCATGGCTTAAAAATACTAGTTTATAAAGCAAACAAACAAAAATGCTAGTTTATAAAAAAAAACCACTTGAAGTCATCTTTCCATCTTAAGTTTGTTATTTCTATTTATTATACTCATAGCTATCTATGGTCCTGAATATTTTAGAGAACAAGCTTCTATAGATGACTCTCAGTGGAAAGCACTTTCATAAAGGTGAGCTTCAGAGTCACATGGGAGCAACTTAGTACATCTGAATAATTTTATAGTGTAAGGTACACGAATCAGAAGGGAGTGACTTCAAATTCACAAACCAAATCCAGTACCATTATCAGAAGAAAAAGATCCATTAGGAGAAACAGCCTTTTCTGGACTGCTGCAGGATAAACAAAAGGTTCTTAGGAAGAGGTAAGGAACCAGCTGCCCTAGAGTATCGCCAAGGGCAGCAGAGGGAGAAAAGGGTTTAAAGTGAAGCCCAGGAGACAATGGTTTCCAAAAGGAGGGATCTGCTGACAGGTGGACGGTTAGCCTTTGGAATAGTTCACCAGAAGTGGTTGGAATGTCTTCTCTGCAGGTATCAAAGAGTGTACTTCCATCTACGTGCAGTGCTCTGAGCTGTACTCAATTAAAATAAAATACATTAAAAAGTGGTTTATTGAAGCAATATATGCAATGAGACTAGAGTTCTCAGTAAGCCACTCAGAACAACCAGCCACCTTCCACCGTACAGACCTAGACTGAAAAGCAAATGGCAAATCGCAAATGACAAGTATTTTTTGGGTACCACAGAAGACTGTGGAATTCTGTAGGCACTATGTCATAAATTGCCACAAGTTATAAGGAAACACTGCATAAAAAGTGTTTATCTCCCATTTTGAATCAAACCAATGACATTTCTCACTGCCATTTGGCGGCAGGAAAATTCTGTACATTTGGGCAACCGACTTTCCTCTTCTGAAGTTCAAATCTCCTTCTCCAAAAATAGGAATAAATATGTGCCCAGCTTTCTTAACATACTGTGCATGAAAACGTATTGTACATCAAGGCATCATCTGTTATTCAAATGTAAAGATGCCTAAAAATAATAACTAACATTTGCTGAGAGCTTACTGTGTTCTAGGCACTATGTGAAGTGATTTATGTGCATTATTTGATTCTCACAACCTCATAACAAATTATGGAAAGAGGAGGGCAGACACGGAACAGCAACCCCTCCGTGCATAGGTAGTGCTGCGGGAAGCGACAGAGGACGGGAGCCTGTAGACTGTTGAGGGAGAGGTCCTTCCTGTGGTCAAGGGACAGAGCAGGAAACATCTGGGAGGACAGTCAGAGAAAAATGATACCTACGCCCAAAGACACAAGTAACCTCCCTTCTATGTGGAAAACCTCGTGAGCACCCAGACAACTGGGAAGGGCAGGCTCTGTGAGAGCAGGAAGGAAATCCTCCCCAGGGATCTTATTGTGATGTCAGGAGGGCCTGTGGAGCCTTCATGGAGCCTAAGGAGAAAGATTCCTCACATGTTGCCATTAGAAGTGGGCGGAGCAATACACAAAAAATCAGAAATGTAGTAGTTTGGATAAAGGGGTTTGCCATTTCATTCCATACAACAGTGTCATGCTAAACACACTAACAGAAGTCTGAGGTTAGAGTGTCTGTGACATTTAGACATTATCTGAAATGCTGGGAAGGGGCCTTGGGGGACATATCCCCTCCTTATTCAGGGGACTGAGCTGAGGCATGGGGACAGAGAACTGACATGAATGTTGGTCTTATTTTGCCAGTTATAAAGAAAACCAAGGAGCACGTGGGTGGCTCAGTCAGTGAAACATCTGCTTTCGGCGCAAGTCATGATCCTGGGGTTCTGGGACAGAGCTCTGCATTGGGCTCCCTGCACAGCAGGGAGTCTGCTTCTCCCTCTCCCTCTGCCCCTCCCCGGCTTGTGCCCTCTCTTTCTCTCAAATAAAATCTTTTTAAAAAATAAAGAAAACCAAGTTTTTCTGCAGTAACAATGTACTGCAGGATGTAACCATGAAGCATCTGAACTAAAAGGTCTCATACCTCTCTGACTAGACTGTATATTGCCTCAAGAGTCAACTCGGTCCAAACGGGAATGGACTTCGTCCCCACAGTGTAAAGAATACTATAGGCTGGAAACCCACATTTACTGCTGTTGAATTTCTCCGTTTTGTCCTCTGACCCTCTCAAGGAGATCTGAAGGGACTCATTTTCTCACAGGTTAAGAGGACCCAGTGTGTAGGTCGAGCCCTCCATTATCTCTCCCTTGAGGAGAACAGCCTCCAACTTCTTTTAAAGTTTATGGAAAAGGTCTCTTCACAGGCTTGCCATATAAGCACAGTCATTTTCTTGATTTCTAAGCCTTGAACCCTCAAGAATGTTTATTTGCTCTTTCCCCTCATAAAAACAGTCCCCATTGCTTTGAGCTTTGTAAGAATGTACATAATAATAAACACGATGCACCATAAATAGCATGGACATTCCAACCATGTCTAACAGAATTCCCTTTGGCATGCCTGGCACCAGGGTTTTCTGCAGATCCAGGCGTCACTGGATTCGGTGATCAGAGTGATCCAGAAGTAAGAATCCCCCACACAGTCACAGCAAAATAGTGTCACAGACTGTACCTGAATGCTGCATGACATTTAAAAAACTCAGTATTTCAAAGGCCTAGTACACATAATCATCCCCAATTAAAACTTCACTGACATCAGCAAACTTTCCTTCTGCTTAAATTTAACTGATAACTTTTTCCCTGCTGACACATTTTCCCTGGATTAACCAAAGCGCACATCTGTGACACGTAGCCCTCTCCACAATCTTATGAAATAGGCGATATTATTCCAGTTATTTAAAAAGATTTTATTTCTTTATTTGAGAGGTAGACAGAGAGTGAGTGAGGGAGAGCAGGAGCAAGGGGAAGGGCAGAGGGAGAGGGAGAAGCCGACTCCCTGCTGAGTCGGAGCCCAATTCACCAGGACCCCAGGATCATGACCTGACCTGAAGGCAGACACTTAAGGATTGAGGCACCCAGGCGCCCCAGTATTATTCCAATTTTATCAGGGAAGAAACTGAAGGCTTAAATAATTTGCCTAGATCACATGGTTAGGAAGTGGCAAAAGCAGGGAGGCAAAATTCAGGATTTCCAAATGATTCCATTTCATTCCCGGATTTTGCTATTTCCTCCAAATCTCCTAGATGGTGTTCTGCCATTCTCTGGTGGCTCAGAGGCCATGAGGAACAGTCTTCTGTCCCTTAATTTCTCACTGCCATGTCCAACCCCTTCACTCAGCATCCCCTCTCCTGTGCCCAGCCCCTCCCCTGTCACCCCTGGCTCAGCGATGGGTTGCTCTTACATTTCTGGGTCACCTTGGCACCTGACACCTGCCTCTCAGCATTTCCTTACTCTCTGGCTTTGCCAGCATCTTGAGAGACTCAATATTATAGGATCTTAGCCTCTTCTTCCTGAGGTTCCCTCACTCCCAAATAACCTTTTTTTCTTATCCTTTGGGAATCTACCCTTCATTCCTCCTTAGGTCCTCTTGCCCAGAGCTGGAAGTCCCTTTGTTATCTGGGCTTATGGTTCCCTCTTTTCCGCTGCTTCCCTACTTCCAGTGATTGTGTTCTTTGCTCACGTTCTGGTTGTTAGCCTGAGGCAAATTAGCAGTCTAGGCTGCCAATCTTTTAAATTCATAATCTAAAATATGTCCTAAACATGGAATGGAACAGAGAAGGATGCACAGAATGGAGGTTGCTGATGACAGGAAAGGAGAGGTTACACGTAGCGGTGACCAAAGCCAGCAAAAAAGGTGGATGGCTGTGCTCAAAGAGTACTAGGGCTTCAAACAGTGGCTTTCAAAGTAATGGATCTCCAGTCATCCTCACAAGCCAGCCCCGTCCTGTGCCATCAGTGACTGGAAGGAAGAAAGGGGCAGCTGTGTCTACGCTTGGAGGGCAGTAGGCTACAAATGACATTAATGGACCAGAGAGAGTGATCAACAGGAATCCAAACTGGCCATCCAGCACAGAAGGCATGGTGACCACAATGAGCAGGAGCGTGGTGCTCCGTGGAGATACTCGGAAGCCGTTGGGCGGACACTGGTGGTCTGTAGTCACATGGGACCAGGACTTGGGTTATTCTGTTTGGATACTGATGGGAAGGGTGCTCTCCAAAAAGGGCTAGCAAATGTGGGTACACAAGCTAATGCATAAAGCATTAATATTTGTTATCCTTCTTTTGGCTTTCCTCTATTCCACCATTATCAGATTAAGGGCCTAGAATATTTTTTATCACATTATTCTCTCTCTTAAAACTGCATCAGTCCAAATGCCTCAGCTAATAGAAAAGATAAGCTGAAAATCTACCTCTCCAGTCTTTTTTTTTTTTTTTTTAAGATTTTATTTATTAAATGTCAGAGAAAGAGAGAACACAAGCAGGGAGAGCATGAAGGGGCAGAGGGAGAAGCTGCGCAGGGAGCCCAATATGGAACTCGATCCCAGAACCCTGGGATCATGACCTGAGCTGAAGGCAGATGCTTAACTGACTGAGCCACCCAGATGTCTCTACCTCCCCAGTCTTATTTCTAGTTTTATTATCATTGACTTTCTAAATTCCCTCTTCTTCTTTCCTTCCTCCCTCCCTCCCTTCCTCTCTTCCTCCCTTCCTTTCTTTTTCTTCCCTTTCTCTCTCTCTTTTTTTTTTTTTTCAAATTAAGGGTGATTTTGTTCTTCATACCATTCCATTCAAACGCCCCATGTTTCTAAGGATTTCACATTCTAAATTGCTTTTAAGTAATGTCGCTTTTGATTTTAAAGATACACATAACTGTCAACTAGAACTTCTTATCAACATGAGAAAAATGACACTTATTTCACTATAACAACATAATTTCACTTAAATTAACTTGAGGTTCTAGTTGGACTGCACGTTCTCATGGACAATGTTGGGAGAGTGATATATATATAACTTTTGGCAGCTTTCTGAAGCACTAAAATTAGCTAAGGATCTCCATTTCCCACCTTCTTGGCCCTCTGGGGGTCTGTGGGCATCAGACTGGGAATCAGACCCTGCATGAACTCTTCTCCAGGCAGATTTATCTCATTTCCTGGCCGCATCTCTGTGTTTCATGGTATGCTTTTCCTTTCTGAACCCTATCTCAAGATTCACCTTCTCCCAGGACTGATCTGCTGACTTCCTCAGTCCCCAGTAATCCCACTACCCACTGAACTCACATATCACACTTTTTGTGCCATTAGTTTGTACAGTTTCAGGCCTTGGATTGCCAGTTACCTTATGTGCTCATATATTTGCTTCTACATTGGATTTTAAGCCCCCTTGAACATGGGGAGAAAAACATACACTTTTAAAATTCCTCCTTGCTTATACATAGTACCTAGAATAATGCCTCATTTAGTAAAGATTTGTCAATTTTTAATAATCATTCTTTTTTTTTTTTTAAGGAATCATGACAGATTACAATCAATTTAATCAAATACACCCACAGCAGTTCTCACCTAGCCAGCAAGTCAATAAGTTCAAGTTTTGACATCCCATCAGGAAGCAGTCGGGGGATAGCAGCAACACAGGTCCTGAAAAGATCTATTTTTGGCTTTCTCTCACCCCTAGAATTTGAAAACAAACATAGGTTAAAGGCTACAAAAAGTTTTTTTTAAAAAATCAATCAAATATGTGAAAAAAGACTAGAATCCATGCCTTCTAAATCACTGTATGGTGTTTGCTGTATATTATTCTCAATGTTTATGACCTTTAGAGCATGGCCAGTTCTAAGAGAATGTACAAAGATTTGAATCTTAGAGGTATATATCCAAAAGGAGAAATGCCAATGTCAACAGTATGCCATTCAGCCAGTTTCCCTGGGTTTGGTCCCTGTGAACTGCACTTAAACCACTGAATTCACTGACATGCCCAAATGTACCCACGTGTGACAAATACAGTGCAGTCATTCCTACACTCAGCATTTAAAAATAGGATTTTAGTGGATACAAGGAATGGTGCCTCTAACAAGCATGACATCTGGAAGCTTCTCTCCCTAGTAAGTTATGCTTGTCCTCTGGAGTCCCTGCTGTCATTTAAAAAATTAAGTGCTTCCAAAAATAAGTCTTTCATAATGTCAAGTAAAATCCTGTAATGTATATAGCTGTGCACACAATTCTGAGTTTTAAAATTACTCTGATGAGCCTGACCTCTATGGAGATTCCTTCCCTCTTTTCATTGCCTTGGGAATATGAATGCTTGAAGCCAAGATAATACCTTCTACATTCTGTTGTAAAATCTGAAGGACCACTACATTTTATGACAAATCATTTCGATTTTTAGTTGTCCAAATAGGTAACTGATTCTTTTTTTTTTTTTTAAGATTTTATTTATTGATTTGACAGAGAGAGATCACAAGTAGACAGAGAGGCAGGCAGAGAGAGAGAGAGGGAAGCAGGCTCCCTGCTGAGCAGAGAGCCCGATGCGGGAGTCGATCCCAGGACCCTGAGATCATGACCTGAGCCGAAGGCAGCGGCTTAACCCACTGAGCCACCCAGGCGCCCTAGGTAACTGATTCTTAACCACATATTTTATCAAGAAAAACTACACTACCCATCATATCCTTCCAAGAACCTAAGTGGTGAAATATAACAACATATTTAAATTCTGATAATTCAGTCTTCTGAGAATAAATATAAAACTGTCATGAAATTAATGCTATTGTAGGACACAAAGACAATGATGAAAATGCAAAGTTGGATAAAGTCATTCTTTCTTGGAATAGTAACTGTGGTCAGAATAGAAACACAGCAATTGGAATCTGCCCTCTCCATAACCAGATGGCAATTCTGCTTTTTAGCATGGCTTTGTTTAACTTTGTTAGGAATGAATACAAAACTGCTTATGTGAAAAATAACACATATATGTTGACTTCTCAAATACTCTGCTTTTGCAGAAAGTTATAGGATTATCTTCTCTCCTTTTCCATAGTCCTTTTGGCATGGAGTGCACGAGGACTGGAGAAGGGGCTATTGCACACTGGTTTATGATCAGCTGAAGAAACGAGAAGTTTTCAGGTGACATCCCCAAAGAGCTGTACTGAGTTAGAACCTAGGGATGGCTCCTAATTGTTCATTTGCAACATGGTGAGTCGTTTAAATAGTTCTCCTAGCTTGCTCACCAGATGTTTTAAGCAGCTGGCATTATTTGTTGGAAAACAGGTGACCCCATTGACCTGAATTTGTAAGGCAAATTCCGCCAGGCTTCCAGGCTGATAAAATGAGCCTAGATTAGAAACTCTAATGGGTGCATTATTTCCTTTTACTACTGTAGTCCTTGCCCTCTGGGCTTTTAAAGATTTATTTATTTATCTTAGACAGAGAGAGAGTGTGTGCATATGAGCAGGTGGGGGAGGGGTAGAGAGAGAGAGAAAATCTCAAGCAGACTCCCCACTGAGTCCAGAGTCGCAGGCATAGCTTGATCTTACAACCCTGAGATCATGAGTCAGACACTTAACTGAGTCACCCAGGCTCCCCTTTATGGGCTTTTATAGGAAGTGAACCCCCAATAGCAGAATTTCTATGAACAGATACTGTTATTATTTGCTAGCATGTGCCACAAAGGGGATGAAGAATGGAAATAATGCAACCATAAAATGTTAACATTCAAGTTTATACCCTAAGCAGGATATGGGAAAGTGAAGGATTGACTATCAACTCCAAAGATGATTTCTGTTAGAATGGTGTGGACCTCAACTGTCTCCTCCCAAATGCTTATGATTCTCTAATGTTTCTTTTTGTCATTGGGAAATGTAGCAATGAATTATTCTCCACTCAGGCATCCACCTTAAAATGTAGCAAGGAAAGTATTCCTAGTCCCATTTGGGGGCCCTAAGATGAATAGGGAAAAGTAAAGAATCATCTTAGAAAAAGTTCAAGGTATTGGTTAAAATAAAAAAAAAAAAGTTTGAATATATTGTTTTGGTCTGACCCTATTGTACGATCTCTTTTTTTCCCCATTTTTAAAAATTATTTTATTAACATATAATGTATTATTTACCCAAGGGATACAAGTCTGTGAATCATCAGGCTTACACATTTCACAGCACTCACCATAGCACATACTCTCCCCAATGTCCATAACCCAACTACCCTCTCATATGATCTCTTGATCATAAATATCGTTTTCCTTTAAAAGCCTTTCTTTACTAATTTTAGGGGAAAAAACTATAATGCAGAAGTTTTAAAAACATTTCTTATATCTTTTACATTATCAATTGAAAATTGCTTTAGTATTAGTATTTAGTATTAGTATGTACTAATGGGGTTAAATTTGATTGACAATCTGGCAATATGTGATGTAAGAACTGGAGATGGAGACAATACATATAATGTTATTCATCTTTGTCAACTTCAATTTTTGTGATTTATTTAAATGTGATCATTTAAAGCAAATGAATGGCAAGCTGCAGGATAATATGCATTGTAAAATCCCATTTTTGCACAACAAATGCATATGTACATATATTTGTGTACAAATATTGTGTATATATATTGTGTACACATATTGTGACAAAGGGAAAGTTCTGGAAGGAATCACACTGAGTCAAGGAATAGTCGCAGATATCAAGTGGACCTCTGAGGAGGGGGTTTACCTTTTAACTTTATAAACCGCTAAATGTGCATTTAATTTTCAGCATAACAGTATTAAATGTGCATTTAAAATAATTTTGTATGTTTTACTTTGTCTTATCATGTATTGTTGCATCATACTTCATTTTTCACATGCTGCCATTGTAATAAAAATACACACCCACAATATGAATTTCCCTGTATAGGTAACAACCTTTCAACTAACTGTGGTTTTTGGAACTAGAGATGCTGAGGAACAAAGGAAAGTTTCCCCATTACATTTTAGGGAAATTATGCCACAGGTGTCAAATATAACTTAATTCATAGTTCAACAACAAAGTCTGAAGTCTTTTAAAATGTAAACTTATCACCTAATCCTAGGTCCTGCCATCATTAATCAAAAACAGCAAATTCAAGTTGTATGAGTCTCTTCTGCAGAGCTCTAATTACAAAGCTACATCTTAGATTTTGGCTAAGAACATCTGATTTCTACATTCAAAACTACAATTTTTTTTTTTTTTTTTTTAAGATCCAGTATTGCTGTGACACGGTTGCATAGAGATTATTAGGCACATTTAACTCTCACAGTTCAGGAACGGTCACTAGACACAAGCAAATTTGATTTATAAAGATGGAATGTCTGTAAAGTGGGGAAATCATCATAGCACACAGGTTGTGATAGACCTCAGGAGCAAAGTCTCCCTTCTGGAAAATGTGGACCAGTGAAACAGACTTGGGGTCCATTTTTGAACTTACTGGCCTAATGATACTTGAGACATATGTGAAATAGATCAATCTCAGGTTTGACCTTATTTTTCGAGTTAGTCAAACACTGTCAAAGGACATTTTTACTATCCTTAATACTTCATAGAACTCTGATGCTAGGAAGAGGAGAACAAATACAGAATATGTGGGAAGAATAAACGAGAGAAATCTCTGCTGGTACATTCTGGCTAATTAACAACATAGTCCTCACTGTACTCACGTGATCATGTCTTCGGGTTCTTTGTTTAGCATCTGAACATTCGTTAGCATCATACACCTTCCTACTTCTTTATCAAGGTGCCTTAAAATGTTGTCCACGGCTTTTCGTACTTGAGAGTAATATAGTGACATGCCTGGAAAACGTGCATTGTAGTTACATCTTTGACTAAATCCATCAAGGAATGAAATCCTAGTTTGTTCATCCTTTATGACATGTTTTTACTGAAGACCATCTATGGGTCAATGACTTCATTAAGCAGATCCTAATTCAATCCCTTTTCCATAGAACTCTTAGCATAGTGTCCTGGACTTGGTGGATATGCACCAAATAATCACTTGAATTTAATAAATAGAAATTCTAATTCTTCAGAGGGAAATATTTTCTAGAAGAGTGAAAATGAAGAGAAAATAAAAAGGTTGACTTTTGAATTTTTATGTTTTTGGGTAGTACAAGAAAATTCACCATCGTTATTGATTATATAAATAAAAATTAATTCTCATTTGGGGTTCAGATTGTAATAACTATTATTCTCTGAAACATATGTGTGGATGTTTTTTTACTAAGATAAAAATGACTTCACAGCATAAATTTTAAAATGAAGGAAAATATATTTTAACTATGGTATTTTTACTGTTCTCATTAATTACAGTGTCAATGTTCTACTATGAAAGACATGTATAGCCTATGTAGTTCATGTACATATATGCGTTTTATATATTTATGTGTGTAATACAAATGAAAAATTGTTCTGTATTTAAAATTTGTACTCTAATGAAATAATTGTTAATGATTATTTCTCATCCATTAAATCTGTCTGAACTCATTTGAGCATTGCCTAATTAAAGATAAATATTTTAAAGTGAAGAAGTCTCCTCAAATTTCCCTAGGGTCTTTGACATAAAAATTATTTAAACAAAGGTTGTGGTAGGTTTCTAAATTCAGGGATTCAACAAGGAAGAAATCATCTCTTTGGATTAAAATAGCTAAACTAAAAAGAAAATAATCTCATGTGGGCTAAACCCACAATATAACCTGGAGTGTGTGGGATCTGGAATGTTTAAAACACAGATTAAACTAATTTTGCTGGAAAAAAAAAAAAGAAGGAAAAGAACTATAAAAAAGGAACAAACTAACAAATGAATATTTATATGGTTGCTTTATAAACAGGGTTATCTACCAAAGGATACAGATGGCTTAGAAATTTACTGTAAAATGTAGATAATCAATATTAGGAATTTGAAAAGACCAAAGATAAAAGTCTAACATTTAAATGGCAAAATGTTTACCAGGAAGTTCCAGGAAGTTTAAAGGGCAGTAAAACAAAGCACAGCATGAATCAATCAAAACAATGTTGGAATGTCTTACCAGTTACTTCTACATTAAATTTTTTTAACAGTGTATCTCACTGAGGGTAATGATCCTCTGGTCATTATAAAGACTTCACAAGGTCCAGCTTTAACACAAGTTTGAGACCCACCTATCATTTTGGCTTCTTCCTCAGTTAGCGTTTTACTCAAATACGTTTTCTTCACTCTCAATGTGTTTCCTGAAGGGAGAACAGCTCCTGTCACTGGCATGGGAGGCTCACCATCTTTCTGCTGCAAGCTATCTGCTATTACTAAGAAGGCCCGTAAACCAATGTTCATTCTCTGTAAGAGATAACGTGTTCACGATAAAAAGAAAAACCCAATTATTGTAGTCGCATTAAACAATCAGTCTTTGAGAGAACTTAGCATGGCTTGCTATCCGCATTAGTATGAGAAAGTAATTTAAAAGGCACACGACTTTAGGTCAAACCTACGAACCTAAAATTATGTTTCTGTCACTGTTTGTTGGTGCACCACCAACCTAAAATTATGTTTCTGTCACTGTTTGTTGGTGCACCACTAGAAAACCAGCAGAAAGATTTTCACCCTACTTGGAGGGTATATGTTTGAGATGATCATACTCATGCTGTTTTGGTGCACCTCAAAGGGAAAGGCAGCCATCTTCTGGAGCAGCTGCAGCTAAAGTAAACTGAGGTAAACAAGGGACTCATATGTCTCCTGGATGGAGAGAGAAGCCACATGTGTTAATTCACAAAGACTGAATGAAAACAACAGGAATTCCAACTGTGAATCACAAAACAAAGACGGTCTGCTCTGAATTGCGGGATGATGACTCTTGATTCAAAAAGACTGGCAAGTTTGAAAATGAATTTTAAAAATTCCATGCCGCTGAACTTGTTACTGATAAAACACATGGGCTTAAAAGAAGAAATGCCATTCTGAACCAGATCATTATCTTCCTCAGGCTCAGGTAAGGGATAATATTGGCTCTGAGAGGTGACTCAGTGAGATAGTTGCTACCAGTAACAATGTCTTAAAATGTCAGAAGGTACTAAAACATCTGTACTTCCTTAACAGCCACGTGTAACGCATTTATGCTCATATTTTCATCAAGTAATATGTGAAAACATATTATAGGAAGTAATAAGTTTCCAAAGTAGGCTCCTATCTAAAGCAGAAAATAAAACTTATTACTATCAACGAGATAATCTACTGAGTCCCTAAAAGGTATCCAGAACTGTTCATTAACTCTCATTTTTAAAATAGCCTTGCTAGGAATCTATAATTATTCCCATTTGTCAGGTGAAGAAAGTAGGTAGAAAGCCAAACGTCCAAGTCAGGTTTGTCCAAACTGTCTATTTTGTGGTATATGATTATATTCTATAACAAAAAATAATGTTCTATTCATTTTGAAACTGTTCAGGCCCCAAGGAAAGATGATATTTCAGCTAGGACTTGAACATTTCTCCGGCTCATTTGTACTGATGCAATGTGTACTTTCTGATATTATAGCCTTTAATAATATTCTCTCCCCAGTTTCTAGAATGAAAGAGCACTAACTTTAAAAAAGTTAACTGGGAAAAAAAAATTAACTGGGCATGAAAGTCCATTCATTTCCTCATTTATTTTAGTAGTTCATGAAATGCATTCTAGGCTTGTGTATTCTTCTCAAGACACAGCAATGTTTTGGGTGAGGAAGTAGAATGTTCAACTCAGGAAATGTAATATCAGTAGAAGAGCCATGGATTGACGTAAATGGTCAAGCTTCAATTATTTGCAAGTGGTATAACCAGTTTATGAACCACCCCAGCCAGTTGTCTCAGCTTTCCTTCTCTCAGGATAACACTAAGGGCAGAAGTAAGGTGGGATAGTTTGGGACACATATTTTTCACTTCATTTCATAAACAATTCCTTTTTGTATTTTATATAGTTCTGCATTGTACTGCTCCCTTTTTATTATCTGTTTGGTCTTAAGAAATTATTTAACTTTCCGAAGTCCAAGTTTCAGCTTCCTTTCTGTAAAAGGAGGGTAATAATACCTATTGATCATACAGGGCTATGGTGAGAATTAGTGCTCTTGCTGGTAATTATATATCTGTAGGTTAGAATCTCTATTTTTTATTATTTTTATTTATTATTATTATTTTTTAATTTATTTGAGAGAGAGAGCATGAGAAAGCATGAGAAAGGGAAGGGTCAGAGGGAGATGCAGACTCCCCGCTGAACAGGGAGTCCTATGCGGGACTCAATCCTGGGACTCCAGGATCATGACTTAATCTAAAGGCAGTGGCTTAACCAACTGAACTACCCAGGTGTCTCTAGAATCTCTCAAGTTTATTGAGACATAATTCACACAGAGTAACACACACTTTTTTGTTGTTGTTGTATGGTTCTTTGAATTCTGAGAAGCCTATATGGTCAGGTAAAACTGCCATCAAAGTCAAGATATAAAATTATTTCCAATATCCCAGAAAGTTCCCTTGTGCCTCTTTACAGTCAGTGGAACCCCCCACCAACCCAGCATCTGACAATCATTGTCTAATTTCTGCCTGATAGTTTTGCCTTTTCCAGAATGGAATCAAACAATACATAGCCTTTGTGTTTTGCTTCTTTCATTTAATGTCAAGCTTTTGAGATGCTGTTGCAAAATCAGTAGTGTGTCCCTGTTCACTGCTGAATAGTATTCCACTGTATTAAGGATGTCTGACTTGTTATGCACTTACTAGTTGTTGAACGTTAATTCCTCTCCTATTTTTAGTGGCTGTCACTAAGTTGCTATAAATATTCATACACACCCTTTTGGGTTTTTGGAGTTTTAATCTCTCCAGGATAAATACCTTGGGGTAGAAAAGTTGGATCCTATGGTAAGTGTATATTTAACCTTAAAAGAATTGCCAAACTGTTTTCTAAAATGATTGTGTATTTTTGCATTCTCACCAAAGTAGTATGAAATTCCAAATGCTCTAAATCCTTCTCAGCACATCTAACTGTGGTTTTAACTTGCATTTCCCCAATGGTTAACAATGTGGAACATCTTTTTATAAGTTTTTTGGTCATTTGTATTTCTTCTTTGGAGAACAGGCTCTTCATTTCACCCATTTAAAAAACTGGGTTGTTTATTTTTCCACTGTTGAATTGTGAGCGGTCTTTATATTCTGGGTACAAATGCTTTATCAATATGTGTTTTACAAGTATTTTTGCCCAGTCAGTGGCTCTATGCTTTAATAACAGTATTTATTAAAGTGCAGACATTTCTAATTTTGATGTTTATCAATTTTTCTCTTTTGTAATTTATGATTTTTGTGTCCTAAGAAATTTTCACCCAACCAAAGTCACAAAGATTTTTATCCTGTGTTTTCTTCTAGAAGATTTACAATGTTGGATTTTACATTTAGGTTTATTATTCATTTTGACTTAATTTTTGCTCACTGTGCAAATTATGGGCTGAATTTCATTATTTTGCAAGTGGATATCCAATGGGCCAGCACCATTCATTGAAAAGACTACACTTTATTCATTGAAACAACTTGAAAATGTTGTTGAAAATAAACTGACCATCTATGCATGGATCTTTTTCTGGATTCTCTATTCTGTTCCATTGGTCTTTACATTCACTCTTCTGCCAGAATGATACTACTATAGCTTTATAGTAAGTTTTGAAACCAGGACATGCTAGTCCTCCAATTTTCTTTTTTTTTTCTGAATTATGTTGGTTATTCTAGCTCCTGATAGTTTCCACATAACTTTTAGAATGATTTTATTGATTTCTACAGAAAATGCTATAGGGATTTTAATTGGGATTATTATTGGGATTAGAGTTTAATACATAGATTAATTTGGGGACAACTGAGCTTTTTGCAATCTTAAATATTTCAGTCTACAAACAGTATTTCTCTCCATTTATTTTGGTTGTCTATGATTTTTCTCAAAGTTTTTTAGTTTTTAGTATATAAACCTTACACATAATTTGTTAGATTTATTGAGCTTTTGTTTTCATTGCTATTGTAAGTTGTTCAATTTCTATTTTTCATTACCATAATACAAAAATACATTGATTTTATATATTTATCTTTTTTTTTTTTTCAAGTAGGCTCCACACTCAACATCACAACCCTGAGATCAAGAGTCGCATGTTGTTTTGACTGAGCCAGCTTGGAAGTCCCTATATACTTACCTTGTAACCTACAAACTTTCTAAAATGATTTGTTAATTAAGTAGGTTTTCGGTAAATTCTTTGATATTTTCTACATAGGCAATCATGTTGTTGGTGAATAAAGGGAGTTTTATTTCTTCATTCCCATTCCATATGCCTTTTATTTCTTCTTTTTGCCTCTGGGACTCACTAGGACCCCAGGTCCATGTTATTTTAGGTCAAGGCAAGAATGAGAGAAATGGATGACCTAGAAACTTCTCACAGATGAGTAAATTCTTATGATGAGGAGGATGCATATAGGAAACCATCTTAGTCTGAACTAAAATGAGACATGTAACTGGAAATTATTTAACTGTAAAATGGTGGGACACTATAGACTTTGTAGTAAGAGAATCCTTTACATCTCCAGGCCTTGTTCCACAAGCTATTTCCAGAGCACTACTTAAGACACAAATTGCATATATCCCTTGAGAAACTGTGCCCTAAAACTCATTGGATCAAGTGTGTGAGTCTGCTTTATAGACTATTCTCCCCCTTGTGTGTGTTATTGAGGGGGGGTCATAAATATGCCTTTAAGCTTCTAATTACCAACTACTGATAAACTCTCCCATAACCGGGCGCCTGGGTGGCTCAGTGGGTTACACCTCTGCCTTCGGCTCAGGTCATGATCTCAGGGTCCTGGGATCGAGTCCCGCATCGGGCTCTCTGCTTGGTGGGGAGCCTACTTCCTCCTCTCTCTCTCTCTCTCTCCCTGCTTCTCTGCCTGCTTGGTCTCTGTCAAATAAATAAATAAAATCTTTAAAAAAAAAAAAAACTCTCCCATAACCCTACAAGCTCAAGAGAAATGGAAGGAGATACTCAAACATCTTTTTGTAGTTGTGAACATTAAAACCCCCAAATTTCCAACTGCTCTGCACAAAGAGGGTAACTAATCACTGACTGAAGAGTTTGAGGGAAGAACAAAGGGTAAGTTTTATACATGGCAATAATGATGGTAGCTTTTATTATGTTATTTTTAGACTAATAACCTGGAAATTCTGAGAACTGTTGAAGACAGTAAAGCTATGACTCCTGAGAAGTGAAAAATATTTTGAGAAACTTCCCAGCCAGACAAGGCTCTTTACCACAGGGTCCTGGGTCTTATTCCAGCCCAAATGCCCTGGATTTTGTCCCTCTCGCCTTAGCCTGCTGACCCTGGCTGCAGCCATTTCATAAGACTGCTATATCTTTGGACACCAGACAAAAACTTCCAGACTCCCATTTTCGGGCTCCTCCATGTATCCCTAGATACATGGCAACCTTAGCACCAAGAAGAGAATACAGACTGTTGTGGGAAGAAGCATAGGGAAATCAGGAGACCTGGTTCATTTTGCTGCTAACCAGCTGCTGATTTTGAGTCTCTATCCTTACTGACAAAATGAACAAGCCAGACAAAATCACAGTGATGATGGGAACACCCTTTAAAACAGTAACAATAATAACAACAAAACTTCTATGGTTTTTATTTTGTTTTTGGCTTAAGAGTTTGTAGTGTCACAATATCATAAGTATTCCATGAGGTGATGTAGAAAAGTATTTTGTTCATTCTATTGGCAAAAAAGCTAAAGTTCAGAGAGATAAATGTCATATAGCTAGTAAAAGTGGTAGAGCCTGTGTCAAGTACAAATCTAATACTGCTGTCTTCTGGTTCAGTGTTCTTTCTACAATATCATAGGGAAAGGACTGCAAAGAGGCAGCTTGCCAGGCACAGTTCTGTTGGTCCACAGTGTTGGATAAAGATGATGTGGTCTGTATATACAATGGAGTATTACTCAGCCATCAAAAAGGATGACTACCCAACTTTTACATCAACGTGGAAGGGACTGGAGGAGATTATGCTAAGTGAAATAAGTCAAAGAGATAAAGTCAATTATCATATGGTTTCACTTATTTGTGTAATATAAGGAATAGCATGGAGGACATTAGGAGAAGGAAGGGGAAAATGAAGTGGGGGGAATCAGAGGGAAAAACAAACCATGAGACACTAGGGACTCCGCGAAAAAAACTGGGGGTTTTAGAGGGGAGAAGAGTGGGGGGATGGGTGAGCCCAGGGTGATGGGTATTAAGGAGGGCATGGATTATGCGGAGCACTGAGTGTTATACCCAAACAAGGAATCATGGAACACTACATCCAAAACTAATGATGTGCTATATGGTGACTAACATAACACAAATTTTTAAAAAATGAAATAGATTAAGGGAAGGATAATAAAATACACTACACAGTATACACATAAAAAAATAAAAATAAAGTTTAAACCTGAATGTGCTTTTCATTTGCATAGGTCATGCCAACTGTGTGTCATACCCATTATTTCCATGATCTGTCTGGTCCTTGAGGTGTGATGCTGTCACAGAAACATATATTCATACCTGATTCAATTTCACTAGATTTTAGTATTTTATTATTTCACGTACTCATTCTTCTCTGTTTCATCACTTTGCAATACTCAACTTGTTAATCTGCATCAAAATAGTTATGTAACTGACCATTTAAATAAGTACTGACTAAATGGACCTGACTTGGAGTGGCAGATTATCTCTTTGGGGCGAGGTTTACTCTATTATACAAGAATCCAATATGGTAGCACACCCACCTACCATCATTCTAAGTTTATTCATTCAAAACCTGACTTCTGAAATTCCATTATCCATACTATTTAGTCACATATCATGGACAGAAACAAGCAGAAGACTTTTTAGAGAAATGTCCTTTGTCCTATTCCCCAAAGTTGCGAAGTAAAGGTATGGCTCTGTCCATACATGCTCTGTTGGAAGTACATAAAAGGATCATTCATACCTCTGGATTGAGACTGAAAGCTTTTGCTGGTTTTCCCACACAAAGAAAATCAAAAATAATTTCTTTCATTGCAAAATCTAAACGTTCCTGTAGTGAAAAAGAGAAAACAAAACAAAGATGTTAAAATACAAGTTCAGTGCGAAATGTCTATTTTTATTCTAAGCACCAAATAGGTGGCTGCTAAAAGAAGCAAGACACTGCTCAATTTCATGCATCAAGAGAGACCCTGTAGGAAGACCGTGCCCACTGGAAGCTTGGGTGAAGCTGCCTGTTTTCATGGGGTGTGCAAGGATGCTTTCATTATATAATATGTGGAATTAGCCCCTAAAGCATGGAATGGCTAATGACAAAACAAAAACAAAAACAAATCCCCCCAAAATGAAAACCCCAAACACCTGGAGTGTCTGGGCTTATCCACAGTCTCAATACTTCCTCCTTGCGTAGCAAACGCTGATAACTTCTTGAAACTCAGTTTAAAATGTATTTTTAAAAATACCACTGCAAAATGACCATTTTCTCCTATCCTCTAACATTTCAAATCTTTTGGCTCATATTTTAATGGACAATTCTGCAAGTGAAATGAATAATCAACAAATAAGATATGCAATGGTACTTAAGTAGGGAAGTATAAGACAGATGCTAATAGCTGGAGACAGTGGCCCCTATGATAGGACAGGTTCATTTTACACGACGTAGTCCAGAATAATCAAAGTACATTCTCAGCCACGTGATAACTATATGCAGAAAAATCACATTAATTCATCTGCCTGCAAAGCAAGGAATGTCTTTTCTCTAAGTGCACATATTACAGAGGCATCTCATTATACCAAACACAGAGAGAGATATCAAATATTCAGTCGTCTGTGAAGTAACAACTGAACCTTCCATCTTTAAATCAGTATCAACTGTACCTAACAGTAATTTCATGCCTATAATTTCCCCTTATCCACATGGCATTCTGAAGTACAGTGGGCAAGCATTTCGCCCACATTCTACAAATAAAGAAACAGAAGAAAGAGGTTCTCTGACTTGTGAAGGGTACGGAGCTGGCTTGTGGCAGAGGATGAATGGGAATAATGATCTTTTCCCCTTGTTCTGTAAATGGTAAGGAAGTCAAAGTTGGAATATAACAATTCACCCACAAAGTGTTTTAAAAGTAAAAATCTTGGGTCTATAAAGTAAACTAAATACTAAAAACCATGTTTATTATTATTAGACCCAATTTTTAAGGAAATTAATACCTGCAAAGTTCTTAGAAAAGTTCCTGGCAAAGAGTAAGCGCTTAAGAAATGCTAATATTCCTACTTCTTCTTTCTCACAGGGTGAAAGAACATTTTTATTTACTCTTCAAATTTCACAAAATCATCTTTTGATTTCCTCCAAACATCACATGCCTTGCTTCCTCCTGACTTGCAGAATCCAGAGCTGAGAATCACGACAAAACAGGGACTAGGAGTCAAGAGACCTTTTTACTAATAGGCTCTGTGACTTTAGATGTCTCACTCAAACTCTTGTCTCTCAGTTCCTTCATTTGTCAAATGCTGAAAACATTTGACGTACACGTCACTATTTGTTTGGAAGCAAAAAAAAAAAAGCCATGTGTGAAAACACTTACAAAACCATTCTGAAAACTCTTTACACATAAGATACTACTTTAAACTCTTCATCTGGTAGTACTTCCTAGGAAAGAGACTGGCTACTTGAAGGCAATTAGATCACTCCCACTGCCAGAAGCTTCTCCATTACCTGGGCAATGAACTGGATGATTTTCACAAAGATGTTCAGAGGCATATCCCTTGGCACCACACCACGGGACCCTTTGGGGAAAAGTGTTGTGATGATGGTTATAAGACGGCTGAAAGATAGGAAGAAAAAAAGAGAAGACAAGCAAGATTGGCTGAGCTCCAGTTCTGTAAGGGAAAATGGCAGATGTTTCATCTTATCTAAGTATCAGAGAGAGTTTGGAAAAAGAAAACAAACCACTTCATCCCTTTTCATTAGCATAATTACTCTATGAAAAGTTTTTCTGCAAAACTAAGGGCAGCTGGAAAATAAAAGCCATTTGCTTTGCTAACATGGTGAATGCAGTCTTGGACATGGAGCCTCTTGATCCAGGTAGAGGCTGAAATTTCTGTAACGGCTGCTGAGCAATGACTAAGAAAAGCCTGAAAATGTCTTTACCACTTAGATCTTTTAGAAACTGTCAACTGTGAATGTTTACTAGTTTGGTTAGTATAGGTAGCAATAAAAATAAATCACCTCATTGGCTGACAAATGGTTACCATTAACTCAGGGATGTAGTTAATTAACCAAAACCAGCTCCTTACCTCTGAGTGGCTGTGTTGCTTTCACATTTAATTCGAATCATGTAAACCCAAAGTAATCTGTACAGAGATTCCAGCGCAACTCGAGCCATCTTGGGGTCTTTATTCTATGACAGAAACCAGGATGTAAGATAGCATTAGATTTAAGATTTAATTAAACTTAAGTGGAAAAAAAAGATTAAGTGGTAATATATGGAGAATACTTTTTCTGAATTCCTAGACATGCAGGGCCCCTACGAGGCACTTGAATCCTTTGGGACTTGTGGGGTATGTGACTTCAGGTGCCCATTGGGTAAATAATCTATGAGGAGGGATCTAAATGGTCATGAGGGCAGGACAGAGTAGTTCAGGGGGAAATCATGTCACTCTCTCCTTTGCCATATGAATGCTTGAAATTGTCTTCTTCCTCCAGCCCTAGGGAACCTGTATTCTCTAGCATTAAGAGAGAATCAATGTTCTCTTTCTACAGTTGATTATGCCCTTTTTGCTTTGATTCCCCAAACTTCTCAGGTCCTCATCTAATTACTAATAAACATTTATGGAGATGAATATATACTAAGTGTGTTAGAACATGGGATATAGAGATAAAAGATAATCCCTTTCCTTAAGTTGTTCACAACCTCTGGTGGATGGGAGATAGATAATAAGCAATCAAATCTTAAGGCAGTAGAAAAAACTGGTAGGGGGAGGAGCTAGAGAATGGAAAGAAGGGCAAGCTATGGAAAACTCAAGGAGGGTCAGGAAAAATTTCCAGGGACAGATGAAAACTCAGATGAACTTTAATTCATTCATTTACTCATGTGTTCATTTAACCAAACATCTGAGTGGCTATGGTGGGCCAGGTCCTGTGTTTGGCACAGTGTGAAACTGTGAACAGTGTAGAAAGATGATGGGAATAGGTAACACTTGGAAACTAAGAGAGCTGGAGAAGATGGGTCATGTTTGAGAACCTGGGAACAATTCATACATCAGTGCATGGGGCCAGGTGAAAGAGTAGAGGTTGATGAGGCCTGTGAGGAAGGCAGAGGTCACATGTGGGACCCCACTTGCCATGATTAATAAGGAGACCAGGGTTCTTATGAGGTGAAGGGACGCCACTAAGATCAAGGAGACCACGGAAGAAGATCCTGCATACAGTGTGGGGAAAGGAGCAGAGGCAGGGAGACCAGCTATGGCAGAGCTGCTGGCTTCCAGGCAATAACAAGCCAGAGAGGAAAGAATTGATCCTTTCCTCACTGTCCATCTTACCTTAATTATATTCCTCTTGATTTAAAAATCATGGGTTGGGTGGTTTCTCTGATACCTGTGGGATCCAGGCAACATTTCTTGGCAAGGCATAACTGACCGATCAATATGTAGTTTCTGCCTCCCTTTCCTCTAGTCTCCTACAAGCTCCCTAAACTCTAGCTAGGCCATGTTCATTCCATTTCCATGTCAGGAGTGGGTTCTCTCACCTCCTGCATCTTTTTTTTTTTTTTTTAAGGATTTTATTTCTTTGATGAGAAAGAGAGAGCATGCACAAGCAGGGGGGGGGGGAGCGGAAGGCAGAGGGAGAAGGAGAAAGAGGCTCCCTATTGAGCAGGGAGCCCAATGTGGGGTTCCATCCCAGAACCCTGGGATCATGACCTGGGACGAAGGCAGATGCTTAACCAACTAAGCCACTCAAGCACCCCTGGGCGAACCCTACCCCTTCACAGTCTACTTGAATGTCCCTCCTTTGTGCAGGCTCTTTGGTTCCTCCCCAGTCCTCAACCCCATCCCACTAAAGCTAATTATTCTGTCCTGAGTGTCTTCTGACCTTCATACAACCTCTAGCATACAACCTTATTTAGATGTCCGAAAGGAAGGGGAATTGTTTACCTTGACATCTATTACAATTCCCAGCATTCTTCAGGGGGTCGATAAATGTGTGCTGAACAGTATTTAAATGTCATTTAAACTTTCTTATAGGTTTTTTGCTTTTATGTGACTTTTCCACCCTTACTTTTTTATCTTGTCATAATTGCTTTAGCTCTTTTATTCTTAGTGTAGATAATTTAGATACTGATTTTTATGGGATTCATAAGTGTTTAGATAAAGTTCATTTTTAGACTATGTAAATAAATTCTATGGAAAAAGCAATTAAGAATTTTTTTTAGATTTAGGAGAAAAAGAATAAATTTTTGGTGTGATCATTATAAAATTCTAGATTTCTATATGCTTTCAGGTCTGTTCTTAGAGTTTGTTTTATTAGTCTGTCTATTCACAGGCCAATTAATATCACGTTAAGTTTTGAGGCTTTAAAATGGTTTTATTACCATATTGTGCACCAGAAACCAATATTATACTGTTATGTTAAGTAACTGGAATTTAAATAAGAACTTAAAAAAAAATAAAACAAATGTGTTTCATTATCTGGTATGGACTATCTTCCATCCTCCACTAGTTTTTTTTTTTTTCTTTTTAAAGGGTTTTATCAGATATTTTTCCATGTTTATTCCTTCAGATAAGCTTTATAACTACTTTTCCAGCTGTAGGAAGAAAAAGACCACAACTTTCTAAAGCATATATTGATATATAAAGAATTATAATTTGCGTGTTTGATTTGCATGCTTGGTTACATACATGAACTTTAAACTACTAAACTGATAAAGTTACATTTAAAATATTCTGTCATTAAAAAACTTGGGGAATTCTAGGGCGCCTGGGTGGCTCAGTGGGTTAAGCCGCTGCCTTCGGCTCGGGTCATTATCTCAGGGTCCTGGGATCGAGTCCTGCATCAGGCTCTCTGCTCAGCGGGGAGCCTGCTTCCTCCTCTCTCTGCTTGCCTCTCTGCCTGCTTGTGATCTCTGTCAAATAAATAAATAAAATCTTAAAAAAAAAAAAAAAACTTGGGGAATTCTAATTATCCTTACTCCAATCCCTCCAACTTAGCAAATGTCTCTGATGTGCTTACATGGTGGTTAAATGCAGACTCTAGGCACACACTGCCTGGGTTTGAATCCATCCTTGCTCTGCAATTTATTAGTGATGTGGTCAGCCTCAGGGAAGCTCCTCATAGGAACATTGAGAATTAAATGAGCTAATGCATATAGGATATTTAGCACTGTTCTTGTCCATAGTAACTATTATTACATACAAAGCACCAGGATTTAGCAGCAAACATGCTCTAATTTGGGGGAGCTTCCATTCCAGTAGAGATGTTTCTTCCTTTGTTAATTTCTATTAGTATATGTATTTTATATTTTGCATAGTGTATCATTCAAAATTCTCTCATGTGCCTTATCTCATACTGTGAATCATGATGGGGTAGGGCAAACATCACCTAAGCTTTATTAAGGAGATTAACAGAGATCTCTAGTTTAAACAATTCATAGTGCTGGCTTCTGTTTAACTTCAATTTTTTTTCCATTTTATTTTATTTCTTTTCAGTGTTCCAAAATTCATTGTTTATGTACCACATCCAGTGCTCCATGCAGTATGTACCCCCCTTAATACCCGCCACCAGGCTCACCCATCCCCCCACGCCCCTCCCCTCCAAAACCTTCAGTTTGTTTCTCAGAGTCCTCAGTCTCTCATGGTTCTTCTCCCTCTCTGATTTCCCCCATCTCACTTCTCCTCTCCTTCACCCAATGTCCTCTGTGTTATTCCATATGCTCCACAAGTAAGTGAAACCATATGATACTTGACTCTCTCTGCTTGACTTATTTCACTCAGCATAATCCCCTCCAGTCCCGTCCATGTTGATACAAAAGTTGGGTATTCACCCTTTCTGATGGAGGCACAACACTCCATTGTATATATGGACCACATCTTTATCCATTCGTCCATTGAAGAGCATCTTGGTTCTTTCCACAGTTTGGCAACTGTGGCCATTGCTGCTATGAACATTGGGGTACAGGTGGCCCTTCTTTTCATTACATCTGTATCTTTGGGATAAATACCTAGTAGTGCAATTGCAGGGTCATAGGGTAGCTCTGTTTTTAATTTCTTAAGGAATCTCCACACTGTTTTCCAAAGGGGCTGCACCAACTTGCATTCCCACCAACAGTGTAAGAGGGCTCCCCTTTCTCCACATCCTCTCCAATACACATTGTTTACTGTCTTGTTAATTTTGGCCATTCTAACTGGTGTAAGGTGGTATCTCAATGTGGTTTTGATTTGAATCTCCCTGTTGGCTAATGATGATGAACATTTTTTCATGTGTCTGTTAGCCATTTGTATGTCTTCTCCAGAGAAGTGTCTGTTCATGTCTTCTGCCCATTTTTTGATGTGATTATCTGTTTTGTGTGTTGCGTTTGAGGAGTTCTTTATAGATCTTGGTATCAGCCCTTTGTCTGTAGTGTCATTTGAGAATTCCATGGGTTGCCGCTTTGTTTTATTGACTGTTTCTTTTGCTGTTCAGAAGATTTTGATCTTGAAGAAGTCCTAAAAGTTCATTTTCGCTTTTGTTTCTTTTGCTTTTGGAGACATATCTTGAAAGAAGTTGCTTCTTCCACAGAGGCTAAAGAGCCAAGTGGCTGACTTAAGTTTTCACTTTGTACTTGATTTTTAGCATTTCAAGGTGATATCACTGATCACCACAATCCCTCCTCAAATGCTTTTCTTGCCCCTCTTCCATTCCTGGCACTGTCAAATGATATTCTTAAACTGCACCCATGACCATTTACTTCCCCATATTTAATGTCCTTGAGTGGCTTCTAATCACCTCCTGGACATGTCCAAATTCCATGATGTGGTACAGGAGGGGCCTTTGGCAATTTGGTTCCTCCATTACTACCTCCTACCTCCACCTTGGGCTTGGTGCACCCCATGCCATTATACGTCTTCTGCAATTTTCTAAATGCCTTGAATGCTTTCCTACTCCTGGTATATTTGGAAAGTGTCTACTCCCTGGCAAGATTCAATTAGGTGTCATCTCTTTTATTAAATTCCCTACTATTACAACCACTATGTATCCACCCCAGAAAGATTGCCAAGTGCCTCTGCTCTCTGCTTCCAGAATGCTGTTCTATCCCTTTACTTGTATATTTCTTAGCAGACTGCGAACTCCAGAATTCTGATTTGTTCATTTTTCTGCCCTCATTGATTGCCAAACAGGAGGTTATCAGTAAATATCAGTTTTAAAAAAGCAGACTGTGAGTAGTAGCAAACAACTTGATGCATAAGCAAGACTTCTTTATATAGAAGCTATATAAGGAGGCAGTTCAAGAAAGTGACATGGAATGATCCTTAACTCACCTTCTCATAAGGACACAACAAATTAATAGCTACATATGGAATAATTCCCTTTGGAAAGACCCCGAGTACTGGCTGAACAGCTACTTTACATCAAGGAATAAAAGGGCCACATGAAGACAGGTAGGAGAGGCAGTTACACAATCTTAACAAAACCCCACCATAAGCATGGTGACCCAACATGAGGAGGGGTCTCACAAACATGGAACTCCTCAGTGAGGAGCATGGAGTTTGTACCCCACATTAGCCACCCCATCTCTTAGGAACTGCACCAGGGAAAAGAGTCCCCAAAATGTGTGACTCTGAAAACCAGCAGGGCTCACATCCAGGAGAGCCATAAGGCTATAAGGAAAGAGATTCTGCTCTTAAAAGGCTCAGATGCAGATTCACTCTCCCTGACCAAGTACAAAATCAGCAGTTTGAGAAGAGCCTAGCCCACATGTGAAGAAGATAAAGTTGCTAATATTAAGGCATCTGCTAGAAGAGCAAAAGCCTGTTAGGACTCTGCACAGGGATGGAGGCACTGGTGGGTAATATTTTTACATTTGCTCTTAATGTTGCTGGTGGCGGCACTGGGTAGTAATATTTTTGTACTCTCACTCTAACTGACCAGTGCCAAGGTCCACCTCTCATGCCACTGCCTTGGGCTTGACCCCTTGTGTTGTTCCCATAACCCTGTACCTGGCCCCCTTGACCTGCCAAAGCCACCAGGCATGCAGAGCCCACACAGGGGATGCCCTGGAGTGCCAGGCTCTGGTGGCCAGGGGGACTGTATTTCTGGGCTCTATGAATCTTAAACAACCGGATAGACAGTTCCAGAGACACCCAAGAGCTAGGGCAATGCTAATCAATAAGGTTCATTGCTTACATAGGGCCACCTCTTTCATACTGGGAGAGATAGCTATTTTGCCTAACACATAAAAACAGAGAGTCAAGCAAAATGAGGAAACAGAGGAATATGTTCTAAACAAAAGAACAAGCTAACCCCCCCCCCCGGGGGAGGACTTTAATGAAATGGAGATAAATAATTTGCCTGATAAGAAGTTAAGTGATGGTCATAAAGAAGCTCAACACACTCAGGAAAAGAATGGAAGCACAGAAAGATTTCAACAAAGAGACAGAAAAGATAAGAAAATACCAAACATAAGTCACAAGCTGAAGAATACAATAACTTAAATGAAAAATACACTGAAAGTTTTAACAGCAGACTAAATGAAGAAGACAAAAGAATTAGTGATCTGGGAGACAGGGCAACAGAACTAACCAAACAGGAAAGCAAAAAGAAAAAAAATTAAACAAGAAAACAAACATTCCTTAAGAAACCTGTAAGACAACATCAAGAAGAATAACATTCTGATTACAGGGCTTCCAGAGGGAGAGAGAGAGAAAGGGGCAGAAATCTTATTTAAAGGAATAATGGCTAATAACTTCCCTAACCTGGGGAATGAAACAGACACCAAATCCAGGAAATCTAGAAGGTTCTAAAGAAGATGAACCCCAAAAGACCCACACCAAGGCACACTGTAATTAAAATGTCAAAGTTAAAGACAAAGAATCTTAAAAACTGTGAGAGAAAAATAACATGTTATGAACAAGGGACATCAGGTCAATGAACAATAAATGTAAGATCATCACCAGATTCCTCAACAGAAACTTTGCAGGCCAAAAGAGAGTAGTATGATATATTAAAAGTACTGAAAGGAAAAAGAAAAAAAAAAAAAAAACAAAAACTTCCAACGAAAAACACTCTACACAGCAAGATTATCATTTAGAATTAAAAACGAGATAAAGATTTCTCCAGACAAGCAAAAGCTAAAGGAGATAATCATCATTAAACTGTCCCTAAAAGAAATGTTAAAACAAAGAGCACTAATTAGTAATAAGAAAACACATTAAATTAAAAATCTCACTGGTAAAGGTAAATATATAGTAAAGAAAGTGGACTAATTACTTATAAAGCTAGTACGAGTATTAAAAGAAATAGTAAAAATAACTATATTAATTAGTTAAGGGACACAAAAGCCAAAGAGATGTAAAATGTGACATCAAAAACAAAAATGCAGAGTTTTAGAATATGTTCAAACTTAACTTGCTATCAACTTAAAATAGACTGTTTAATATTTAGGCTGAGCCTCATGGTAACCACAAAGCAAAAGCCTATAATAGACACATAAATGATAATGAGAAAGGAATCTAAGCAGAACACCACAGAAAGTCAACAAATTGCAAGAAATCAAGAGAAGAGGGGAACAGAAAGAAACTACAAAACAGTCAGAAAAAAATTAAACAAAATGAAAATAAGTACATATCCACACCAACTACTTTAAATGCAAATGGACTAAGTGTTCCAATCAAAAGACAGTTGCTGAATGGATAAAAAGACAAGACTCATCTATGTGCTGCCTACTTTTGATATAAAGACACATACAGACTGAAATGAAGGGATGGAAAAAGGTATTCCATGCTGATGGAAACCAAAAGAGAGCTCGGCAAGCTATACTTACATTAGACAAAACAGACTTGAAAACAAAAACTGCAATAAAAGAGAAGGGCATTACATAAAGACAAAGTGATCAATCCAACAAGAAAATTTAATATTTGTAAATATTTATGCACCCAACATAGAAGCATCTAAATATATAAAGCAAATATTAACAAACCTAAATGGAGAAATTGACAACAGCCAACAACAGTAGGGGACTTTAATGCCCCCACTTACATCAATGGATAGATCATCCAGACAGAAAATCAATAAGGAAATACTGGCTTTAAGTCACATATTAGAATTTAAATGGCACATGATCAAGATGGACTTAATAGATATATACAGAACATTCTCTCTGAAGGCAGTAGTGTGTGTACACAATTCTACTCAAGTGCGCATGGAACATTTGCCAGGAGAGATCATATATTAGGCCACAAAAGAAGTCTCAGTAAGTTTAAGAAGACTGAAGTCGTATCAAGTTTCTTTCCCAACCATAGTACTATGAAACTAGAAAACAATTACAAAAAGAAAATTGGAAAAATCACAACTATGGGGGAGATTAAACAACATACTACTGAATAACCAATGGGTCAATTTAGAAATCAAAGGAGAAATTTTAAAAATACCTTGAGATAAAGGAAATGGATAAATAATAATGCCAAATCTATGGGACACAGCAAAAGCAGTTCTAAGATTATAATGATATAGGTCTATATCAAATAACAAGAAAAATATCAAGTAAACAACCTAACTTTAAACCTAAAGTGATTAGAAAAAGAACAGTTAAAACCCAAAGTTACCAGAAGGAAGGAAATAATAAAGATCAGAGTGGAAATAATGAACTAGAGACTAAAAAGACAATAGAGAAGATCAATGAAACGAACAGCTGGTTCTTTGAAAAGATAAACAAAATTGATGAGCTTTTGGCTAGACTAAGAAAAAAAGAGAGAGGGCTCAAATGTATAGAATCAGAAAATAAAGAGGAGAAATTACAACTGACACAAAAGAAATACAAAGCATCATAAAGGACTATTATGAACAATTATATGCCAACCAATTAGAAAACCTAGAAGAAATAAATTAATTCCTAGAAACATACCATCTTCCAAAACTGAATCATAAATAGAAAAATCTCAATAGAGCAATTACTAGTAAAGAAGTTGAATCAGTAATAAAAAAAACTCCCAACAAACAGAGGTCCAGGACCAGATGGCTTCAACCAGTGAATTCTACAAAACCTTCAAAAAAGATTTAATACTAATCCTTCTCAAAGTCTTCCAAAAAATTGAAGAGAAGAGAATACTCTCAAACTCATTTTATGAGGCCAACATTATCCTGATACCAAAACCAGTTAAGGACACACATGAAAAAGAGAAAATTACAGGCCAATGTACCTGATCAACATAGATGCAAAAATCCTCAACAAAATGTTAGCAAACTGAATTCAATAATACATTAAAAGGATGCACCATGATCAAGTGGGATTTAAGCCAGGGATGGAAACATGGTTCAACATTTGTGAATCAATCAACATGAAAAACCATTTTAACAAGATGAGGGATAAAATCATATGACTTCTCAAAAGATGCAGAAAAGCATTTGACAAATTCAATATCCATTTATGATAAAACAACAAACTGAGTGCAGAGGCAATGTACCTCAAAACAAGAAGAGGTGATATATCTCAAGCCCACAGAACATCATACTCAATGGTAAAAAACTGAAATCTTTTTCTTTGAGATCAGAAACAAGACAAGCATACCTATTCTCACCACTTTTGTTCAACATAGTACTGGAAGTCCTACCCAGAACAATTAGGAAAAATAAATAAAAGTAATCAAAATTGAAAGAAAAATGTAAAACTACCATTATTTATAGATAACACAATTTAATACATAGAGAATCCTAGAGACTCTACCAAAAAAATTAGAATAAACAAATTCAGTAAAGTTGGTTCATACAAAATCAATGTACAAAAATCTGTGGCATATTTATACAGTAACCACAAACTATCATAAAGAGAAATTAAGAAAAAAATTCCATTCATAATTTCATCAAAAAGAATAAAATATGTAGGAACAAATTTAACCAAGGAGGTGAAAGACATGGGCACTATACTATACTATTTTCTGGAAAACATGGTACTTACTGAATGAGACATTGTTAGCAGTGATGTACATATATTAACTAATTTTCAACCTGTGCAGTAGATACTGTCATTGTTCTCATTGTGCAGATGAAGAAAACAAGGCACAGAAGGGCTAATAAGTGGTAGTACAAGAACTTGAATCTAGACAACCTGGTTCCAGTGTCTTGGAAGCATTAATTTTTCTACTATGGTTTACTATTATATGGAGACCACTCCAATATGCTACTGGCACCTACTAGATTGTACTCTACTTGAAAACATTGTCTTTGTATTTCCAATAGGGGCTAATGCAATAGGGGTTTGATGTATATTTTCAGGATGTAAACACTTTAGAATATGTCTCAAAACACTGATTTGGGTCAAAAATCTCTACTTTAAGATCAAAGGACTCTTCACTCTTTGTAATCTGCTTCTCTGTTAATTAATTAACAAAATATATTAATATATTGTGGCTCTGAGGTTACACTGATGCAAATGTTCAAGAAACTAGTAAGCTTCAGAGTGAATCTTCCCTGTACCCCTTCCTCTCCTCTCAATGCTGGTCACCGACACTTTCATATGACGTCAGCCAGCCCAATACCACGCCCACCTTCTTTAAAGTTTGCTTTTGATTTAGTTAAAGCAATTCAGTGTTAACAGTAACAAGTAAGGAGAATTGAATTCACTGGCAACCAATGTTGAGAACCAATGTTTCTCAAGGTCCACCAGCCCAGCATTTGCACTAAGTCACCTGAGCCTCTTATGAACATGCAAATGCCTTGACTGCACTCAAACATTTGAAATCAGAATTTCTGGAGGTAGGTCTTGAGAAGCTGCATTTATAACAGGCTTTTTTAGAGAGTCTGGCGCATTTTAAGGTCAAATTCTATTGACAGAGACTGATAAACAATTTTAGCCATCTTTTGATCTTGTTATTCTCAACTACCTTCTAGTTCTCACTTCCACTTCGACTAGAGCCATTGAAGTAAATCTATTTCTTTCTGTCATATTCCCTAATATATCATAGTCAACACCTTTCTTCTTCCAGGCATTTCCTTTTAATACTTGAATCAATTTACTCTGATCATAGTTCACTTTTTGATGACCATATTACTCAAAGAACCTATATGCAAAGAACACAGGGGTTAGGATAACCTCAACACTAATGAAACAACAATTTATGCAGATTATTTTCTCTTCAGTGTCTGAATAAATAAGAAACTCATGGAAAGTAATACCCTTGTCAGCTGATTACTAATTTTTAAGCTCAGTTTATGTGCACTGTCAGAATTTACAAATTCCACTTTGAAATGTGTCTTGAACACATATGAAAGATAAATGAAAAGAGATTTTCTCAAGTTTATAGAAATGAGGTTAATATTAAAGCAGAATAACTTCTAGAAAATTATTATTTAAAATAGCCAACACTATATCATTTAAATTGATACTTAAAAAGAGAATAGTAGTTGTTTTAAAATAATTGGTGCCATACATTTTAATGCATTCTACCAATGGCTGTGGAATCCTTAATGTATTACTTAATGTCTACTCATTGATATAAAGATATCATTAATTATCTTACTATTATATGAAAAGTTTAAGAAAAGCACTCCTTAAACTTGATTGTGATTATTACACATAAATATACATTAAGTGCTGAAGACAAGTTTCAACAAATATATGGCAACCACAGTTTTTGAGATTCTTAATGGAAATCAAAAGAGCTTCCTTGTACCCTCCCCACCCTGTTCCTTTTGAATGTGTCGTTCTCTGTCACAATATCCTACTTGATTTTATTTACAGCAGTTACCAATATCTGAATTGTTTTTCCTATGTGTTTGCTTGTTTACTATCTGTCTGTTCCACTAAATTACAAGGTCTAAGAAGTGGGAGAGTGCTACTGTCTCATTCATCACTTACTCCCAGCACTTGGACAGTGCCTGCTACACTTCATGTAAAATACTTTAAACAGCTGATTGACTGACTGAATGGATGCATTCAAGTCCTAGCATAAGCAGACTGAGATGAAAGGAGAATCACTTTTAATTCTGTATTATCTAGCCTTCATATACAGTATTGCTCTTGGAGCAAAGTATTTAGAAAAAAAAAATGATATCCATGAAAGCACAGGGAGAGCTCAGTGGAGCTTATTACACTATCATGATGATCCATAACAAAGCATGGAATATATTGGCTTGGTTCATAAAAGATCTCCTGCCACTGGCTTGGTTCATAAAAGATCTCCAGTTACTGAGAGATATTGTTGTTAGTAAGTATACAGCAAATACATTTTTTAACTCTTAAGGTTTCTTTTATGCTTTTGTTTCATTTTTATACCCTGGACCTCTGGGATATTATATTCACTATCATAAAATTTTAAAAAATTAAAAAATTATTCCAATTATATCCATTTTTAAGGCTGAGAAACTAGCACAGTTATTATAAATATTTAATAAATACTACATGTTAAAATAACTATTAATTAACAGTCACAACATAAAATAAGTACTATTAAATCTAGTTTCAAAACATATTTCCTTTCTTCAGAATTAGGTGTATTATGGTAGACGTGAAGGAAATGTATCAATTTTTAATTGCTCAGTATGTTCAGATTTGACATTAAATATATAGAAGAAAAAAGTATTGGTTACTACTAAGCAAGAGTTCTTGAAAGATGTCAGTGTTGTGGTAAGAAGATGGCATAAATTCCCCATCAACTCACAAGGGTATATTGCTAATATATGGTTGACCTTCTTAACTAAGTGTAAACAAAAACTCCAAGTTTGTGTTACCCAAGTAGCCTGCTTCCAACAGACTGACTCTGAAGATAAACCAGGGCACTGATATTAACAGCATTGATCTGAGAACTTCTTTACTTTGAAAGCAGCATATTTTTCACACTCAGACACTTCTATTTTCTATTTGTCACGCTGCCACCTTGATGACTCCCCTCTGCAGAACACATCAAATATGGCTACCAAGTTCAAAATGTAGGGTTCAAACATTAGGTTCATTATACATAAGCATGTGTAGGGAAATGGGACACATGGAGGGTAAGGGTGCTGGAAACAAAAAGGGCGAGAAGTAAATAAAGTAAATAGGGAGAAGAGTTGGTCCACTGGTCATTATGAAATGATAGAGTTGGCTCTAATTCTCATAAAATCCTGACACTATTCAAGACAAAGTATACTTCCGAAGCCATTTTAGTTTTTCCTCACAGATTATTTGTAAGTTGATTTAGAAGGTTTTCTGTATATTTATGACATTTTAAAATGGTCTCATTTTAAAAAAAGAGGATTTATTCACTTATTACTTGAGAGAGAGAGAGAGAACATGAAGGGGAGGGACAGAGGGAGAGGGAAAAAGAGAATCCCAAGCAGACTCCCTGCAGACTATGGAGCCCGAGGTGGCGCCCCTTCCCACAATCCAAATGGAAATCAAGAGTTGGAAGCTTAACCAACTGAGCCCTTCAAGCACCCCTAAAATGGTCCCATTTAATCCCTACTGGGTTTAGTTCTAAATATATATGATACCATTTTATTCCAAGGGTAACTCATCAAGGATCTTTTTATATCTTTTAGCCTTGGGGTGATGAATTCCAACAATTACCCATAAAATAAAATATCACTGCCTTAACTTGGCCTAATAACTACCTCTTTCATGCTTCATGGGGTCTCGAACCTTCACAAATGGCACAAATATCTCTCGACTCTCAACTTTTATATCCCTCACTGTGTCTATCATGCATTTTGAAACTTTGTTATAGATCTGCCAATGAAACGCTAAACTCCTCAAGGACAGAGACTCTATTCTATATCTAGTTTTAATACAGTTGACTTCCCCTATATTCCCCCCTTACAGCACCTTCTCTAGCATATCACGCAGTGGGTACTTCATACCTACTGGGTGAACTAAATGGAATTCTGGAATTTGGTTCATCTCTATACTATTCCCTCTATATACTCTTTCTGATCTCATCATGGCCATTCTCCTAGAAATCCTAACGCTTGAAATGTCTGCATAGGGATACACTATCAGCCTGTAGTCCCACTTCTCTCTAGGGCCATTTATAACCCTGTTATTAAGTCTTTCTGGTAAGTTTTGACTAAAGCACCAATATTATAATTTTGAAGCAATTACATTCCAAACTAAGATTATGCCACTTTATTTCAAAATATCTACTTTAAACAAAAAATTTTGGTTTTTTGGCCACAAAAATAAATTTTCATGCAAAGTATTATTTTAATTCTAACTAAAATTCATTGCAAACATACTTAGTATCATATACACAGAAAAATGCACTGAAAACATTCTTAATTATGTCTCTTTTTTGTTTTGAGCAAAATGACTATTTTCTACCTGTGTAAAAGGTAAATGAACAAAAAAATTTTTAACTGAAACTAATAACTGAGTAACTTAAAAGTGGACCAAACAACAACAAAATGACATTGGGCTCTGTGTTAGAGATGTATTATAGATGCACAAATCCCTAAGTAAGATATTGGAGAATGCCTATTATATAATAGTTGATAACCCTGAAAAGCTTTTTGTTTTTAAGAATACTTAAAAGCTTAATTCTATATCCCCTGCTCTTATATTTCACTGCCAATTTGAAGAAAATAAATGATTCTAATCTTGGATTTCATAATCCATGCTTAAAACCGCTCTAATGCAGATTATGGGGTAATTATGGTAAATGCCAAACTAATATAATTAATCTTAACCACTTCACTAAATTAAAGTGCCTTATAACAAAAAAGACAGGACAACATGTATAAGCACATACAGTATTGTATAATTAAGGATATTTCAAAAATTCGAAAGCAGCAAATATCAAACTCGTAGAAGAACTTTAAGCCACAACTGGAAAAAACTGAAAAATACACACTGTTTAAACTGCCCTTAGAGTTGACTTTCTCTTAGTTGTCTTATATCAGCAGGTCACTAAAACTTAAAATAGGCTTAGTCATTTAGAAGTTATAAAGCCAATTTTAAAGCTAATCATTATGGTAGCTTTAACTGTAGGTTCCTCAGTTTTAGAAACGATGACGTCCCTCCTCTCATCATCACGCACCTGTGCTGCCTACCCACCACAGTACTTGCTCAGTGAATGGCTAGGACTGATGGACTGCCATGTGGCTCGAATAGAATACCTTCAATCACAGATCACATGACAGGAAATGAGTATTCTCTGTGACTGGGGTCAATCCTCCCACAGAAAGAACTTTTCCCTGCAAATACTTTCCTAGACGGCAGGGGGCAGAGGACGGCTGCAGGAAGGACAGGTGAGCATCTGAAATCAATTCACATGGTTCTGCCAGTGATGTGTGGCCTCTCTTTTTTAAAATCAGTTAGATAAAATGCAATATTTAATGCACGGAGAAGGGTATTTAATTCTACCCCGAAAACGATCCTTATTAGAAAAGATTTATTTCCCCAGATTTGGAGTGATATCTCTTATCCCTTGTTATCTTCTAAAACTGACTCTATTTGGGGCACCTTGGGTGGCTCAATCAGTTAGGCTCAGGTCAGGATCTCAGGGTTGTGAGAACAAGCCCCCTGTTGGGAGTCTACTTGAGATTCTCTTTCCTTCTCTCCCTCTGCCCCTCCCCTGGCTTGTACTCTAACTAATTAAGTAAATAAATAAATGAAATCTTATATAAAATTGGCTATATTTAATAAAGAGAACTCACATTAATATTCTTTCACTTTCTCAATAGTGTAGGCTAATTCCCCTGCAGACACAAGGAATCGCTCTCAGAAGCACATGCACCAGTCTCAGACACATATCTAGTGTACTAAAAGACTTTTTTTGAACTGAGAAATACTAACTTTAAGGTTGGATAAGCAGTTGTTGAGGAAGACGTGCCACCTGTTCAGGAACAGCTGCTTCTGACTAACGCAGAGAAGGCAGGTCACCAGGGGGTACAAGGCCTGAGGAGAAAGAAGGTGAGGTCACGAGCTGATTTCTATTTCAACAAACCAGGTAACACACGTTCTCTGGAATCGCTACCTCTCTCTGTGGGCCAGAATAAACAGGACGCTTTGTAACACAAGGCTCAGAGGGGGCCATGCAGAGGCAGGTATTTCACAAACGCCTTCTGACAACGATGGGGGTGGAATTATCTAGAATTTTAAAGTGTATAATAAGTTTCATGTATAGTAAATGGAAATTTGATTTACTGATTTAGTCTTCACTTACGAATTTTAAAAACAAACTCATTATTTTAGATCACTCTCAATCATCAGAGAGAAAGCAGGAAGGCACACTGATTTTAAAAATGTTATTGGGGTTTTTGCTCATAAACATCTCCTGGCTCGTCCTTGTCTGAGAGGTAGGTGTATATTATTTTCTTTTGCATGCAATCTTCCTGTAATTAAGGAAGATTCCTAAAAGAAATGTTATTGCATTGGTAAACTCCACCAAGACAAATTTAACCACAGGAGGAATTTGCTTATGTGTGAATAAACAGAGGTGCTACTGTGCTTTTACTGCCTAACTGGGCTGGTCTCCCACAGCAACTGGAGAAGATAGACAAGCTAATGAGCGGCCACCAAAAAATATATATGCAGCCCCCATCACCATTCTGCTGAACCAGACATACACCTGGATGGTGCCCAAAGAATTAAGGCTAGGGAAAATTTAAACAAAAATAGAACTGGCTCACCCATTAAGGTGAATTCCCCCCAAAAAAAAAACAATTGCCACAAAGAGATTTAGTCCTTTATGGACCATTAACTTCATTTTTTTATTCACTTGCTTTTAAACGGACTTTGAATTATGCTACCATTGAAGTAGACAGTGAGGACATCCGTCAGCACTGCCAGCAAAGCAACTCTGAACATTAGCTCAAATAATGGTGCCAACGCTCATACTTTGAAGACTGGCGTAAATCATGCCAGTTAACCAGTTACCTAAGTAACTTGCTTCCTCCACACTATCACAATTGTGGCTCACATGCCACGTGTCCATTCATAAACCAGAGCTTTTTTTTTTTTTTTTTTTTTCCCCCACTGAGGGCAAAAGGTTCTGGTAATTGAGAGGACTTTTCTGTGCTGCTGCTCTTCAACACAAAAGCTTTCCCCACTACTGTTTTCTCAGCCTTCTGAGAATCTTTCCAACGGGAATCTGTCTCTCTCCCAACTCCCTTTGCTGCCTGCTTCCATTTTGATTTTCAATATCAGGACAGGAACGAACCAGTGAAGACCTCTGGAGATTGAAAAAGGTAAACTATTATTATAAACTTTGACTTTTAGATTTGAAAAAATACTCAAAATTAAACAAAAATCAAGTTAAGCCAGTCTTGAAAATAAACAACAGAATCTCAGGACAAGAAGGGTTGTCTGAGGTGACACTGTCTAATCCCCTCATATTATTGGGATCCAGTTATGGTCAATGTTAAGTACAAGCTCCAAATTTTGAAATGCTCCCTCTTTTGGGGGGGAGCTGCAGGTAATGCTCCCATCTGGGGGAACTTTATGACTCTCAAATAAATTTCAGCCTAAGGATTTTAGCCTCTGCAGTTTTGCATTCTCTCAAGTTACTAACCAACGAATGCTTCTTTCGAGAAGAAAGTTCCAGCGTGGTGTCATACAGGCTTTCGACAAAGTTTCTAAGGCAGGGAACATTTACTTCATTTTTAACAGCCTAAAATAGAGATGCATGTTAATATTATATTAATAAAATTGGTGATTCTCTAATCCAATTTGAAGTTCTTAAAAAAAATAAAAACATTAACTCACCGCAGCAACTGGGACAAGAATTTCAACAAAAAGCCCTGCCAAGGCATGCTTGATATCTTTGTCTTTGACCTCGAGGAAATAATGTGCACATTCCTAGGAAGTAGGAAAAAAAACATAAAGGAGGGAGAATAGAATGAAATGTGCACATAAAATGTCCTTAAACAAATTTAAGGAAACAGCTCTTAATTCAATCATAACATAGCATATTCCTTTATCCATTAAAGAAAAATCACTGGGTTCTAGCATTTATACTTCAGTTCAAAATGGTCTCAATGACATTTTGCAAAACTGCTTTTCTCAGTCTCCTACTTCTTCTACTCCCACTATGCTGAAAGGACAAAGCATCTACAATCAGGAATAATACTCATCCACTGACTTACTGGTTGATTCATTCAGACACACTGCTGACAAATTTCTGTTGACCACCTACTGTGCGTGGGGCCCTAGGTCCTTGATTAACCAACAAACACAGATCCCCAGAGAAGGTAAACTTGGTAAGGGAGGCAGAAGATATTAAACTTATTTTGGGACCTGTGACAGCCCCAGGCACAGAGCTGTTTACTTCTTAGCTCTGACATTTTAGGTGTGTTTATTATTCAGATAGTTTCATAAGCAAGTCTGGAATGCTTCCCTCCCCCACCTCAGGCAAGAAACCCTTAGAATAGTTCCTCAAGCAAGGCAGTCTTTGCGTGTGGACTACTATCTATGAAAGGGTATTTCTGGTGGCCCAGAGAATCATTTATTAGGAAAGCTGACCTGTTGAGAATTCCACCAGCCCCTTTCTCCTTCCTGGCCTTTTTGGTAATAATTCTTTATTAGGTATTGTTTTCATGGAAGGGTCTAAGGCTACACATGTTTGTGATGACATGTAAATATTTATATTAGCTATTATACTTGATTTCGGTCAACATTGGGACCACTGCCAAAAAAAGTTACTAAAATCCCTGCTCTATTGATTCTATACTAAGACAACAGTCCAAGAAAGGCACTGCCAACATAAGTCATTGAGATGGTTTCCCCAGTGCAGAACGGAGCTTCATGCTTCCTGGAATTATGGTCCTTTTCCTACGTGATTTTATATATGTGTGCAAATACTCTTTCAAGTCATTATTCAAGTACATAGATAGATGAATTATTCATATGAGAGAGGGCTAAACATAGTTAACAGTTACTTAGTGCTTACCATGTACCAAGAATCCTCAGAACCACCTTCTAAGATTAGTGCCATTATTATTGCCCTGCACAAAGGTAAGTGAGGTGGGGAGGGGTTAAGGGTGACTTGCCCAAGGTCAACGCGCTGGTAAGTGCTGAAGTTTGAATTTAAACCCAAGAAGTTTGATACATGGCATATATTCTTCTTCTTCCTTTTGTTTTTAAATAGCTTCACCGAGATATAGTTCACATGATATGTAATTCACCCACTTAAAGCGTATAATTCAATGGCTTTTAGGATATTCACAATTGTACATTTTTTAAAAATATTATTTATTTATTTATTGACAGAGAGTGTGAGAGAGAAAGAGAGAGCACAAGCAGAGGGAGTGGCCCAAAGAGGGAGAGGGAGAAGCAGACAACCTCCTGAGCAGGGAGCCTGAAGTGGGGCTCGATCCCAGGACCCTGGGATCATGACCTGAGCTGAAGGCAGATGCTTAACCAACTGAGCCACCCAGGGCGCCCACAATGTACCTTTATCACCACAATTAAATTTAGAACTTTTTCATTACCCTTCAGAGAAACTCTCTGGTCTTTAGCAGTCATTTCCAACCTCTCTAATCACATTCCCCTCCTCTAAGCCCTACACAACCACCAATCTTTTTTCTGTCTCTATGGGTTTGCCTATCCAAATGGAATTATGTAATATGCAGCCTTTTGTGTCTGACTTCTTCTATTTAGCATAATATTTTCAAGGTACATACATGTACTTTGTAGCATGTATCAGTATTTCATTCCTTTTTATGGCCAAATAATATTCCCTTAGATGAATATACCACATTTTGTTTATCTAGTCATCAGTTGATGACCATTTGGGCTGTATTCACTTTTTTGTTATTATGAATAATGCTGCTATGAACATTTGCATTCAAGTTTCTGTGTGAATGTATATTGTCATTTCTCTTGGATATATCCCTAGAAACATGGAATTGCAGGATTACACAGCAATTCTAGATTTAACCATTGAGGGGCCGCCAAACTGTTTCCCAAAGTTGTTGGGCCATTTTATATTCCCGCCAGCAGTGTACGAGTGTTCCAATTTCCCTATATTCCCTACGTTTCTCAACATTGTACCCACACTTCTTGTTATCTTTTTGGTTATAGCCATTTCAGTGGGTATGAAGCAGTACAGTCTATATGCCTCATCCCTATATCTAAGCTTGACACTGATAAAGACCCTCGCTAAACCTAGTTTCCAGCAGTACTAAAGAAAGTTTCATAAATTCTAATAGAGCCTCATGTTCTGCAAAATCCACATTAGCAACAACTCTTCTGTTAGTATGTAATGAGAAACACTGAATAATTGACACCTAAACCATATATACAGTTTGGTTGATTTTTTAAAAACTGATTCTCTTTTATAGTAGGAATACAAAGTTTTCCACATTATTTAAAGTTTGGATATCTATGAATGTTAACGCAGCCACCTCAATGCTATCAATTATAAAAAGCAAAAAATCAGCAATATTTTGTGCATAGATCAAAATGTAGCTCATGGGTCAAAAAGAGAAAAAAAGTCCACCAAGAAGACATTCCACTATACACCCTACTTCAAAGGTGATATGAAAGTTTTAAAGTGAAATCATCTGCCTGCAACTCTAGTATTTGGTTACAAAGCACGTTATGCACTGAGGAAAAAGTAGGACTTCTTTACATTGTCAAGTGAATGGGCTTTCACTTTCCAAGTCAGTCGTTCTGATGAAGGGAGTTGTTCAGGCTGATAGCCCCCTGGTTTTCCTGCCCAAGAAGTTACCTACCTGCATAAACTGAAGAGAAGCCTCAAAGTCCTCCACGGGATACATCTTAATTCGAAAGAATTTCATCCCCATTATCAAGCTGATAATGCTCTGAACAATATATGGGCTCTGCTCTTTGTGTCGTAATTCCTTGAGTTCTGCCATAAATTTCTTCTTCACAGCAGGGAATCTAAAAAGAGAACAAGAGCGGTTTATCAAATAATGGGTATGAAAGTGACCATAATGGAGGCCTCCAGTGTCTAGGAGTGAGAGGGCACAGTGATAGGAGTCCTTTGAATTAGTTGAAGAACATGGCTGTCATTTTGTAAGGATCTACTATGTGGGATTGGGCAAAGAGTACAAACCTCTCCTTCTCTTAGTCTATAAGATGCTCAATGTTTCCTTCAGTCAGGGAGAAGACCCAGGGTTATTCAGACCCTCTCAAAATGGCCTCGCTCTTAAATTGAGCACAACAAAAAGCTCCATTTCCTCAGGCTGGGGAATTTCCAGCATACCTGCCAACCCCAAGGACCTGAAGTATGTCTAATTGTAAGCATCTGAGCAATAGCACAGGCCTGCTCTTTGTGACAATGACAGCAAATCATGCCAAGAAATAGTCCTAATCCATTTCCAGAGTTTTCTATTGTTGTTTCTTTCATGCTTTTTGGTTAATGATCATTGTAAAAAATATTTTTAGGTTGAGGAGAATCTAATAATGAAAAAATTCAAATCGAATCTAAAAGATTGAATAAGCATTTTCTCCACGCATGGGATGTTACAACTAAAGAGACACAGTCTGCAAGGAGCTTGAGGCGTCTGTATCAACAGTAAAATAGTAACAATTAATAATATTAATTACAACATTATCATATAAGATTATAAAAAAGAATAGACCCTAAGAGGTTGGAAAATAGTAGCAGATCTGCAAAGTACCCAAGGTAGAGGAACATATACGTAAAAGCTATCCTAACTATTTCTGAAGTGTCTAGTTAAAAGAAAAAGGAAAGCATTCTAAAACTCATTGTGTTTTGCTTCCTGAGACAGTCAGCCTGGATTCCACATATGTGAAAAGGTCAATTAGGAGCAAGGCATGATTAAAGAGGGTTATTATGATTATAAAAGTTAAAGGCCAACTAACAGAATCCTGGAAGGTTGAGAAAACTCTTGACAGCTCAAGGTAGAAACTCGAGGTCAAATAAAATAGGCAGTAAACATGAAGGTACTGTTTCACCAGAAGGCAGTAGAGATGGCCATGATGGGCAAGTTGGTGTTAGAGACTTGGCAACAGCTGGCCATTTTCTTGCTCCTGGCTTGGGTGCAGAAAGTTATGTGGGGCTCGTTTGGTAATAATTTGTTAGAACTGCTTTTTTCCTAAGCCAATTTACAGACTTTTCTTCATGTTTGCTACACATATTTCCCAATAAAAGAGGTTTTTAAGAAGGCAATGGAGCAGAAAACAGAAAATACAAATGCCAATGTCATCTTTCTTTCCTCCTCCTTATAGAGTAGAAAATAATCTGATGTTGAAGACAGTGACCATGACAGCTATAGGGAGACATCCAGCACATACAGTATGCCAAGCAAAGTTCAGACAACCCTACAGTTCATCTTCATGATCATTCAATCCTCACAACTTGAGCAGAGTACTATTATTAAACCCTTTTTACAGAACAGGAACTTGAGGCTGAGACTTCTTCATGTGCTCAAGTCGCACAGCTGGTAAGTGACAGCCAGAATTTCAAGCCAAGCGTCTGGCTCTAGAGTCCCTACACTTAATCTCTGTGCTGTCATGTCTGGACCAGTGGTTCTCCAAGCACGGCCCCCAGATCAGCAGCAGCAGCAGCATTGCCTGGGAACTTAGGAAAAACACTCATTATTGGCCCACCCCACACCCACTGAGTAAGAAACACTGGGGCTGATTCCCAGGACTCTTGTTTAACAAGCCCTAGAGGTGATTTTGCTGTCTAAAGTTTATGAAACACTGGTCTGGACATGGGATCATGATAAGGTATATTTGTAAGACGATTTATATTTTATGCACATTATATTCTTTTACATTTTTGCCTTCACAACAATCCACTGCATCAGGCAGTGAACACATTTCCATTTTACAAATAAGGAAACAGATCAACATGACAAAGAAGACTCAAATGCAGGTCTTCTGACACAAGTTCCAGGGATTTCTACCGTACTCCAGCTGCCTTACCTTGTCATGAACTATGAAGTACAGTCACTGTCCTAAGAACAATGTATACAGTTTGATTGGGAAGATAAAGCGATGTGAATAATAATAACAATAATAACTTTAAAATATTAATAAGAGTAATAACTATTAAATATTATTTATTTACATTGTTTATTCATTAAACCAATTATGACTAGTATTTATTTAAATTATTAAATATTATTTATAATAATAATTGTTGTTGTTATTATTTTTTGTGAGGTGTGTTTGCCACTGCCTGACCCTTTGCTGGAATCTCACTGATCGTTCCGGGAGGTGGAATGGTCAGGCCAAATCACTTTCTCGTATTTCACATTGCCTTTATGAGACTAACACACTTAAAGAGGCTCCAGGGCATAGGAGAATGAAAGGGCTCTTTCCAGCTGGAAAATTAGTAGAGATTTCTGGGGATTTGAGCTGGGGTAAAGGCTGAGTCTTTAGGCAGTGATAATAAAGGGTGGGAGGCAGAAATGGCATGCAAAGCAATGGAAGGAACATTTTTAATCGAGATTATATAAATTTATTAATTGTCAACTAGATTTTTAAAAATTGTATTTTTATTCAAATTATTCCCAAACACTAAAAAAACTTACCAAGGATGTTAATTTTGAAATGTGAAAGCCTGAAAGGAAAAAGTAATCTTATAGGTTAGAATTATACTGTCTTAAAGACCATATGATACTTGGGAAAGTTTGTTTTCTATCCCTAATCCAGGACTAAAACAAGGAGCGGTAGGAGAGGGCAGGTTACTTGTATAACTTACTAGGTCAACAGTCTCAGGAGTGGGTGGCTGACAGTCTATTTTTCAGTGAAGAATAAATATGGCTATCTTTTACTTTTAAAAGTCCCAGATAACATAAACATACTATTTTAGCATTAAAAGTATCCCAAAATCTATTTGCACTTAAAATCTATTTTTCTGTAAAGTAATTTTAGGGAAAAATTAATTCGTTTTTAATGACTGTGCCTTTAGTAAATATAGTAACTCAATGATTACTCAGTCTTTGAAATACTAGAACATCCATATAAAAAATAAACTGCTTTAAAATGATTCATACATATTATAAAAGTGAGAGTTTAAGAATATATACATTATGATTATATTGTATAAAGAGAAAGTAATTTTGAAATCTATGAATCTTAGAGGTCATTATCACTATTTAAATAAATATATTAGATTTTAACCAAAAAAACTTAACCTAAAAAATTCAAACTGTAACTTAACTGACTTTCAGAAAGTCAACACTTTGGGTGATAATCACTAAATAGCAAAAATTTTTTCCCTTTATGACAGGAATTAAGTGCATTATCATTAGTAAGTAAAAAATAGTGATTTCGCTAAAACTTAAAGACTAAAATTAAGCATTAATAACTAAAGTCATAAAGAAGAAAATATTTCATATGCATTACCACTGGGAGCTAGATCTAAAGTCTAAAATTAGAATGGCTATATTACTCAAGTTTATTAAAAAAAAAAAAGATAACGACCCTGTACTAGATAAGCATACATCCTTTTTTCCCCCCTGAGAAAAAAGTAAACAGTACTTTTCTATGGCAATGACAAAGTAATGTTTCTGGCATATTCACAAAAAGGAAACAATGTGATAATTTGGATTATGACACAGGATTGTACTATTAATAAAGGTTACCTATACATTGACTGGTTGAGAATATTATCACTGTGATTACTATACACTACTGAAGTTACCATAAGAAGACACTGACCAAGGGGGTCTCTTATGACTGGCAAATACGGGAGCATTGTCCAAATTGAGACATTTCACATACCTAGCTATTGCTGGGTAAGAATTAGGACAAATATTGACATCATGGAAATTAAAACAAGCCATGGTTGGCGGCAAGAGAACACTGGCTTGGTGGATCATATAAATCTGACCTAATATAGAAATTCCTATAACCTTAGAATGTGGCTTAGTTATGACATTGTTTCTCAATTCATTCACAATCAACATCACTACTGCTAAGGAAGCTCATCTACAGTAACCGATGTTGTCACGAATAGTTCACAACTAAGAAAAACACAAAAAGCCATTTTTAGCAAATCAAATTTTCCAAATGATGGTATAAGAGACTTGGGCTGGGATAATTGCAGAAGGAATTATACAGGAATAAGCTGAGATTTTCAGGGTTTAACACAAATGAGCCAAATACATATCAATAACTTATTGTTACGATCTTTTCTAGGAATGGGTTTGATACATGTGAATCAACTTGCTAGGTAATTGAAGCTGCTCCCTTCAAAATACCAATACTTTATATTCAGTTGCAATAGAAAAGGATGTATTGGGCTTTTTCTTCCTTGATGGCTCACGAACCACAATTATGACGATGGACTGCAAAAAAAGTCAACATAATCTCATGCAAAATGGCCCAGATAACTCTGTAGTTTAGTTCTTACATAGGCTATGGCTACTTTTTCTTTATCTCTATTGCTGCTAATCTTTGACCTTGATATTTCTCACTGGCATCAGTGTCCCTACCTCTCTCCCACTTAACACTGATGTTTTACATGTTAGAAAAAATATATAGTTGAGATGACTAGATAAACCGGGTTAAATAAGTCACACTGAAGAATTTGGGGGGTATGTTTCCTGGGCTCTTGTCTCTGTTTTCGCTAGGTAAGGTTGCTAAGTAAGTACTTTTTATAAAATTTTGTTTTTGGATAAACTGGGTATTTCCATGCTATTAAGTTAGGAAATTCCATCTCTTGTTGATAAAAATCTCTTTCTGAGGATTGCATTTCACAAGCATCAGGGTATCACTGTTGTTCTAAGCTCACCTCCTGGCCTGGATTCATATTTTGTCTCTGGCTCATTTTGCCTAATCTCGGCATCCAGGATTTTGCTTGATTCGCCTCAGGGTTGAGTAAGATGAAGATGGGTGAATAAGGTGTGACATCATTTTTGGAGAAGTATTTTATTGCTAATAGTCTAACACCACTTTGTTCTAGCCTGCTAAGTAGTGTTATGGGGCCAGATAAATTTAGCAATGAGAATTTTCCCCTGACTTGTTTCCATGACAGAGTCTGGGACATTTTTAGCTCAGCTGAATTAAGTAAGGTCTATAGTAGAGGGACATTCTAGAATGGAATTTTCCCATTCACAGATGATATATATCGTAACTACTCACTCATGGAATATATAAAACAAAACTTCTAAAACTGGTAAATGTCTTTGGAATATTAGGGCAGAGAGAAAAAGTAATTGGGTTAGTCCACTTCCTTCTTTGATGCAGTAGTCTGAAACTCATGGACTCCAGGTAGGTCCTGACCCAACTGCCAGATAAAACAGATGCTAGAGAAAACGACTGAAAACAGACTTGGTACTTGCCTTGAGGGAGCTTTTAGTCAGTTTCAGAGACATGGCGCCATCGCAAAAGGAAGCCTAGCTCTCTGTGAGCTCACACACAGCCCTTTCCTGAGAGTGGGGCTGGACTGAGGTGGAAGAGGCACTCAGGTTCTTATGGTAAAGGACTGACGTTCACTTACTTAGCTTGTGCCAACACGCCGATGACTTCCGCATACAGGTCGGCCACAATGTGCATATTGCCAGTGTTAGGACCAAGGTACCTAAATAAGATATGATGAGACAAGTAAGGGGTTCCCCCGTCATCTAAAAAGAGCACACTTGTTTTAGATTTAAGTACCCAACTTCTTCAAAAATCTAAGGAGAGAAATTACTTTACCCTTCTTTGTACTTAAAGTGCTTGAAAGCCAAGTTAATAACATCATGTATTAGACTGTCTATTACAGGATGAAGTGGAATCTGAAAAGAAAAAAAAAAAAAGATAGCTCTAAACTTGGAAGGGAATATTAAAGATCAAATCAGTAACAGTACTTCTGGAAACTATATGGCTTCTAGCAATCAATAAGCATAATTCACATGACCCAGTATCTGAAATTCACCAACAATTTAAAACTTAGATTTTAAAAACATAAGTAGTTTTTAGATAAATCTTGTCTAAAAGGAACATTAAATTCCTGACCTACCTGTTTCAAAACTTCTATTAATACTAAAGAAAAAATAAAATCAATGGCGAGGTCCCGTCTTTCCATTAAATAATCTCGTTGTTGTTCATCACTGTAAAATTTAAAATATTCACATTCAGTGTCATTGAAGATATTCAGGAAATGATACAATTCACCAGACATCAAGGCGCATTCCCAATGGACTGCAAACCAATTCTGCTATTATGAGATTACAGTGGTAAATATAGGCTAACGCTTCTTATTATCAGTGAGGGGTAGGGAACTCACATTGGACCAGAATTTTTACTTCAAATTTCAACTTTTCAACCATGTCAGCTTGAGTAGCTACTTGTGAATCTCAATGGATTCAATGGACCTTTCTTTATTTATTTTTATAAAGATTTTATTTGAGAGAGAGAGGGTGAGAGAGAGAGCACAAGCAAGGGGAGGGGCAGAGGGAGAGTGGGCTGAAGAAGGATTCTACCCCAGGACCCTGGGATCATGATCTGACCTGAAGGCAGACACTTAACTGACTGAGCCACCCAGGTGTCATTCCATGGACTTTTCTAAGGTGACTTTCTGGAATTTTATCATCTGTAGAACCGAGAGAGACCCAGGGCAGGGCTGCCATACTGGAGGTGGATATTGAGAAGTTCCTGTGAAAGAAGCTACACAATGTAGGAAACAGTAAGGACAAAATGTGATTATCAGCTACAGCAGGACTACAGAGGGTGGAGAAAGGTTAGAAATCACTTTTCTTTTTTGGTTTCCATGCCTCTTTCCTCTTGACCGTCTGTCACTTGAGATTTATGAATGAAGAAGTGAGGGGGCAGTAGGAGAGAGAATGGTCATAAAACAGGTGGAAGAAGAGGTAGGAAGAGGCAAAGTGGAATCATTTGAACTCACTCAAAGGTTAAGGAGCAGAATTAGCACTGTCAGAAGGACAGAAATGTCCGTCCACCCCCAGCCCAACCCCCAGTTTCTGCTTACCTAACATATTTATTGAGGGCTAATTTGGAATTGAACCAAGAAAGACAAATGATATGATTGCCGAGACCCTAGCACAGAACTGTGGCTAAGAGCTTTGGCTTTGGTGTGCAACAGTCCTGGATTAAAATGATGCCTCTTCTATCTACCAGTAATCACTGCATTTACAAAATGGGAATAATAATAGTAATTACAGAAAGGTCTGCTTGAGTATTAAACAAGATAAAGCATTTACTGTATTTAACATAGTCTCTTGAACACGGAACTTCTCAATGCTTGCATAGTAAGGAAAAGCCATGAGAAAGGATGACCGGATTTGGGCTTGTCAGGCAGGTGTGTTTAAAATAAATCAAGAACATTTTAAATATCGAATGTTTTTCCCCTCAAGTCAATGGGAATGAGAAGAAAGGAAGGTGATATTTAAGATCTAGAAAAGAACTTCTGGAGAAGCTCTGTAACCTTGAGCAAGTCAAATGAAGGCTGGTGGATGACAGAATACGTTAACAAGGGAGGCTGTAACTGTAACTCTCAAGAAGAAATGTATGGACAGGGTAGGAACTCATTCATTCAGGATCACTGTGACTCATCCTGCCAAGAGGAAGAGCACTGGCCCAAATCATCTATCTGAAGTCTTTCAAGACCCACTAGAACCGTTAAGAGCTTCTGCCAGCTGGAGGAGCAGAAAACACATGGAAATGTACTGAGAAAAGAGAACATTCACAAGTCTGACCTAGAGATTATATCATGGAATAAGTAATTAAGAAGTTTGAAGACTGAAAGGAAGGAGAGCTTTCAAAGATGGCCAACGGCAGTAGACAGAAACTTGTTGTGTTGGATGGCCAACAAGAGCCTTTTAAAGGGGCCAGAGGACCTTGAGAAAGCAGTTCTTGGCAGGGAGAAAAACTTTAAACCCCCGATTCTTTTTAATAAGTCGATTTATGCTTTCATATAAAAATAAGACCTATACTTTTCCAATAATGAATTCGACTTTATTGCTGGTTTGAAGTCTAACTGCCAGGAGCCAGCAGCATTTGACAAATTTATTTGGCAGTCAAAATGTTGATGTTGTACTAATCTTAGAAATCGTAACCCTAGTACACATCTGTCACATTTGAGTGTTTTCAGTTGCTTATGCTTCCTCTAAAGTTCCTCTTTTCTTTTCTTCTAGTAACAGAAACTTGCATTATTACCTACATCATGCTCTAGACACACTTATTCTTTTGGCTTTCTCCCAAACATTCTTATTTGTACTCCCAAATGTTAATTAAATGCTGCTAAGTTGAATTTCTCTGTCCTGATGCCGTATTTGATCTTGGCAATTACTCCGATCTCCTCAAAACAATCAGTAACGTGACTTTTAAAATGTTATTTTCCAATCCATAAAGAAATTAGTTAATAAATAATCCAGTTTTAGTAACCACATTCTGACAAAACAAAAACTCAATTCAACTCACTAAAATGGTTCCAGTCCTCACTCCCAAGAAAAGTTTATTATCTGTTTATAAACTAACATGTAATATGGGAAGAATAATAAAATGATACCATTAATTAATTAAAGATTTTATTTATTTATTTATTTATTTGAGAGAGAGAAGGAGCACAAGCAGGGGGAGCAGCAGAGTGAAGACAAGCAGATTTCCCTGCTGAGCATGAAGCCATACATGAACTCGATCCCAGGACCCTAAGACCGCAACCTGAGTGAAAGTCAGATACTTAACCAACTGAGCCACCCAGGTGCCCCTGATACAATTAGCTTACTGATCACACATTCTGAATCATTTTCAGAATACAACATGGGGGGTTAATGTGGTAGGAGAAGAGTAAAAGAATTAAGATTTTACCTTTAAAATTATATACATCAAAAATATTTGTAAGAAGAGACTGCTAATTAGAATGAGGTTTCTTTTTGGGGTGATAAAATGTTCCGGAGTCAGTAGTGATGGCTGTACAACCTTGTGAATATACTAAAAACACAGAACTACACACTTTAAAAGAATGAATTTTGCCACATGTAAATTACATCACAAAAAATTCCCTCTCTTCAACTAAAAAATGATTTAACATGAAAAAGCTATTAATTTCTCTCCCAAACAAGATGATAAATAAAGGACTCAATCTTGCATAAACTCAAGCATATTATAAAATGAAATTACAAGTGTGGATGAAATGTAATTCATTCCATGACACTGAGACGTGGGTATTTTAAAAAATGTATTAGAAGTGTCAAGAGAAATGAAAGAGATAAATCACTCACAAGAAGTAATTAATGTCTGATTTTCTGAATAATTCATTTCAGTTTACTTCTCTTTAAAAATGCACAATCAAATCATACAGAGAAGTCTGTTTTTAAAATATTTTTTAAAGGTAAATATAGCAAACTTTCTTATATTTACTTATATTTCAAACATGAAATTACTTATATTTACATAAACTTTTGGGGGATGCCTATTCATTTGACAGTACATGAATCTTAAATTTTATGGTTGCTAAAGTGTTTCTGTAGCAGCAAGTTCCACTTTTCAAATCCATAAGAGAAGGGGAGTATAGAATAAACAAAATTCTCAGCTGCAAGGGAAGTTTGAGATGATGCAACCTGACTTCCCTGTTTTTCCTCGCAAAAACACTAAAGTATAGAGAGATGGTGAGTTGTCCAAAGTCACAGGGTTAATTTGTGGCAGCTCCAGGCCTACTGCTGATGTCCCGCCCCACCTCCTCCCCACACAGGCACCCTGGGCACTCAAGGTTACTAGCAAGGACGAGACAGCATCACGCAGGGCCTGCAACAGCCCTTCTTCCTTTAGGTATACACTGGAGGAGACAGAGCTCGGGAAAAAAACCAGACAAGAGGGTAACCTAGGGCCCTTTACACCTGCCCCACCAATGTCAAAATAAGGCTGAGTAAATCTTTTCAACCTGTGACAAGTGACAGTGACTAGTACTCCCACTGCTAGACAGCTGCCCCTGCCCTGTCCCCTGCACACCTGCTAGGTATCCATGTGCAGACAGGCAGATTTAGATGATGCATAAATCCCATTTTGACTTATGTTTCTGGAAGGAAGGAAGGAAGGAAGGAAGGAACCTCATAATTCCTACACAAAAGAAATGTACCTTTTTGATTTATTGCTTGTTCTTGGTCTGTATTCATGTGATTCATCCTCAATGCCATTTTGCCTTTTATACCAGTCAAATAATGTACGCAGAATGGAAGGCAGGCAGTACTCAGAAAGGGAGCTCATTGAGCTGATGACCTACAGAGAAAAACAGGTGATAAAAAGGCTTTGGTGGCCCTGCCAATTACTGAGAAACTTTTCATTTCACAAATAACTTCAAGGATATTCAAAAAATCTTCTTATTTATCCCATCTTTCCTTTAATAATCTTTATTAGTACATTCCCAAGAGCCCAAAAATCTCTTAACGTTGACAGATGTTTCTTATGTTATAATTTTGTGGTTCAAGAAAATTAATTACGTTGACTTCCTTTCATTCTAGAAATTGGATGTTAATTGCATACAGGTTGTTCATGGACTGCAGGGAAATTATTTCCCACACTACCCAAGAAGTGTAGTGTTTTTTACTCCTTAACTCTAAAAAATGCTTGTTGTATAAATAAATATATTAATTAACACAATTACATTAGTTACTTAAGTAAAATTAAAAAAATCTAGCTCCCAAACAAACCAAGTGGTAATACAAGGTATGGTTTTCTGACAGTAATCATTCATCTACTCATCTGAGGTATGCCCCAAATTAGACTGAAGACATAAACTAGTAGCAATAATTTCCTGTGTATCACCTTAACGGCAAACTACTTCTCTCTTTTTTAAACAACAAACATATCTTTGATAGATGAGTTTTTATTTTAATTTCCTTATCTGGAAAGATTTGTATCTTTTATTAATTATCATGAGAAAATGAAGCCCAATTGACATCTCATACCATGTGAAAAAATTAATTTAAAGAATCATACTATAAAAACTTAAAACTATAAAACTTCTTGAGAAAACACAGGAGAAAATCTCTGTGACTTTGGACTAGCTGAGGGTTTCTTAGGTAACACACTAAGAGCAAACTCCATGACAATTTTATACTGAACATCATCAAAATTAAAAGCTTCTGTTCTGGGGATGGTTCAATCAAGGATGGTTCACTATTTACAAACCAATCAATGTGATACATCACATTAACCAAATGAAGGATATAAAGTCATATAAACATCTCAGTAGATGCAGAAAAAGCATTTGACAAAATTCAACATTGTTTATGTTAAAAATGCTCAGTAAAGCAAGTTTAGAGGGAACATACCTCAACATAATAAAGGACATACATGAAAAACCTAAAGATAACATAATACTCAATGGTGAAAAACTGAGAGCTTTTCCATTAAAATCAGGAACAAGACAAGGATGTCCACTGTTATCACTTTTATTCAACACAGTACTGCAAGTCCTAGCCACAGCAATCAGACAAGAAAAAGGAATAAAAGGTATCCAAATTGGTATGAAAGAAGTAAAGCTGTCACTATTTGCAGATGATATGATATGATACATATAAAAAACCCTCAAGACTCTGCCAAAAAACTATTAGAAGCAATAAATGAATTCAGCAAAGTCACAGGATACAAAATTAATACACAGAAATCAGTTGCATTTCTATACACTAATAACAAAGTAGCAGAAAGAGAAATTATGAAAACAATTCCATTTACAGTTGCACCAAATAGAATAAAATACCTAGGAATAATTTTAACCAAGGAGGTGAAAGACCTGAACTCTTTTAACTATTAAGATGTGGACAAAAGAAATTGAAGAAAACAATCATGGATTGGAAGAAATAATATTGTTACAACATCCATACTACCCAAAGCAGTCTACAGATTCAAAGCAATTCTCATCAAAATACCAACAGTATTTTTAACAGAACTAGAATAAATAACCCTAAAATTTGTGAACCTCCAAAGACCCTGAATGGCCAAAACAATCTTGAAAAAGAAGAACAAAACTGAAGGTTATCACAATCCCAGGTGTGAAGATATATTACAAAGCTCTAGTAATCAAAGCAGTTCAGTACTGACACAAAAAAAGACACATAGATCAAGGGAACAGAAAAGAGAGCTCAGAAATAAACCCCACAATATATGGTCAATTAATCAACAACAAGGGAGGCAGGAATACAAAATGGGGAAAAGACAGTCTCCTCAACAAATGGTGCTGGTGTTGGGAAAATCGGAAAGCTATACACAAAAGAATGAAACTAGACCACTTCATTATACTTTCTCACACAAAAATAAACTCAAATTAGATTAAAGACACCTAAATGTGAGGTAGAAAACCATAAACTTCTAGAAGAAAACACAGACAATAATTTCTCTAACATCAGCTATAACAACATTTTTCTAGATACGTCTCATCAGGCAAAGGAAACAAAAGCAAAAATAAATTAGTGGGACTAAACCAAAATAAAAAACTTTTGCATAGTGAAAGAAACCATCAACTAAACGAGAAGGCAACCTACTGAGTGGGAGAAGGTATTTGCAAGTGACATATCTGATAAGGAGTTAATACCCAAAAATATATTTTTAAAAATTACATACCTCAACACCAAAAACTCCCCCAAATAATCCAATTAAAAATGGGCAGAGGTCCTAAACAGATATTTTTTTTTTCTACAGAAGACAAACACCCAGTGCTCCACTGGGTATGGTACAAAAACAATGAATACTGTTATGCTGAAAATAAATTTAAAAAAATGATAAAAAAAAGAAAACAAACAGATGGCAAACAGACACATGAATCACACAATATCACTAATTATCAAGGAAATGCAAATCAGAACTACTATAAGATAATACCTTATATGTGTCAGAATGTCTAGAATCAAAAAGACAAGAAATAGTAAGTGTCGGTGAGTATGTGTCCAAAGGGGAACACCTCATGCACTGTGGGTAGGAACGTAAGTTGATGCAGCCTCCAGAATACGGAAGCAACCCAAGTGTCCACCCACAGATGAATGGATACATAAGATATAGTATGTGTGTATATATACACACATACATATATACAATGGAACATTATTCAGCCATCAAAGATAAAAGAGAATGAAATATTGCTATTTGCAACAACATGCACGGACCTAGAGAGTATGGTGTTAAGTAAAATAAGTCAAACTGAAAAAGACAAATACCCTATGATTTCATTTAAGTGTGGAATCTGCAAAACAAAACATAACAAACAAAAAGGAAAACCAGACCCATAAATACGGAGAACAAACTGATGGCTGCCAGAGGGGCGGGGCTAGGGGGATAAGCAAAATGGGTGAAGGCAGTGGGAGCCACAGACTTCAGCTATGCAATGAAAAAGTCATGGGGATGAAAGGCACAGCATAGGGAATCAAGGCAATGATGCTGTGATGGTGTTGCGCAGTGACAGATGGGAGGTACACTGTGGCGAGCCCAGCAGAGTGTATAAACTTGTGGAATCACTATGCTCTTCACCAGAAACTACTGTAACATTATGTGTCAATAATACTTCAGTAAAAAAATTAAGAGCTTCTGCTTTTAGAAAGATACTGTCAAGAAAGTGATGAAAAGACAGGCTGTAGACCCAGAGAAAATACTGGCAGACACCCCTCTGATAAAGGCCTTATAAACAGAACATGTAAACCTACGATGAGATACGTTGTAACTACCTCATTCACAAGCATGAATTCACAAAATTTCTCGCAAGCAAATGATAACCCCCAGGGCCGATAAGACAGTGTTTAAAAAGGCATGTTCAAACACAACCGATCAATGAAAAAAATTGGCCTAACCTATCTGGAAGGAAATTTGGAAATGCAGATCAAGAACCTCATAAATGGCATTCTCGGTAAGCCCATTCTTAGGAATTTATGTCAAATACACAATTAGAGGTAAGATTGTTCAGGAAAACATTACATATTACATAAAAAATGGGAACACCTTAAATGTCTAACTATGTGAAAATGCTTTAATACAATGTGGAATGTGATGTAGATGACCTCAGAAACCATTAAAAATCACAGTTCAAAAATATTTAATGACATGAAAATGTTCATTATCACAAATGTTAAGTGGAAGAATTAAAAAATCATTTAATTGGTAACATTCCAACTCAGTGCAGACACTACATAAGTATGCATATCCAGAAAAGATAACTAGGAGGAGATATACCGACATACTAAGAGTGCACATGGAAATCAGGAATCCTCAGGACAGAGACATCACTAGAGGGAGAGGTGGGTGGGAGTTAAAGAGACATGAAAGTAGGATTTTTACCTGCGTCTTTTGTAGAAAGGGTAGAAACACTAGATAAGAGCCAAGGAAAAAACTAAGCAAAGACTCAAAGGCAGGAAGCCTATGGTGATTAAGGTACAAAATAATTGTTCATAATAATTACAGAGATTAATTTAGTAAAAGTTTTGAGTGAACTGAGAGAAGAAATATTTGGTGTAGGGACTCTGGTATACCAGAGTAAAGAAAAATACTGCTGAAAATCTTGAGGTAAAACTAAATCATAGCAAGTACTTAATGCTAGTCTGAAGAATTTCAGTTTTCTTCTCTAGAAAATGGGAAGCTCCTAAAGATTTCTGAATAGGAAAATAAGCCCACTGACATGTTGAGGAGGTTTAATTCAGCAGTGATGTGTAGGCTGGACCAAAGAGGTTTGCCAACAATGGTGGTTAGGAGCGCGCGCGCACACCCACACCCACACGCACACGCACGCACACACACCCCTGAACTGAAAGAGGTTATTGCCACAGCTCCAGGCACACAGTGATCATAGCTTGAGCAGGGAGGTGGCAGAAGAAATGGAAAACCTTAGTTAACTTAAACTATTTCTCTAGTTAAGCTGGAGAGGCTGAATTTCTTTTTATAGAGGAAACTAGAGCAATGGGAGCTGAAGTGCTTCGTGTCAATGGGACTTTCCACTGTCAGCTTTAAAAGCAGCTCTAAGATTGAACACAACGATTATGCGTTCTTCCTCAGATTCTTTCTTAAGAGCCTTATTTCTTGCTCTCTCTTATGATTGTGGTTATATGGACATACACAAAATTGTACATTATCTTTAGCTATGGTTTAATATCAGTTCATAAATAAATAGGCTATTGCATTCTGCCTGCCCTGGGAACAAAATCACCAGTAGTTTTTTTTTAATTGAAAAATTATTATTATTATTATTTTTTTAAAATAGCTCTCCCCCCACACAGTGTAATATTCACAGCCACAACATATTCTCTCTTTGTTCCTGTGGATATAACGGTGAGAAATTCGGGGAGGAAAGCAAATTAATGGCATGTCCTGGGGGTAATTTCCAGGTTCTTTCTAAAGTTACCCCAGCACGAGAAAGGATACTTCTCCAATCACCACTATCTCATCTTATATTTTGAATTGGGAAATGAAGGGGATTCCTCCCAGAAGGGAAAAAAATCAGAATTCAGAGTTCTTCATTATGGGTTAATTCTGTCTTAATTATCGCATATGTAATAAAATCCCCAACCATCCACTCTAATATTTCAGTAATTTAAAAATACTTGTGTAAGTCTGGACGAGACTTAAGGAGACACGATGACTAAATATAATGTGGTATGTTAGATGGTATCCTGGAACTGAAAAGAGATGTTTGGGAAAAAGAAACAAAATGCAAACACAGAATTTAGTTGCTAATAATGTACCAATGTTGGCTTCTTAGGCATGACAAATACACACGGTAATGAAAGGTGTTAATAAAAGAAACTGAGTGCGAGAAACATGATAACTATCTGTACTATCTTTGCACCTTTTCTGTAACTATTCACAAAAGTTTAATTAAAAAACACTTGTGTGGGATATTTACATCCTTCTGTTATTTACTATGGATCCATAAATACAATCTAAACCTATGTCTGCCCCTTAATCATCACTGGGTAGAGCACACAATATTTAGCTAATTACACCTACTTAGGTGTAACCCACATGCTCCGTAGGGAATGTCAGGAGCGTTCATTAAACCTCAGCCGTAATAATTTTTTCTACCCATTAAAGGCATCTTGAAGCCATTCTTGCTTTCTATCTACTGGACATACTTTCCATGGCAAATACACTGAGACCATCTTAGAAGAGATGAAAGGTCAGGATGGGGTGGATGTGTGTGTTTTTTCCATCTCTCTGTTACTGCCCTTTTGAGTCCAGGCTTTCAGGAAGGAAGGGTGGAATTTGCAAAGACCTGGCCCTCAAAGCTCAGGAAGGGAGGAAGGTCTAGCTGGCTTCTTGGTTACTCAACTCCTTCATTTACGGGAAGCAGAGCCAATGGTGAGATGAATTCTAGCTCTGTGCTGCTGTTGAAAGGGGGCAGGCCCATTTACAAAGATGTTCTTGTTGCATTTAAATGATCATATTCTTCCATCATAGATGAGCTAGGTACTGGGCAGCCTGAGGAGATGAAGCGTACAGAATCAGAGATCTATTTCATGCTGGTGTTTTCTTTCTGGGGGGATAGAGGGGGGATGCTAAATGTGCTTTGCAAAGGTTTCTTGATGTTTATTTTGGCATTTTATGTATAAATAGGCTAAAAGAGACTGTCCATTATGCTGTAGGTAAGACATTAATTTTTTCATAAGCATTTTATTATACTTGCTGAATGCAAAGAAGGAAACTTTACATAAATATTTGAATAATTACTTAGTGGAGTCACTCCATATCTTACAGTTATAAGGCTGACTTGTCCTGAGTGGCACATTTCGTGGATAAATTTTAAACTAACTTCATTGATAGTTTAATTTTTCAAACTAGTCCAGATGGCCAAATACCTGGGGTCAGGGTACTCTCTAGGTAACACCACAAAATGCTGATATAGTACAGTAATTCAAATGCAATTTTGTTTTACTTGATCATCTATCATAATAGTGCTAGATAATCTAGCATTCAATCAGTGGTGACAGATAACAAAGGCTTAAGAACAATTTCTTACAAAAACTTAAAATTATCTAAGTCTATATAGTAAATCTATTTTTCCTGAAAATTAGGAAAATATCTGTATTATTTGACTTTAATATATTAGCCCATTTTATGGAACACACTGTTCCACTGGAGAATAATTTAGGAAACACTGAATAATACTAATATGAACCCAATGCCAGTTAATTTGGCTTTACTCTTGATTGCTTATATTTTTCATTTATACATTTTAAATAGATTTTGACTGAACTGTAGCATTAGAATCAGTGCTGAAGCACTAGAATTTCATCTCCTTTCTTTCTGGAAAATTACTGCTACCCAGGATGGTAAAAAGTTATTTTCACTCTCTTTTATAGACATATGGATTTATTTTACCATGTGTGTCCTGTTTATAGATGGCATTTTTCCCATATTAAGACACTGAAGTGCTACAAAATATGTAAATATTTAACATCTAGAGGAAAACCCCAGTAGAAGTTCCTTAGAATGTCTGAGAAAATTATCAGGAATTTATAGAGATGACACTAGTAAAGGATATGTCACACTGACTTGTGAATAAGCTGCCACCTAAATAATGTTCTCAGAATGCCCTATGTGATGACTGATTGGTCACAAGCCATGTTTTCATAATTTCGTTAGTGTACTGGGAAGATCAGATGGTCCTGAGTTCAAGTTACAGCTCTGTCCTTTATTGCCTGTGTGAGCTTGGGTGTGTCCACTTCTCTGAGGCTCTTATGTTTCCAGCTATAAAATGGGACAGAAAAATACTTGCCCCACTGGGTTTTTTCTGAAGACTAAATGAGATACTATAAAGTGTGAGGCACATAATAGATCTTCAGAAATGTCTATTTCTATTTTCCTCTTCCATTTCTAAATATTGAAAATGAAGCCCAGACATAAAAAGTTTTGACTTTGAGAGGATCATAGGCTAAGTTAATAACAGAAAAAATGATAGAAATTATTGACAGAATTTTACTTATCAGAGCTGATATTGTTAAAAAAGAAAAAAAAGAAAAAAGAAAAAGAAAAGAAAGGAAAAAGAAAAAAGATTCACCTACCTCTCATCTAAGCACAAAGATATCAGGGCCTCCGTTAGAACCCTAGTAGCTTGGCTTTTGTTTCGACACTTTTCTGGCCCCAGCAGCTACAAACATGGGGCCTTTCAAATGCTTCCTTGTTAAGGGGTCTGAGGAATGCCTGTCCTATGTTTGCACCCTAAGAGAAAGGTAGGGAGAACTGGGTTCCCTGAGTTTGCTGCGGACAACAGGTCACTCTGGGAAAGGACACTATCCTGGAACCAGAATCAATAGTATGAATAAAACCAATTATTGGGAGGCCCACTTATACACACATCAGTCTCTCAGGAACCACAACCATCCGAAAACATGGAGCCCAAACGCAAGTGTAGAATGGACAGAACCACCGGCAGAAAGACGGTATTAAGCTCTTGAGTTTCAGTCAGCATAAGAGGGTTCTGTAAAACACACGTGGGCCTCATTTGATTCTGCTCTCCTCTTGCTCACCAGAGGACCTTCCCTTCTTCTGGCCAAATTCTCAACCAGCCAAGCATTGGTGATGTTTCCTCTTCCTGCCTCACTTCTTCCTCTCTGACACCCGATTTCTGCTCTTGCCACACTCCCAAAAACCTTTATATAAAACATCAGAAAGGGCAAACCTACTGGCCAACCAACAGACCTTTGCAGTCATTCCCCCTCAAGTCTCCTGAGCAAATGACACTCTTTCTCAGGTTCTCCTTGAACTGCTTTCCTCCCCAGGATTCAGTAATACCGCCCGTCTTACTCCCCCTATACTCTCTTATCTCCTGTATGGTTACTTATGCAGTGCCAAAGCACAGTAAGACAATTCACCTGTGAAAATAAGGATTTGGATTCTTATTCTGGTGGTTCCGGCAGCAGCTCTTTGGGGAGTAATCATATCTTACGACACAAAGAGGAAATAACTTCCACTTACTGTATGTGACTGTTTCAAAAAACAAAGTCTGAGCAGAAAACATCATATGGCGTACAATTGTTGGTGTCATGTGACTTACTGCAGGTTTAGGTCATTATTAGATAGAAGCCAAAGTCTAGAGCCAAGGACAGACAAACTTGATAACAAACCACATTAAAAAAAAAAAAAAAAAGCAAGAAAGCAATGTACCTGGAAGTTATATGAAATGATAACAATTCGGTGACTCCTTTATTCAACAGCCACAATTTCCATCTCTGTGTATAAATGTATCAAGTATCAGGACCTCTTCCACCAGGTGAGGGTTACATACTTCCCCAGATGAGGCTTACTGTGGAGAACTGTTTCCCCCTGTTTAAAATGGGTTAATGCAATATTTCATCTGCCTCTGGTCCCCATTTCCCCATGTCCGTGCTCATCACAGGTCAGCTACTGTGGCAGCTGAGAATCCAAAATAAAATGCTTTGGACTTTATATATTAAAAAGGACATCCATAAACTCTGATAACAGAAGAAAGTCACTTGAAGTAAAAAGGGGGAGCTCGCCATGCCCTCCATTCATAGGTCGCCCCCCACCAGAGACCACAGATAGGGAACTCGTCACCAGTACCACGACTGTGTTCTGTCAGGTAGACTGTTTTCCCATTGAAATCAGCCAGCATAACCTAGTTGTGAAAGTGAGTCTCTTAGACTACTTAATATTAAGCTATCGACTATGAAAATGCATTCTACATGTCAATCAACAACATCATAGCCTAAGGCTTTCTCAAAGCTGGTTTCCAGGGAGCAACTAACTGCTGATCTCCGTTCTTCTGTAAGCGTGTCTGCCCAGCTGCCATCATGACCCATCCCTGCCCTGGAAAGCGGCATCTTCTGAGGCTTCTTGCACTTTTTTGGTCACCTTTTTTTTTTTTTTTTTCCTGGGTATTCTTCTGTGGATCCCACTTCCTGATCCTAAACTCTGTTTCCCTAGGATATTCTTCACCCATTTGCTCTGGTCTCTAATCCTTCAGTGTCTGTTGGGTGACCCCATAAATGAATGAGCCCCGGTTATTTCTCCTGAGGTATCCTACCCTCCCTGAAAATTGCATACGTGTAAAATGATTTATAACCTCTCATCAAGCCCAGCGTGTCTCTGGGAGAGCTTCTTATCCATCAGCAAGAGTCCAGACTCTTTGCCTATAGTCCTGGAGCAATGGGCTTCTGTGTGCCTGCCCACTTTCGCCCTGACCCCTCCTCTACTACTGTCCTCTACTACTCACATCCCCACTTCTTCGTCCACGCAGATCCTTCTGCCTGGCCTGATCCAACCCGCTTCATCTGGATAACAGATATCTTCAAAATGCCACTGGGCCTCGATTACCTCCTGTGACACAACTGTCCACCTCTCAGGCATCTTTCACTGCCCCCTTGCTGGAGTTCCCACACCCCTTGAAATGGACCTCTGGTATAGCATTCACGCTGCACTGTTATTTGTTGGGATATCAGCCTTCTTCCTGGGATTGGGAATTCCTTGGGGGCAGGAACTCTATCTTACTGTTTTTGAATCCCAGAACCTTGTACAGGTCCTAGCACGCTTGGCCACTCAGTATTTGTTGAACTGAATAGAAATGGTTCCAAACGGTGGCTGAAAACCATAGTTACTTTTCGTTTCTCCTTTAGTTTCATTGCCTCCATTTTAGTTTGGGCCCTTTCAGTCTCAAATCAACACCCAAACTCCTCAAATGACTCCATACTTCAAAGGTCTCTTCATTCATGAACACTGCTACCTTGGGGTTAACTCCAAGTTGTTACTTTGTTTAAATTGGTCCCAGTATATCTGAGATAAAGCCCACCCCCCCAACCCCTGTCATTAAAGTCTCCCACAGTCTGATCCTTTTCTACCTGGTCTCTTCCCTAACACTCTCAGCCAACAGAAAAATTTTGTGTCTCAGTAGAAAACTATGCATCGCTCAGAGCTCACCTCTCTAGGGGTTATCTAATTTGAGTCTGCAAGAGCTCTGCACCTTTTAATGCCTTCGAGCTATTTAAAAACTGTGCATATGATAGACTACTGATAGCAATGCCAAAGATTCTTATCTACAGACAGAAAAAACACTTTGCCCAGTGAAGGTTCAATTGACTTCATTCTCCCACTATTGAAAAAAGCCAGTTTTGCCTCTGATTGTGCATTCATTTCAATACAATAAACAGTATTCTTTATTGGGCATTTGGTAAAAACTCTATGATATCTGGCAAATATAGGTAATACCTAATATCCAGTCTATTTTTCTTCCTTAGTTATAAAACACCTGATTTTTTTTTTTTAAATAGGCTCCATGCCCAGTGGGGAGCCCAATACAGAGTTTGAACTCATGACCCTGAGATAGACACCTGAGCTGACGCTTAACCGACTGAACCACCCGGGTGCCCCTAATAAAATACCGGATTTTTAGGTGGACAAATGATTGCTCAAAATAAAATTTCCTAATTTTTCCTACAGCGGTATGTGCTATGGGATTAAGATCTTGCCAACGGAATACGAGAAGTGGTGTGTGCCATGTTGATACATTGTTGTTGTTGTTGTTTTTAATTTTTTTTTTGCCTATAACTCTTTTCCTATTTCTCCTTCCTACTGCTTGGAATACAGACATAATGGCTGAACTCTAGAACCCAAACCGGACTATGAGATGAGCCACACACAAGACAACAAAAATAAGATAAAGATACTAGACTGATTTTCTTTTTATTTCTTGAATGTGAGAGTGAAAGATGCCATCTTATCCAAGTTGCTGTTATTTTATGTGTCATTTGCAGGGAAACCGAATCTTAACTGCTACAGGATCTGAGATCCCTTACCTGTTAAAAACTCCCCTTTAAATTCTCGCCTTAGTTTTTAGATGTAGAAACATGTTATAGCGTAAAAAGCACTGGCTTTATAGCCTGAACATCCACTTCAGCCATACAGTATTGGGCAAGCTGTCTGAGACTCACTCCCGTGAAATGTAAAATAGAGACGATGATGGTGGTGGTAGCTGCTGCTTGGGGTTGTTGGAAGTAGTGACTGATGTCAGCTGAGAGCATGCATGAGAAGGGGCTTCATAAATTATAAGGTATTACATGATTTTTTGTTTTGTTTCTATTTCTAGCAAGAGAAAAATGAATCATGGGCTTGTTAAGTGGAGGAGTAATGGGACCACCTGGGATCAGGCACTAGAAGTACAGAAGCTCAGTTCTTTCTAGTTTATCATTCATGTCAAGTGACATTTAAAAGGAAGAAACTGATAAAAATATTCTCTGAACAGGGATTGGCTGCATACTACTCAAAGGATATACTTAGCCTAGTGTCTGTCCTCTAGTAAGTACTACATGAATACCTCTTCTACTGTTACTATTGCTCCCACGATCATAACAACGGAGTCTATGCCATGCAACGTGGCATCACCAGCATGTTCTTTTCGTGTAGACGGACCTCTGTGTGAATCCAAATTAAAATCCTACCACTTGCTGTTAGAACAAGAGGAATTATATAATTTAAATGTCTAATTTAATTTTTAAAATCAATTAAAATGTTTTAATGTAATTTAATTTAATTGTTTTAATTTAATTTAATTTAATTAATTTAAATGTTTAATTTAAATGTTTAAATGTCAAAAGATTAAGAGAGCTTGATACAACCATGACATTGCCAATGGAACCTCCATTGTTATAATTTGCTGGCAAAACAGTAAAGGGGCACAGATGAGTTTATTTCCACCAAGTTTCCTCCTGGTTCCAGAGTCTTGCTACCTCTTTAAAGTGAGATGGACTTTGTAGGTTGCCTCCTGGTTCATGTGTAAATTTATGATTTAATGATGAGAGGGTAATCTTATGTGTCTTATTTGAAAGTTCTCAGTGGCCATTTTCCTATTAATTCTCTCGCCAAGTGTCTTTAGTACAGAGAGCTGTGTTAGGGAGCAGAGCCGCTCAAGCTTTTAATGTGTGCATGGGTCACCTGGGGATCCCATTAAGCTGCAGAATTTGATTCAGGAAGATCTGGGGCAGCGCGGAGATTCTGCATTTCAACATTCTGTGCAACAAGGTTAAAAGTATTATAGCTAATTAAAGTGGCAAAGTCAGGATTTAAACCTGGTCTGTCTAATTCCAAATGCTATCCCTCTCCCACAAGGCTGAAATGTAGAAAGAGAGGGCTGAATAACAAGTGGGAAATTGTGTTTAAGCCAAATCATTTGAGATAACTATTATCCACAATGTTAAAATTTAGAAGTACTATTTTCCCAGAGAATAGAGAAAGATATACATTAAGCTGGAGAAAATTAATTTTGTTTTTGAGGAAAGGACAGTGATATCCTAGGACAGGAATATCTAGGAGAGAACTAGGTTAGAATATAGACAGAGAACATAAAATAGAGGGGAAAATTATGGACAACAGATAATAAATACTTTTTAAAAAAAGATTTTACTTATTTATTTGAGAGAGAGAGCACAAGAGAGAGCACAAGCAGGGGGGAGCGGCAGAGGGAGAGAGGAGCAGACTCACCTCTGAGCAGGGAGCCCCAAGGTAGGTCTTGTTCCCAGAACTCAGAGATCTTGACCTGAGCCGAAGGCAGACACTTAACCCACTGAGCCACCTGGGAGCCTCAAATATTTACATTCTTAAGGAAAAGAGAAAGAGTCACAACTTGCCCTATTTCCAAAATAATGACCCCAAATGTTCACTCAGGGTCTCTGACCACCCTAGCACCCACCAGATGACAACTAAGGATGACAGGACAAGAGAGGACAGAGATGAAGCACATACTCCATTTTGCCAGCGTTCCAGAAAACAGCCAGCTCTACCAGCACCAGAGAGCAAACCCAGAGCCCCACTAAGCACTTGGACACTGACCGCGAGCACAAGCCATTTCCCTCAGCGAACAGCTCATACAACAGAAAACGTAGCATTCAATCTCTATAATCAGTCCTTACAGGGCTTTTTGTTTTATTTTGTTTTTCAAAAAATACTTTATTTGAGAGAGAGAAAGAACATGAGTCAGCCAGGAGTATGGGAGAGGAAGAGGCAGAGAGAGAAGAGCCCCATGTGGGACTCAATCCCAGGACTCTGGAACCATGGCCCAAGCCAAAGGCAGACCGTTAACTGACAGAGCCACCCAGGCGCCCCCAGTCCTTACAGTTTTGGACTGAACAGGTCTGGACTTTAACAGCCAGAGAACTTTCCTTCTGATTCCACATGAAAGTCAACTGCAAAGCCCTGCCACAAGTGCATCTCTGTGTGCAAGAAAACAAGAGAAGAAAACCTGCCACAAGTGCATCTCTGTGTGCAAGAAAACAGACAAGAAAACCCCCACCATATCAGATCAGACTGTGGTGCATCCAGCAGTATTCTGTCTCTACCAATGGCACCAAGTGAGGTTTTTGAAGGAGGACATGCTGTCTTCTCTGTCATTAACTGCGTACGTTCAGGAAACACCACCAACACATCTCTCACTTCCTCTGATGCATCCGCGAAGCCTCTAGTTAGTGGTCCAGGATCTAGCAGACCCTGATCTCCTCTGCTTATTACCTGCTGTTGAGAGCAGGATGTCCTTTTACTAATCCCGATCTACTTTCCGAAAGACTTTCTTTATGTTTATCCTACCTTAAATTGTTTTGTTCATGTTCTCTATTAGAATCTAAGTTACTAAACTGTCTTACAGTTATTGTTTAAGTGATTTTTCTCTCACAATATTGTGAATTTTTGAAGGGTTAAAACTTGTCAATTTTGTACTTTGTAGCATGGTGTCAAGCAAATAGTGGGCATTCAAAAAAAAAAATCTGGGTGAAAATATAATAAGATCTACCAAATTTTGGAGTAGAAGTTCCTTTATCTTCTCCTAGTTTAATTCTGGTATATAAAGATTTAGGAAATGATCAGTTGAGGGCTTATTTGGATTATCCCAACATATTCCCATTCTTTCCAGTTCAAATCAATAGACAGCTACTGAATGCCTGCTTTAAGCCATAATTGCAAAAGCTAAAAGACACAGTTCCCAAAATCATATCCCTGTATCCTCTTTGAGGAAGTTAATCAATACACTAATAATGAGCATTGAGCCCTTGTCTTTTGTGCATTTTGAAATAAATAAAAACCACAATATAATATGTATATAACGTCTTATTACATACTTGGTCAAATTGGGGATCTTCTCCACGTTGTAGAGATTTTGTCAATGGCTTTTCCTAGAAAGAAAAAGAATAAATTAATAGATACTTTTTCTTAAACAGCATAAAAAGTACCATTATTGTTAAAATTTTTCTGATTTACTTCTCCCTTAATGGGAGAGGTACCAATTTTTAAAGGAAAAACTCTCCCTTAGCTATTCTGACCTTAATATATAGTGTTTGTTATCGTGATTCTTACTATCTGTCTTAACATATACCTCTTTGACCAAAACCTTAAAAATTTGATGTTCTAAGTGATCCAGAGTTCTTAATGGAAACTACATAATGGAAACTACATAATAAAAACTATGGAATTCACGTGAAAAATTTTACTGTCTATCCTGGGACTTGACATTCAATAAAAAGTTGAAAAAAAAAAAAAACCCTACAGGATCCATATGAAAATTTTATTATCTATGCTGGTACTTGACATATAATAAAAAGCCAAAAGTGATACACTATTTCAAGTCCCTAGATTCAGAAACAAAATAAGGTCTCTACTGGTAATACACTTACTATGTGTAACTTGCAAATTTGAGGCATGCTATTTGACTATGCCATATCCAAATCTCTGTGGAAATAATCTGGGCAGTGACAAAGGTCTACCGAAATCCTTTTTCCTAATCATTACACCTTTGTTTACATTAGGAGGCCTCAACTGACTTTCTAGCAGGACATTTTAAGGACAACGGTTTATCCTTATGGGTCCCTTGTTTTCCTTTTCTTTTCTGTTTTTGATATAGGAGTTAATACTGTTCCCAAATCTGATTCAGGATGAGAAATCATGTAAAAGTTATATATGGAAACAACAGTAAGTTTTACTTTAGCCAGTGCAGATGTCATAAAAGACTTCATTTGCATGTTGCCAATCACACAGACCCTCTCTCCCTCTCTCCCTACCTCACTTCTGCAATCTTCTCCTCCACCTGAAAAGGTAATATACAACTAAGGCAGAGGCAAACCCACCTCCATGCACCCCATAGAGTCTTTGTTCCTGAAGAAGCCCACGCAAACAGTGGACTTAGTCTGGGTATCTGATCTTTAACCATAAACCATAAAAATCAATTGTTCTGTCTCCTTTGCAAAATATACAGCTTCTAAATGTGTATTCTCTTAAAATAAAGAGAAAGCGGTGTTCTTAAGCACTAACAGACATTTTTCTCTTCAAAGTATGCTATCTAGAACACACTGGTGGGAGAGTGGATACAAAAACATAGGTGAGAACACAGAAGAACAATTAAAGAAGCCCCAGATTCAGCTGATGATACAAAAAGGCAAATTTCACAATGAAATCGTTTAGTATTTCCTGTATACGCGAAGGTTGTAACGTCATCCGAAGTTCTTTTTAAAACCAGTTAAATTAAAAGTATGAAAATTAAAGACGTGACGACGGGTGGTGCCAGGTCCCACAAACACCCTTGGAACAAACCCAGTAGATGCATTTCTACTCACTGTTTTATTTATTCACCACTCAACAGTAACTGGGGGCTCACCACGTGCCCCCTGCTACCTGTTGGGGGAGTGCTGAGGAACACACGGTTCCTGCCATTAAGGAGAAAAGTCTGAAAAGTAGTCAATGACCTCTTAGGACGGTTGTCTCTACTTGTTCATTATTCCGACCTTAGTCCAACTGTCACTTCCTCAGAGAAGTGTTCTGTGCATCTTCTCGGAACACCAGGGGTACCCACACTCCCAACCCTCAGACACTTTGCAAAGCTCTGTACACTTTTCCTTTCACAGCACTTACCATAGTGTAAAGTCACATCACAGTGTAGAATCACGTGCGATTACATGTGCATGAGGGATGAGCTAAGTGCTGTCCCCTCTAGACTACAAGCCCCAGAAATTCAGGATGCTCTGCTGCTCTGATACCTAAAGGTTACAGGACACAGCCTTGCTCGGCGATGGCTAAAGCTCTGCCAAATTAATAAAATAATAAAATAATCCAGTTTCTTCAAATAGGAGATCTCCTGATTTGCATGTATGTTTTGTGGTCAGTTAAAAACAATTTTTTCATAGACTCTTTGATTGTGGCAAAATATATGTGATGTAAAATTTGCCACTGTAACCATTTTTAAGTGCACAATTCAATGGTATTAAGGACATTCACGATATTGTGTGACCATCATTCTTTGTATTTTTTAAAAACCCCTTTTAATGTCAAAAATTTCCCAGGAACTCTCAATTATAAAACACACAATCATACCTCCAGACATACAAGAGAGTAATTCTGTTTTAGTATCTGTTGTTTCAAAGTTTACATAATGACAGAGAGCTCATACTATGCCTTCAATGATAATTTTAGAAATTTTGTACTATACTAGCAACAGTACTTATTTTATATACATCAGAGAAAAAGGAATACATCTATATGGGAGATTGTAATTTACTCAGCTGTAGGATAATGAATAGCACACCTGTGGATCTACAGACTTCTGCAATAAATCAGGAGTTCATATCTGGGGAAACTTCTTTCACTAATACTTGAAACACAGGATCCTGCTGCAGTGGGGTAAGGTGACTGTGAAAGTCCCACACCCTGAACTTCCCATGCTTAAAGGCAATTTTTTCCCACTATTAATTGGGTGGGAATGCCAGTGAGGGTGATATTTTAAACTTATATATATTTGCATACATATGAAGGAAACATGACAAGTTGCTGCTATACCCAAAAGTCATCTATGTCCACTAGCCAAGAACTTGGGTTCAGTGCTTCAACAGAATAAGAAAAGCAGTGTAAAGGTATGTTAACTATATTACACAAACATGCTGTCTTCATCATATTCTCTGAAGACCTAGTTTAAACATTCCTCCCAAGATTAAGCCTTTTCTCAGTTCTCCCTCAGATCCACCTGTTAGTTGTCACATGGAACTCTGTTTGCATCTATTCTTGTTAGCATTTCCACTGTGTTGCAACTTGCCTCTCCCCACATGCCTAGGACATAGTTGGGACTTATTGCCAGGGTGGTTTTTTTTTTTTTTGAATTTTTATTTATTTTTTAAATTTCTTTTCAGTGTTCCAGAATTCATCGTTTATGCACCACACCCAGTGCTCCATGCAATACGTGCCCTCCTTAATACCCACCACTAGGTTCTCCCAACCTCCTACCCCGCCGCCCCTCTACAACCCTCAGATTGTTTTTCAGAGTCCACAGTCTCTCATGGTTCATCTACCCCTTCAATTTCCCCCAACTCCCTTCTCCTCTCCATCTCCCCATGTCCTCCCTGTTATTTCTTATGCTCCACAAATAAGTGAAACCATATGATAATTGACTCTCTCTGCTTGACTTATTTCACTCAGCATAATCTCTTCCAGTCCCATCCACATTGATACAAAAGTTGGGTATTCATCCTTTCTGATGGAGGCATAATACTCCACAGTATATATGGACCACATCTTCCTTATCCATTCATCTGTTGAAGGAAATCTTGGTTCTTTCCACAGTTTGGCAACTGTGGCCATTGTTGCTATGAACACTGGGGTACAGATGGCCCTTCTTTTCACTACCGCTGTATCTTTGGCGTAAATGCCCAGTAGTGCAATTGCAGGGTCACAGGGTAGCTCTATTTTTAATTTCTTAAGGAATCTCCACACTGTTCTCCAAAGTGGTTGCACCAACTTGCATTCCCACCAACAGTATAAGAGGGTTCCCCTTTCTCCACATCCTCTCCAACACATGTTGTTTACTGTTTTGGCCATTCTTTTTTTTTTTTTTTTTTTTTAAGATTTTATTTATTTATTTGACAGAGATCACAAGTAGGCAGAGAGGCAGGCAGAGAGAGAGAGACAGGAGGAAGCAGGCTCCCTGTGGAGGAGAGAGCCCGATGTGGGGCTTGATCCCAGGACCCTGGGATCATGACCTGAGCCGAAGGCAGAGGCTTTAACCCACTGAGCCACCCAGGTACCCCTCAATGTGGTTTTGATTTGAATGTCCCTGATGGCTAGTGATGATGAACATTTTTTCATGTCTGAAAAAATTTGTATGTCTTCATTGGAGAAATGTCTGTTCATGTCTTCTGCCCATTTTTTGACATGATTATCTGTTTTGTGTGTGTTGAGTTTGAGGAGTTCTTTATAGATCCTGGATATCAGCCCTTTGTCTGTAGTGTCATTTGCAAATATCTTCTCCTATTCTATGGGTTGCCTCTTTGTTTAGTTGACTGTTTCCCTTGCTGTGCAGAAGCTTTTGATCTTGATGAAGTCCCAAAACTTCATTTTCGCTTTTGTTTCCTTTGCCTTTGGAGAAATATCTTGAAAGAAGTTGCTGTGGCCGATGTCAAAGAGGTTACTGTCCATGTTCTCCTCTAGGATTCTGATGGATTCCTGCCACACGTTGAGGTCTTTTATCTATTTTGAGTTTACTTTTGTGTATGGTGTAAGAGAATGGTCGAGTTTCATTCTTCTACACAAAGCTGTCCAATTTTCCCAGAACCATTTATTGAAGAGACTGTCTTTTTCCCACTGTATATTTTTTTCTGCTTTGTCAAAGATTAATTGACCATAGAGCTGAGGGTCCATATCTGGGCTTTCTACTCTTGCCAGGGTTTGTTAAATGACTGAATATATGCCTATGCATTTGGAAAGATAGCTCTGGGCACAGAGAACCAAGCTCATATTTCACCATTCCCAATAACTTCTTTGCATTGACATAGATTTTATCAGTGTCAGGAGGCTTAAAAGTAGACCTAGAAAAGAGAGTATCAAGCTGGCTAAATAAAAAGTAGAGAGAAAAAGAAGAAAGTTAGGGAAGAATGTATGAAGGGGGGAGAGAAGAGAGAAGAGGAGGGAGGCACACATGCTCCAGCTCAGAAGAGAGCCTTCTGAATACAGAGCAAGATAAACTGCAGAAGCATGCTTCTGCTTGAGCTTCTCTTGCAGGAGACCAGCTGCATGGAATCTAGAGTCTAAGAATCCAAGGTCTGCATATTCAAGACATCCTGGTTCCCAAAGAGCATTAAATAAGTAGTAAAGTGAAATCAACACAGAAGAAACAATGGGTAAAGAACAAGTAGAAAAAGACTATGACAAAAGAGGCTCAAAACAATGGTCTCATTCATCCAATTTAGAACAGTGTGCTTTTAAATTTTTTAAAAATTTGTCTTTTATTTTAATAGCAATTTTACTTATTTACTGAACATTCATTAATTGAATTGAATATGTTTATTTAAAAAAATCATTGTGAAAAAAACTTGACTTTGGGGTGATGGGTCCTTGAAAATTCTTAGTGGTCCAAAGCTGGGAGACCTTAGCCTTGCCCAGAAGCTCCAGCTCACTGGGGGACACTGAATAAAGAGTGGAGCAAACCAAAAACGTCGGGAGAGTTGGCACTGAATGCCAGTGGCTGCTAGCAGCACAGAAAAGAACCAACTAGACATTAAGTCCCTTCTCATGAGAGCGAACTCTATGAAACTGTCTTGACCAAAACAAACAAACAGAAAACCCCACCAAACCGGAGTCTGACCAAGCCTCTGAAGCAAGATCCAGTTTTTAGGAAATACAGCAGTTAGAGGAATATGTTACACTATGCCAAAGGGATGCAATCAACAAAACCCAGACTGAAAGGAACTCCGAGGGAAAGAAAAGTGTTTTTTTCAATAAATAAGTTGCAAGGGGGAAAAATAAGAAACGGTGGTGGGGGTAGGGGAGGAAAGCCTGTTGATTATTTTCTTTTTTAAAGATGATTGCAATGTGAGGATCTTAGGTTGGAAAATAAGATCTGTTTCTTAAAAAGTATGATATTCATGAGACTATTGGAATCTGAACACTTTGGCTATTAGATGATGTTAAGGGATGACTGCTAATCTTTTAGGTGTGGTAATGATACAGCTGTTTTGTTTAAAAGACAGTGTCTTTCAGAGGTACATGCTGAAATATTCAGAGATGAAATAATACAGTTTCTAGTATTTGTTTCAAATAATATTCAGGGGAAGTGCAGGGAGAGTGTACCAAATTGGCTGTGAGTTGATAATTGTTGAAGCTGGCTCATTTACTGTTTCCCTACTTTAGTGATGTTTGAAATTCTCCACAAGAAAAACAAACGCAAAACAGGAGAACATGATGCATCGCTTCTGTTGTTGCTTAATTTTTTTTTTTAACAATATCTCGGTTTTCAAGATAGTATAAGCTACTTCTTAAAACTTATTTGAATAGCACTTATCCAACCATTTATCTTTACCTAATGGGGTTGAAGAAGGGACCCTCTCCCCATTGCTTTCCATTTACAGATAGGATTTGGGTAACAGATATGTTGCCTGCTGTGTGAGAAGCAAGACACAGCTCTGTGTGCACTGTGGGCTTTTCTCTGAATTTGCGCTCTCTGAATCAGAGAGCCCTGCTGTCCTCACCCACCCAAGAGGGATTTTCTCCTGTTATGAAGAGCCTTATAAGGGTTTTTGAGTATTTCCATAAGAAAAGAGAAAGGTCTTTATTTGTGCTTCTCACAACTTGGGAAGCTCCCGTCTCCCCTAAGAAAACATAAACTCAGAAAACTCTTCCATGTCTTGTATCTACCTGAAAAGGGCAGAGGAAGGCCACTGACTTCTCCCTCAATTTCCAAACAATTTCAATGTCTGCTAGCTACATTCTCCCTTCTAGTCTTTTCACACTCGGCCTCTCTATAATCTAGAGGAGGAAAAACGACCTATGAGACAGGGCAGGGGCAGTTAGACAAGTCTAGAAAAGGCTCATGTATCAAAAGGTGTTCTATTTCTGGAATACCAGGGGCTTATTTAAGAAATCATTTTCTTTTTTGTTTTTCAAAGATATATTTATTTATTTGACAGACAGAGATCACAAGTAGGCAGAGAGGCAGGCAGAGAGAGGGGGAAGAAGGTTTCCTGCTGAGCAGATAGCCAGGTGCGGGGCTTGATGCCAGGACCCTGAGATCATGACCTGAGCCAAAGACAGAGGCTTAACCCACTGAGTCACCCAGGTACCCCAAGAAATCATTTTCCATATCTGAATGTTTAGGGGCCTAAAAAAAAATCCCAAAGGTGTCCCATACAGTAGGACTTTGCTAATCTAAAAAGATCCAAACTATTGCCCTCAGAGATATTTCAATAAATGCGCAAGCCAGCAATGTCTCTAGTTATATGAGATTATTTGATTTGTTAAATACATCACCAATCTTGCTTAAGATGAGATCTCTTAATCTCTTTTAATAATTTTAGCAGTTGGATGTAGTGATTCAGTGCATGGGCTTTGGAGTCAGAGACTCAAGTTTGAAGCTAGGTCCCCTTATTTATAAACATATGAATTTTACTTAATGTCTGTAACTTTCAGATAACTTTTAGGTAAAATGAAGATAAATAATATCAACCTAATCTCAGAGAACAGAAAAATGAATAGTTTGTAGAGTACTCAGTAACTGATAGTCATTACCAATTGAAATTCCTTTTAACACCATTATTACTGGAATTAGACCAGATTAAAATATGTAACCTCTTTCATAATGTTTAGGAGCTGAAACTAAGTTCTACCCATTTTTTTTTTTTTTAGGGTAATGTACACTCCCACTAACATTATTTAAGCTTCAATTTTAGCTTCCTGGAAATTTCCAAGTATAACTAGAAAGCCGTATTACAGAGAGTAGAAAAAAAAGAACCAAAACATTATAAGAATTGCTCTTCTCAAAAAATAAAAGTCTAAGACTATTATAGTGATTTTAATTCTTAATATCTAATTTAGAGGAAACCTTTTAATTTAATGGTGGGATGGTTTACAAACAAAACAAAACAAAACCCACCACCAAGCTTCTCAGTCTTGACACGACAGTGTTTTTGTTATAAGAATATGTTTTGGCATAGTTGACTCCAGGGTTTTGATGCTATCAGCAGTGAAATTTTATAATCCACATGTCTGATCTGAGGAGCTAACAATTTTCAGAACTGAACCACCACAATTCGGGTCTCCAGAACATGAAGGGGCGGGGTAGCGAGCTGCCCCATCGCGTGGTGACAGCTCCTCAGAGCAAGGAGCTGAGGGCTCGACTGTTGAAATGCCACTAAAGCATCTCATCCAGAGCCACCAGCTCAGGGCAGCAGGTACCCCACCTAGTCTGAACTAAAGAAAAACACGTTTAAAATATCTTCATGGGGCACCTGGGTGGCTCAGTGGGTTAAGCCGCTGCCTTCGGCTCAGGTCATGATCTCAGGGTCCTGGGATCGAGCCCCGCGTGGGGCTCTCTGCTCAGCGGGGAGTCTGCTTCCTCCTCTCTCTCTGCCTGCCTCTCTGCCTACTTGTAATCTCTGTCTGTCAAATAAATAAAATCTTAAAAAAAAAAATATCTTCATGTTTGATACATATTTTTCTCTTCAGATATTATTGGTGCAGCTTTGAGTCAACTTTGGAGACATCTAAGGAGTGAGTCTGAGAATGCACAGTTTTGAGTATCAGACTATTTCTCCTCAAAAGACTCTCCCTACATGAGGAGCAATTATGGGATCATTGAACTTATAAGTGGGAGCCTGAGAGACTGTCTTGGTTTGTCCACAGGTAAAAAGTGACGTCACCCCATGGCATCCTCACTAGTTTTCTGATAAGACTAAGAAGCAGGACTTGGAACACTTGGAGATCTGTGGAAGAAGGATTCTTGTGGAAACTGACACATCCGTGTTTCCCTTTATTCTGTTCTGAATTTAAAACTAATTTTTTAAAGATTTTATTTATTTATTTATTTATTTATTTGACAGAGAGAGCGAGAGATAGGGAGATAGTGTGAGAGAGAGAGAGAATGTGAGCATGAGCAGGGAGGAGGGGCAGAAGGAGAGGGAGAAGCAGGCTCCCTGCTGAGCAAGGAGCTGGACATGGCTAATCCCAGGAACCCCAGGATCATTAGCTGAGCCAAAGGCAGATGCTTAAGTGACTGAACCACCCAGGCACCCCTAAAATAAATTTTTAAACAAAACAATATATGCTTCTGTTCACCCAAAATAATGAAAAAAAAAATCTGCAGATCAAGTGAATGATATAGGGAGTATCTCAAATCAGTTAAAGGTATTAGCATGTAATGTGCTGTGTAGTACCCCATGATATGAGTTGTGAGGACAGATTCAAATCTGGAAGAATATTTTGGCACTTAAAAAAGAGAAAAAAAAAACCCACAACCTTAAAAACTCTCAAGAGAATCCGTTCTATTTGCAGCCAGCTTTGCAAATTTCAGTGAAGCCTATTTCTTTGCCAAGTCCAACAGTCCCAAGTTCAAATCCATTATTTGAACAGTAGAGGGGAAACTTCAATTAAACTCAGCTACAAAGTTAATCTTCATTTTAATTGAAGAAAAGAACAGTTCCCACAGGTATTTTTTTTTTTTCTTTTTTGAAACAATGGCAGGTCCAAGAAATGTAAGGTATCACCTTCACTCATCTGTTTCTGGGCTACATTCTACTTTATTTTTTGGTTTTTAAAAAAAAATTTTTTTTTTTTTTTTTGGTCCCCATACACTGAACTAATGGTGCAGGCTACATCAAATGAACATTCAGTATATGTGGATGGATCTTTCCCTGCCTCATCTGGGACCTTGCTCCATCAGCCAGCTCCTCATTCCCCCCAATGTCACCCTCCCTCATCTGTGGGCTCTCTCTCTTTCTCTCTGTTGTCTACATGCTTAGATCTTTTCATCATAGTGTCTGACTTGACCTCATACTCGCGGTTTTACTATGCCCTACTCATCTTTGTTCATCGAAGAGTGGTCTGTATGTCCTGTATCCCCTTCTTCCCCTTCTTCAACCACCAGCAATCTGTCTCTTCCATCACCACTAAAAATACTCTCCCTAGAGGTGCCAGTGACTTTCTAAATAAAAAATCTGGTGGCCATTTTTCAGTAGTTTTCTTTCAGATCTTTCAGCTGCAATGAGACTCCCTTTTGTTCACTTGAATCACCCCCATTTCTCCACCCTTTCTCCTCCTATTTCTTTAGGCATCTCTTCTCTGTGTCCTTGATAGGCTAGTCTTTCTTCTAAAATGTTTATAATCCCCAGGGCTGCCCTTGGAGACTTGAAATCAGTCATGTTCTGATTTTCTTCTGTCACTACTAACATATCACTCACTCACTCACACACACACACACACACACACACACACACACCCTTCTCCGACCCAGTGAAACCAACTCTCATCAAAAAAAATCCTATACGCCCTTCAAGGTTCATTCATCCCACCACACTTTCCCTGATCACTCCTATGAGAAGTGACAGCCCAGTTCCACTGCTCCATAGCTCTTCTGATATTCTCTAGCTCTTGTGTACCCAACCAATGTCATCCTAGTTATTCAAGGACATATCATTCCCCAAGTAGATCAGAGCTTGGACTTTAGCGTCAATCAAGCTAGGATTTGAATTGGGGAATTAACCCTAACCACTCCACCTTTGGTCTGTCTTATTAAATCTCTCAGGTTTAGCCTCTCTGACTAAAAATGTAGGCGGCCATGGATATAGAGGTTAAGATCAAGAGTCCCAGAGATAGATGATCCATGGTGAATGTCAGCTCCACCAATTTCTAACTGTGTGACTTTGGAACAGTTGCTTAAATTCTTTGTATGTGAAGTGGGGTAATAAAAGTAACTACCTCATGATGTTGACGTGAAGATTAGGTGAGTTAATATTATTCAAGTATTAACAACAGTGCTTGGCATTGAGTAGGCTATATGTAAACACAGACTGTTACTATTTTTATCCACCTTCTAGGGTTAACATGAAGATTAGTGAGCCTGAAATATGACAGATGAGCAAAAAATTGTAGTCGTTCTACATCTTTTTGTATAATACACAGCATCAATCATTTGTACTTGGAAGCTGAAAAATACTATCTAACTATGTGTCTATCCATAAGCTATTACAAAAACTGCCTTATAAAACATACATTCTTATAATTGTTAGCATGATCTATGGATATCAAGAGCTGTGCTGGTTAAAATTGTACTCAAAAATTATTTGTTGACCCAAATACCCATCAAAAGGTGACTACATAAACACATTGTGGTCTATACATTAAATGGAACTTTACTCAGCAATGAAGATGAATTACTAATAAGCAGTAAAAAATGGCTGCAACTCAAATACATTATGCTGAGTGAAGAAAACTAGACACAAAAGACTACATTTTGTAAGGCTTTCATTTACATGAAGTTCTAGAAAATGGAAATCTATACACAGATCCATAGTTGCCTGAGGCCAGGGGTGGTGGTATATGGTTCACCTGCACAGGGCACAAGAGAACTCATTGGGATAACAGAAATGTTCTGCATTTGGATTGTGGTGGTGCAGGCACATGTGTATGAAATTGCTAAAATTCATCAAACCATAGATTTAAAAACCCCTGCAGTTGAACATATGTAAACTCTACAGTGATGCTGATTTAAAATAAAACTCTTCATTAGATGAATGAGAAGAAGAATTCTTAAACTGTCTGAATGGGACTTTATGTTCCTGGAAACCAAAATGGAGGAGGGGAGGCAACTGTGACGGTAATGATTTCGCTTTAGGAATGGGAACCACTGCCTTGTTCCCATACTCTCTTGTCATAGCTCATCTATCCTGAACATGAGCATGGCTCTGTTGGCCTTTGAGGAGTTCATAATATGTTATTCTGCCCACTGGGAATCCCAGGAAATCTTGGGCAAGTGGGTATGGATGAAACCACAGAGCTGCTATTTATGAGGTGAGACATTGATCCCAGGGTCACTGGGCAAGTTTGGATTTATTTAGAACACCTTGACTGACCAATGTGGTATGTGTGGAGCATCATTTAGATGGGAAGGAATCCATGCTACACACTTCCTCAGGGGTTACTGAAAGGTCAGAAGCTGATGCTGATGAGTAAAGACCATTTCAGTCAATGCTGCAGACAAGTCTCCTCTCAGGTGGAATCTGGTCACCCAAGGCCATTATCTGCACCAACAGCTATAGCAAACCCCAAGTGAAGTAGGAATGCTGCCATTCTGGAATCAGGATGGCATCCATAGATAAGCATTTTCATTTCTGTTGAAGTTCTACCATCCATTAAGTAGCTTAAAGTTTCAATTTCTACATAAGCTATTTCTACCTGGTGCTTCAGGGAGCATCTTCTCCATGATTATCATTACATAAAATTCATTACATACCCCAATTCATCAGCACACAAAACTTCTTAGTCAAAACTTAAAAGATCAAAACAAAACAAACAAAACATAAATGATCCAATTACTTTAGCTAAGAAAAAAAGACTTAGTTTTCTGTTAAAAGGCAAACTCCAGGGGTAAAGAATAGAAAAATAGGTAGATCAAAATCTATGTACCTACTCTATCTTTTAAAGTGCTATTAAAAGGCAATGTTCTGGAACTAGACAGGGGCAAGAGCTACACAACCTGAGAATACTCACTGAATTGCTTTCTTTGAAAGGGTGAATTTTATGGATAAGTGAATATATCTCAATAAAAAGCAATACATCCATTTTAGGTCAATCAAAAATATTTAAAGATTATAGTACCTGACTTCCTTTTTGTTGACTTTCATTCCTCAGCTCAGCAACTCAATCATCTTGGAAAATCCCACTAGAACATTCCAGCCCCACTTATGTGATTACAGCTTATGAATTGAGCAGACATCCCCAAACGCATCATCAAGTGCCATCAAATGGGATACTGTATTTCACAAAATAATTTAAGCTAGAGAGTACGAGATCTATATATCAGTGACCATCAAAAATATCTAACAACCTGTCTTATTATTTTTAACATGACCTATGGAAATCCAGACTAAAGCTGGTTAAAATTATTAAAATGCTACAGTAAAGCCTTGTTGCTGCCTAAAATTGTATTAATCACTTTAGGAATGTCAAAATGCAAAATGTTATCTGGAAACATAGACATATTATAATCATAGTGAGTGTCCAAATGGACCTTCAGTGCTCATTACTATGTCATATTATTGAACTTGCTTTCATTGGCATTTCCTGTTACTTTAAAATATGATGCTATATTTTCAAACATTCTTTTGTGTTGAAATGAAATCTCCAAAAATAGTAAAAGGAAGCATATAATCTGAAAGAATCAGAGTGAAAACATCTTGAGGAACAACCTTCCCCTGGTTTTGTATTCTCAAGAAGAAGAAACTAATAATTTTCTCATAAAGTCACCGGATATAAAACTTAAGGCCTTACCCATGGATGAACTGAATTGGATACTATGAAGCTCAAGGGAAAAGCCCTTTTTAAAATTACTTCATAATACTTTGCATATATAATTTATTTGCTGTAAGTTTCAATTGAAATTTTACTTTCAAGTTGCATTAAATTTCATTTTACCGCTGAGAAGTCCTACTTAACAACCACAAAAGAAATGCTTTGGTCTCTATGATTCCAAGAATACTCATAATAAGGAAAACACACTTTAATTTGAGCAGTGTACAGAAAAACGGGAGATTGTGAGCTCATCTGAAAGATCACTTCATTCGGCAGCTAAATGAAACCTTTCAACAATTACCTCTGGCTTTAACTGCTAATACTATTCTGTTTCTGTTTAGGGTGAGTTTCCAGATTTCCAGTGGATGCCTTTGTAGATTACGTAAAGGGGGCCAGGCTGAGGTGCTTTGCTAAGAGATTGCTATTTTTAAAGTTATTTATTTGTAATTTGGACAATGAGCCAGTACTTTGTCAAGTGTAATAAAAGTATTTCCCACCTGACAAGAATGGTTTCTTAGTCTCCTTTTAGGACAGCATTAGTTTGAATAGTATCACTACACTCAACAGGGAACTCAATCTAGAAATTATTTTCATTCTCTTTCAATTTCCCTTATTAGATTTACTAAAGCAAGAGAGGCCTCTGTTTAAAGAGGAGTGTGGCTAAAAGCACTAGCTGCTTGTCCTTCTGGGAAGCCGACTCAAATCCATAGGGAGGATTTGATGCTGAGAGGCCTTAAAGCTGGTGTTCTGCTATTTACACAACCTTAGTCAACAGACATGTAACATTTGGTTAGGAGAGGAAGATAGGCATGTACAACAGTTCAGAAATCCCACCAACTTGCAAATTTGGGCACAGTGAAATATCATTAAATATCACATGGTCAATGTTAGTGACTAGCTATCAGGCTACAGACATGACTAATTAGAATAGGTTTTAGGAAGATCTACCATAGAAAGACCCAAACTTCATTAGAGGCAGTAATTCTATTCTTCAATTAGTAAGCATGATTTCCTAATTCACAAATTCCTTAAATACTAAAAAGGTTCCTGATTAAAAGCTCTGATATTTTCTGGTATTGAGCAGTCTGTCAATAACTCAGGTATTAAAAGAGGTGAGACACAGGATTACAGCTGATTATTCAAACTTTGTATGTGCTAAAGGTGAAAACACAAGCTCTTTTATAACTACAAATAGACTGTATCCTAACCTTGATCTGTTAACTCATTGGATCCGGTCCAAAATCATAAGAGGAAGCACAGGCGGGTGTGTATTTCACTTGCCAAAGGCCTTGGTTACTTAGAGCCACAGTCGAATACATTCAAATGGCTAGAACAAACAACTCATCATATACAGTTTGTTGGTGGCAGGCTACCAATGTCACTGTTACAGCGCCACGTCCTGCTCACCTTCAGGGTTAATGGGAAAACTGTCTTGATGCCAACCCTGTGACATCAGCACCCAGGAGGAGCTGGAAGCCTGAGACACTGGGCCAAGGAATAAAGGTTTGTCAACAGACGTTACTGCCTGAACCTAGAACAACGTTAGCGTGCAGTAATGCTGTCATTAGCTAATTGCCTGGCCTTTCAATGTTGGTGCCAGCTGGCCATGACTGGTGTTCACACAGGTTTGGTCTTACGGCATGACATATTTCATTCCAGATCATGGTGTGTGGTGCAACAGAGACTGGCATCCTACATTCTTCAAAGACTTGCACAACAAGAAAATATTGTGTGTTCCTTCTAGTTTACTTTTAGTCTTATATTACAACAGAAATTGCCTTGTTTATTTTATGTTAGCAAACCTGCTAGAGCATGTTCGGTTATGAAGTCTCCATTCCACAACAACACAGTTAGCATCATTATGAATAAGTGTCTATGGGGCGCCTGGGTGGCTGAGTGGGTTAAGCCTCTGCCTTCGGCTCAGGTCGTGATCTCAGGGTTCTGGGATCGAGCCCCGCATCGGGCTCTCTGCTCATCAGGGAACCTGCTTCCCCCTCTCTCTTTGCCTGCCTCTCTGCCTACTTGTGATCTCTCTCCCTCTGTCAAATAAATAAATACAATCCTAAAAAAAAATAAGTGTCTAGCACCCTACACCTGTGCTCCAAAGCTCAAGCCAGCTACAACATCTGGAGGCTCCTGCCTGTGTCTCACCCAGGAACTATTTTGTGAGGTGCTCTCGAGGCTCAAGCAATCCCAATGATAAACTCTCCCATTTCCATATCACTGTTCATCATAAAAGTGTTTTTAAATTCCAGAACATGAGAGGAAGGCAAGCACCGCCCTCTTGCTCAGTCATAGGTTCTGCCAGAAGACAAGATGAAAGTCAGGTGTGTTTTCTCCTTTTGAAGTTGTATGCGGATCTTTTTCTTTTCCAGGTTTCAATCAAAGTAGAGAACAAATTACTTGCATTCTGAATAAGTCTTAGGCAAATCAGAATTTCTTGTTCTTCTTGTTGACCTTTTATGTTGACAGACTACAGATCTAGAGGAAACCCCTGGTCCAATACCCGATTTGGTTTCTCCTGCAGTTCCTTGCAAGGATACCGGAAGCTTAAACCAGGGCAGATTTGCCAAGACGGGACCTAATACACCCAGAGATGCAGAGAATTCATGCTTATATTTATTCCATACTTTAGAACTAAATTTGTGCCTGGTCGTCAACATTTGATAGGCAAGAAAACAATGATGGGTCACATTTAGATGCTTTGTTAGAAGCACAGGCTAGGTAAAATCAGGTTCCTTGTTTGCCGGCCAAATTAAAGGAAGGAGGGCAGACAAAAGAGGCAGCCTCAGGAGTGTGGTTGAAAATTCTTGGAAGTTATGTTATAACTTCCAGTTATAACACAAATAAGTCCTGGGGACTTAATGTACAGTGTGGCAACTCAAGCAACAACACTATTGTATATCTGAACGTTGCCAAGAATGTACATCTTAAGAGTTCTCAACATAAGAAAACATATTTTTTTAACTGTGTAGTGATGGATGTTACTACATTTATTATGTAATCATTTTGCAATATACATATTCATATATATGTATACATATACTTCATATCGTGTTATATACCTAAAACTAACACTAATCTGCCTAAAATGAATTCACCTAAAACTAGCATAATGTTACATTATATCATATATATATGTGTGTGTGTCATTATATCTCAATAAAATGGGGGAAAAAGGAACATCAGTTTGAATTGATGACTCACTTTAAGAAAATCAGGTATTTCTCCCTCTAAGGTTTTCAATAAATGTAAACACATGAATGAGAAAAAGAAAATTCTTGAAATTTTCTGAACTTGCTTTACTTCATTGAATAATATAGCCTTTCATGTTTTGGGCCACTGGCTTCCCAGAGTGGCCCGGCGTGATGATGTTCCTACTGGTTTTAGAGACCCCTACTCTCAAGAACCCAGGACATTTCTTCCTGGAAATCTTTTGAAAACCATTCCGTGTGGACTCAATTCAAATCCCTGATTTCACTTTCTAGTTTTTCACAGTATATACATGGTAAGCCTCAAGTATTTTTGCTGGTGATACAGATACAGTAAGATCGTGGAGGTGCTGTCTTCTCTTGTGTACTTTTATTTGCTTGCTTCTGTCACCTCCCAGAGCACAAGTCCCTACACGATCCAGACCAAGTCTGCCTAAATGAACTTTGGCAGGGTCTCTCTCATAGCCATGCAGAGTTCAGAACAACCATCTGACAGGAACAGTGAATGGCCAATGGCAGGCATCCAACTGCGCCACTCAAGTCTCCATTCCCTTTGAACAAGCACAAAGAGAGGAAGCACCAGGCAGACTTCCAAAGAAGTACACCAGATTTGGTTAGTTGATACTAATTCTTGAGTGACGACGATGATGACAACCATGACTGAGGACTTAGTAGGTGCTAAGGATTACATCAGGAGCTCCACACATTACCTCTAACCCTCTCAACTGCTCAGTGTGTTAGGTTCTGCTACTCCAATTTAGCAAATAAGAGAAAAGGGAGATTGACTGGCTGGTTCAAGGCCACAGGACACTGAAGAGGTTGAATCAGGATTCAAATTCAGATTAGATTGAATGAAAAGTTGTTTGGTCCTTACCTTTATCCATTCTTGTCCGTTAAATCTACAAAGTCAATTTTATGGGTGCTCTTGATTTTGAAAAGCTGAAGAGTCTTGTTTTTGAAAGAGGTTATTGAGAAGGTAATTGCCTGTGACTGCAGTGACAGATGCCATGTAAATGGAGAGACTCATAGATAATGGGAACGCACATTCTGAGACTGTATCCAACTGCTAGGAGTCAACCTGACTCTCCTCTACACATATTGCTAAGGTGAAGAAGGGAGCAGGTGACCGTATCAATGAATAATGAGGTATCCTTAGATGCCCCAAGACAGAAGGCTGAGAATCAGTATCTCTTATACACAGCAGAAACGAGGCATCATCAGCTGAGGAGTACAAAGGACAAAACAAAGTCCATTGTTACCAGTTTAGAGGTTGGCAAGAAAACCCTCAGAAGCAGTTTCCTATAAACATATTTCTTTTAAGCTACTATACTGTTTCATCTATTCATCCAGCGCTCTATTCACGCATTTATCATAAAGTCACTCATTCATTTACTCAAAAACTATTTACTGTCTATAGTATATAAAGCAGAGTCCTAGACAGGGGGACCTGGTGTGTGTGTGTGTGTGTGTGTGCGCGCGAAAGATGAATCAGACATAGTTATTGCTCCTAAGGAACTTAGTGACTGGTATAGTGTTTCTCCAGCTTTAAAAAATATGTATCTCCCACCTACCTGCCAAGAAAATATGTATTTTACCCTACGGTTTGATATATATACAGATGACTCAAAGTTTTAAAAAGCATTATTTACCCTTAAAACCTATAATGTACTCTGATATTTTATTTTTTTTAGTTAAGATTTTTTGTTAAGATTTTTATTTATTTATTTATTTGACATTTATTTGAGAGAGAGTTTGCACACAGGCAGAGGGAGCAGCAAAGGGAGAGGGAGAACCAGGCTCCCCACTGAGCAGGGAGCCTGATGCAGGGCTTAATCCCAACCCTGGGATCATGACCCAAGCTGAAGGCAGACACTTAACTGACTGAGCCACCCAGACATCTCTCGTCTGGTATTTTCTATTCTAGCCTATTTTAATACTCTAGTTCAATAAACATGGTACTGTTTGCTTGAGAGAATGACATAGTGCTTCAGATAGAGATTTAAGAGGTGTGAATATTCACATCTACATAGCTGTATGGAGTCAGCAGGGAAGAAATCAAGCAAACCTTTTCAGATGATGAGGTACTTGAGTGGGACCTTGAAACATAGGCTAAAAACAGGCAGGAGGAAGAGGTAAGCGGCCATCCAGGAAGGAGACAGCATGCAGAAATGCACAGTGGCAGGCAAGCACATATTGAAACATGTGTTGGTAAAGGCGCAGGAGGGAAGTAAGACAGGTTGTAGACACATCAAGGCATGAAAGGGTATGAAATGAAGGTTTTGAAGAAGGAAATGAAGGGGACAGGGTTCTATTTAGGGAAGATCCATTAGACAGCATCGGAGAGGAATTGGTAAGAATCCCCTCATTCTTCCTTTATGCACTTTGAGGCCACTCCACCTTGCCATGGAACTTCCGCTTGCACATGAGCCTCACAGTGCAAAGGCCCACCCTGGCCTTACCTGTGTGGGAAGCAAACCAAAAATTCTGCAGAAGACTGGCCAGAAAATGGACTAAGGTAACGCAAAATCTCATGCGCTACAAACACTTCATAATATTGAATGAAATGTAAGATTATTATTATTTCTTTTAATACAGAAATAAGTTCGCTGGAAAGGAAAAGGGAAATGAAAAGGAAGAAGACATGAGGTGACACAGTGGCTGCATGGAGAGAAGACTATTGGTCTCATTGCCTTAGAGGCTTTTTTTGTTGCCCACTTGGGGACAAGAAACAAAGCTGTGGGCCTTTAGAGGTGGGACACTGGAAATAAAGCACTTACAGAAATTCTGGTACTAAAAATGAAACAAAGCATGGCGAAAAATCTATCCACTGGCACAGAAAGATAAAAAGATATTCCAATGGTCCCTGCCTGGGTTCTGGGTAAAAACAGCAACAACATCTTCCCTGAAAATTTGAAATCATAGTCCCAAGTCTTAGATGAATTTGGGGTTTACTTGTATCATCTTCCAGGTGCATAAATTCCCAAGTCAACATAATATTTGGCCCCAGATAGTGATTACTCTGGAGGTAATCCAAAAGAGGACATAAGAAATGTATGTTTATGGTGATCCAAGACATAAAATAGAAATCGTAAACTTAAGAAAGGAACAAAATAAACCTAACAAGATTTTATTTTAATTTTTTAAAAAATATTTTATTTATTTGAGAGTGAGAGAGACAGAGAGAAAGCAGAGGGAGAGGGAGAAGCAGACTCTCCGCTGAGCAGGGAGCCTGTTGCAGAGCTCGATCTAGGGACTCTGGAATCATGACCTGACTGAAAGGCAGATGCTTAACCGACTGAGCCACCCAAGCACCCTCTAACTAGATTTTAAAAGAGAACCAACAACACTTCCAGAAATGAAAAAGAGAGTCACCAAAATTATAATTCTAAATGGGCAAGTTATACAAGAGATTAGACTAGGCCCAAGAGAGTGTTAATTGAGGTTGGACCTGAGAAAATTACTCAGAATGCAGTAGCAAAACACAAGAAGCAGATATAATAAAAGGGTAAAAAAAGATATGAAATAGAGCATATGGTCTAAAATACATCTAATAGGAACACCAGGAAAAGAGAAGAAGGAAAGTGGAGGAACGGCAATATTCAAGAAATTAATGACTAAGAATTTTCCAGAATTGATGAAAGATATGAACCCTCAATTCATGAAACATGGGAGTCTCAAAAAAGAAAATTAAAATAACCACACACACACACACACACACACACACACACACACACACACACAGCAGTACTATGCAGCCATCAAAAAGCCTAAGTCTTGCCATTTGGAATGATGTGGATGGAACTAGAGGGTATTATGCTAAGCAAAATAAGTCAATCAGAGAAAGACAATTATCATACGATCTCACTGATATGAAGAATTTGAGCAACAAAACAGAGGATCAGAGGGGAAGGGAGGGGAAAATGAAACAAGATGAAACCAGAGGGAGACAAATCATAAGAGACTCTTAATCTCAGGAAACAAACTGAGGGTTGCTTGAGGGGAGGAGCATGGGAGGGATGGGGTGGCTGGGTGATGGACATTGAGGAGGGTATGTGCTATGGTGAGGGGAAAAAAAAAAAAAAAAAGGATTAAGAAAGAAAATAACTCCACATCTAGAGTGTAGTGAACTGAAGAACACTATAGACAAAGAGAAAAACCATAAAAGCAAACAGGGAACAAAGTCAATTATCCAGAGACAATAAATCAGCCAAAGACTTTACCACAGGAATGATAGTGGGAACATAGTGAAGTATATCACCAGTAGTCTGGGTCGGGGGGGGAATAAATGTCAAATTAGAATTCTATTCCCAGCTGAACTATCATTGACAGCTAAAGGAAAAATAAGATAAACAAGATAGATAAACAAGACCAAGTAATTTACTACCCACTCACTCTTACTTAAAAGAACTACCAAAAAAGTATTTTGGGAAGAAGAAAATTTAAACAGAGGGAAAGAGTAGGAGGCAAAAGGCATGAGCATCCATTGTATTATTTTCTCTACTTTTTCTTATTTGAAATAAAAATATAAACAAAGAAGCCACAGATGACCCAATTTAACTTGTTTAAAACATTTTTCTCGGGAAAGGTGAAATAATGGTAAGAGCAAATGCTATCAGCTAAGCCCATGAAGCAATAAAAGTAGAATAACATCTGTAAATATTAACAAATATGATCTGAGCATCTTTTGAGCAAAAAGAACAATACTGTTAACCCAGTGAAAGATGTTTACAAAGAAAAAAATAAATAAAACTTAATTTTGGTAGAACATCTTTATTTCTTATTCTTTTTTAATCATTAAAGTTAGCTATTTGGGTGCTGGGAATTCATAAATACAACCTTAATATTTTGTGTAACTGATCCCACACAGTCTACCTGATGTGGAATTTTGAAGAATTTAGTCTTCTGAAAGTGAACTAAAAAGTATAGATTCCTGAGTATCGCCACAAGTGATAAATCTGTACTTCCGACTTTTTGAAAATTACCTTTACTACTCCCATAGATGTTTTAATTACAAAGATAAAAGAATAAATTTTGTGATTTGATACAAACATACATAAATGCAGGCTTTTAAAGGATTCACTGTTTGACATAACTCAGCAAGAGAAACAGTAGGGACATTTATTGGAATTCACTATAACCATACTATACCTACATCAAAAATAATACTCTTGCTATGGCTACAGAATAAAATGTCAGATGCACATTAACCTTTTTTGAATCCAGTAGCAAGCCACAGAATCTACTCATATTTATTGTCCCTTAAGTAAGCAACTACAAGGACAAAAATTACTAAGCATTTTCCAGCAGACCAGAAATGGATATGGCACGGAAGCTTGCATCTCTGCCAAAAAATACAAGGGGGAATAAATAGTCCCTTTTTATAAAAAGCAACAATACTAAAAATTGATTGATATACTTCTTGAGCTAAAAACATAATGTTCATCTACTTGGCCCTCAGCTGCTAGTGGATTCTCACCCTCGGCGCACCATGAAGATTTGCTGACGGAACATGACTTACGCTTTTTCATCTCCACTTTTCTTGTTTAGGGACATAAAAGTTGTCTCACTGAAAGGAACAAAAATGCCTACTTCTAATTAAAAGAATGCTGTGGCATATATTAGTTGTTCAGACATAATGTTTAGTCCAAGAAGAAGGCAGGCTGCACAGTCTCAGCATGTCTCGAGGTACTTGGAGGGTTCCAAAGATAGCACAGTTTTGGGCAATGAGAACTTGGGTACTGGACTTTTGGTTGATTCAAGTTACAGGAGAGTCCTGTGTTGGTTTGCTTTAAGACATTAAAGAAGGTATTTGCACACAAGAATGACCATGTAAAGACTGGTTACAGAATGTAGAAGGTTCAGAGGTGGGCTCTGAAGGCATCCAGCCTGAGGTCAAGTCAGTACTGTGAGAACTTGGGTAATTACTTTGCCCTCTCTCTGCCAACATTTCCTGTCTGTAAATGAGGATGTAAATACTACCTACCTAAAGTCACTATGAAGATTAAAGGATAAAATAAATTAAGCCCAGAGACTGGCAGAGAGTAATTACTTGAGGAATATTAGTTATTATTATTAGCACTAAGAGTAGCAGAAAATTTTTGAAAAATGAGTGAATGAGGAAAAGGTACTGCACTAAGCTTTAATTTAAGGGATTAAAACTATAAAACCGAGAAACATTCTAAAAACAGGAAGTTAGAATTCATGAAGATAACCTCCATTGATTTAATGAAAACTTGATTGAATGATTGATTTGCCAGAGAGAGAGACGGGGGGAACACATAAGCAGGGGAAGCAAGAGGCAGAGGGAGAAGCAGACACCCCACTGAGCAGGACTCCATCCCAGGACTCGGGGATCATGACCTGAGCTGAAGGCATATGCTTAACCAACTAAGCCACCCAGGCATCCCTCTAAATAAAAAATAAAATGCAAAATTTGTAACTTTCAGGCAACTACATATTTAACAAATATTCTTGAATTTTGACTCCTAAACCTTAAATGTGATTCTTACACAGGTCATTCCCCCCGCCTCCTTTTTCTTAAGAGAGGAAGAGTGGGGGCAGCTAGGAGGAGATGCAGAAAGAGAATCTCAAGCAGACTCCATGCTGAGCACAGAGTCTAACATGGGGCCCAATCTCATGACCCTGAGATCATGACCTGAGCTGAAACCAAGAGTTGATGCTTAACCAGCTGAGCCACCCAGGTGCCCCACAATGGTTATTTTTAACAGACAATGTTGAGCGTCATCCATTAGGTATTTTTTTTTTAAAAACCTTGCATAGTGGGTTCAATAATATTATATTTAATTATTTTAAGCCTTGATTCCATAAAGCCAACCTCACATCATCTTCTCATGTCCTGGTATTCTCTCAGGAGGTACAAAGCCGGGCTTCATAGAAAAAGCTGTGTCATTCTGAATTCCTTTCCTTTTCTCTTATTGTGTGTGTCCCGCGAAGGTCAGAAAACAAGTAATCCGAATCTACCAACTGGACTTTTCTTCCTGATTGTCCTTTTGAGATTCAGGACTCTGTCTGTAGAGCCCTTGTTAGAGCAATTCACTTAAGGCTGAAACACATGCCTCATTTTGTAGCAGAATCATCTGCAAAGATAGATACTGACGTCCAAGGACATTATCTGTCTAATAAGGGACCTAAAGGTAAGTGAGCTGAGAATTTCCTGTCCTCCAATTTTCAGAAAACAAAGAGGTGTTTCTGAATGACTCATCAAATAACTTCCTCAAACAACAGATCACCAAGACCACATGTTCTCAAACTGGGAGTCCAGGCAGGCACCTGAAGAATGATTTTTTCTCCTTTACTTTAAAAACAGACCAAAGATTTTGACGAAAAGTATATGTATATAGCAGAAACCCTAAACACAATTTTTCCAGGATTCACACCTATTGTTAAATTATGCTTATTAGTCTTAAATGTAGTAGCGAAGCATGGTACTTAAATGTATTTGCCAAAGATTGTTCTGAAGTTCTTGACTCTCATTTTTTTCTTAAATCAGGAAACTTAATTCTAACCTTTTAAAAAATTACCTACGGTATCGAAAACACCTTGGGAAATCCATCTTTTCTTGGAGCTGTAAAATCTACTATATTTAGCGTCAAGATGAATTTAAAAGGGTGTCATGGCCCATACTCACCAGAGGTTCTGCCATGATGATGCGAATCTTCCGCTCAGCCTGAGTGGTGAAGTTGACAAATAAACTCTTGAGGACATATTCTCCTGGTTTGCTGTCTGGGTCCACGTTGATGGGTAACATGGTTGGCGGCCCTTTCTCTCTCTGCGTGCCAGAAACAGGTGGAACTGGAGGCTTGATGTAACCGTTGCCAACTGGAGAAGCTGGAAAATATAACAGATGCTCTTACTGGCTGCAAATCACATCATAAATATCCAGATTGGCTGTTTTAAAACATAAACATAAGGATACGAATCGTATCAAGAATGCTGCACTTTATGTCATAACTTGGCCTTATTCTTTAGGAACGGTGTCAAGATTTAAGTGTGTTGATTATCAAACATGGCATAATGCCAACTTAATGTAATCTCAAAGTACTTCTGTTTACCACATTGCTTTAGGTAAATTACCTTGTAAGCATGCAATAGAGCTGGAAAATCCTACAACATTTAGGATGTTTTTTGCTTCTTTTTTATGTCCCAGGAAAAAAGGACTAAGAAAATATATGTAGGGGGAAAAAAGTGATTTCTTGTTATGGTTTTCCTAATGGCCAGGAGCTCTCCGTGCTTTATTCTAATAATGGAAAAGACTCTGGGGGTGGTGGCTTCCAGATGTTTCCATGAACCCAGAAGTTTCAGAAACTCAGCTGGCTCTAGCCCCTGAAACAGATGTCCCTCTTGGAAGATAAAAGGCTCAGGCAGTGCCCCATCTATGCCATTCATGGTGTAGATTTAACTTTTCACTGTGCCACCCTTTGGTTCAAGTTGGGATGCCTTTCTTCATCCCTCATGAAATGTGCAGATTCCCTATGTGGATTGGATCTTGAATAGAGGCAGCTGACAGAGTCCCCAGGAAGTGGCCTCCTTTCAGAGTGCAACGGAGTCAATTATTTTGAGAGAGAAAATAACTTTTATTCATATATGAAAATTTCACATCTCTGCCCTCTGTACTACACTTTGGCATGTCAAACTCTAACACGCACCACCTCCTTCCATCTAAGTACTTGTAAGATGGTTGGGTATGACAGTCAATGAAAGAAATGGTAAGAGCTAAATGTGGTTAAGACAGAGGCCTTAGAAGTGCTAAGGACAGGATGATGATAAAGTAGACTTTTTTTTTTTTTTTTTTTAAAGGAAGACTATCTAGTTCTAGATGACTGGGTACAGAGGTTAAGGAAGAAAGTGAAGAAAAAAGTGAATTTCTAGTTTGGAAACTGGTTTGGATATCAAGAGGATGGTGATTATAAAACAAGGAAAGGTTATAAAATAAGGAAAAATGAAAGAGAAAAAAGTCCTAGATCCAGGAAAGCCGAACACTTTTCTCAAAATGACAAATAAATTCAAGGCTTCTCCTCCCTTCTTTCTATCCCAAGTGAAATTCTGAGGAAGCCAAGCAAAAATTCTATTTATTTTATTTGAATGATAAACCTGTCTTCGTGTTAGGGTATAGGTTCTCCCTCCTCTTTCCTTCTCTTTCCCTGTGTCCCTTCCTCTCTGTTCCATTTAACCTGCCATACAGGCGAGGTGTCCCTTACATCTGAAGGGTCTTCTTATACCTCACCTACCACTAAATTTTATGGCCTCTCAAGTTATAAAAATAAAATATGTCCTAGGTATAATATATCCTTAGAAGCTCCATCCTAGTCCAGGCCCTTGAAGACTTAAGGCTTGATGATTAAAGCAGTCCCTTTGTTGACTTCCTTTCATTCATTTTACTTTCTTCCCCATGGTTATAATCATAACACTTTTTTGCTCAAGATTTTCAATGGCTCTTAATTATCATCCAGCCTCAGACACATGGCCTGCTTTTGACAGCCCTCCATAGATTGTCTCCCCCTGGCACCTGAGTCTTATTGGTGCCCTGACCGGCCCGTGAGCACACTGTTCTCCCCTGTGCCTCCTTTTCATCCTCTCTGCTCACCTAATTCTCCTGTCCTTTCAGAACCATGTCTAAAGCCATCTCCACAAATCCCACCTCCAACAGGCCACTCCTCACTGGTAAGGGTGTATTACAGTATTTAAACATTTAAGTCATGCTCTTTGACGTGGTACATCCCACATTACTGAAGACAGACTCTGAAGACAGCGGACAAGTGATGTGGTTATCAGCTGGTCCCATCGTCTGTTCCAGCAGTGGCCCTGTAACCAAACCATATATTCTGCTTTGTATCCCCTGAAAGTTTCCCAACAAGACTGTTACCTCCTGGTCTAGTACAGAGTTCTTGGCACAGATAACACGCAATAGATCTCCTTAAATAACTACCTAAAATGACAGCTTACTTTATTTCTGTACATCTTGAAGTGATTCATAGAGAGGGAGCTCTCAGAGAAGAATCCGTAGTTAGAATCTTTAAAGGAAGAGGGTGCGGTATTTGCAATCACGAGTCATTAGTTAAATGGCACTCCAAGCGGCTCCCTAAAAGGCACGACTTATTCTAATTGGACATATTCAAAATCAGGTGATGTCTATGAACTGCTGCTCACCCCTCTGCTTTGCCTGCTTCTCTCTCAGTGCAGGGGTCTTTTGGAAGTGGGAAGGCTCCCAAGGCCAACTTACAGAGGGACATAAGGTCCCCCTGAGACATTTTCCTCATGTTAACAAGAGCATTGTGCCATAGACCTGGAAACCGGAATACAAACTGAGAAAATCTAAGTGAAGGGCAATCTTTCATTATCTTTAGTTTTCCATAGGATTTAACCCATTTCTAGAAGACGGAATGAATCTGATTGATGTAATATATAATTGCAAAATCAGATCCATAATTATAAGACTCTGGGGCCCCAAAATTCATAACCACAGTGAGAGGACTTTTTTTAAGAGTGACCTCTGGCAGTCCGCCTGCAACCTTGCATTTTGAACCAGAGTCGAAATGTAGGTACTAAAATCTCTCTCAGATGAATATTCCATTTAAACAGCCAAAGTACCAAGTCACTGCCATAAGAAAACAAATAAACAAACAAAAAGACCCTTAGTCCCCTGTACTTCAAAGCCAGACATCCTTGTGAGTACAAAAGTCTATACAGCCTTAGTGAGCTGGAACTTGCCTAGCCCGCAGAGCCCCACGCCAGCGCTGCAAGAAATTCAAGGGAGGGGACAAGCCCATCACTCCTGCTCCAAACACATCCCCTGGGCGGACGAAGATGCAGTCACATTTCAGGGGTGAGTGTCCTTGAACAAGATCTGCTCTGTTTTAATAACTCCGCTTTGTCCTACCCTAATTAACTCATAACAAACTCTCGTCTTTGGTCAGAATGATTTTCAAAAGTAAACATATGACCTGGCACCTTTCAGTAACCCCATTATCTGATGACAATATAGTTGAGAACCAGGAAGCCCATGTTCTCTGGTAGTCAAAACTGGGTCCCAAAGTCCAGACCAGTCCAAACACTAGAACATCATTATGAGAAAAACTTCGTTAGACTTTCCCTCTGCACTTGCTTGCTTTGAATCTGCCCACAAGTAAGATCAATGGTCTGGTTTTTAAGTTCATGAGAGTCTGGAAACAGAAAATTACAAGGGAAAGAGGCAATATCTATGGGTACAAACTCTAAGAGCAAAAAAAGGGAAAAAAATGGCACTATGCTAAAAAGCCTCCCGAACTTAAAAATGAATTTGCATAAAAAGCCATTTGGCACTGGGCCACAGCATCAGACACTCCAACAGGTGTGGGGGCAGTGACGGGGCCATCCTGCATGTTGTCACAACTAAGATTCATGATGACGGCCCTAACTCCCAGGGAAAGACTACAGGATGTTTGATATATAGTCCTCAATCAGATAAGGTGGGGAAAAGAGTGATGTAGATTCCCAAAAGATAATCCTACAAAAAAGGTTTGGGTGTATAAAGAATTCAGAATTAAGCTGAAGAATTTAGCTCTGAAGAATTACATCTCTTTCCTCACAGGTCTGATTTGTAACTGGAACTTATTTTTGATGGAAACAGACCCGGCGCCAATTCAGCAACAGCCACACTTCAGCTCCTTTCCAGCTCTGCCAGTGCAGGCAGCTCCTGTTTGAACGGATTCTTCCCCACCCGTAGTGTTTCCACTGCTTTCTGTCCAGCAGGTCAAGGAAGTCCGCGCACCCTTCACGGTCCAGGTCAGGATTCCCTCCCCAACCTGGTGGGGCGAGGCCACCCCAGCCGCCCCCATGGTGGGGCCTCTGGAAATAGGGATCCCTGCTCATCAAAGGGTCCTGACAGGTCACTGTTACCTCATCTTCCCCACCTAAAAATGTATGTTGAAGGAAAAATTTAATTTGCTAGATTGAAAACTGTTATTTAAATTTCCTGCATGGCATACATTTTTGAGCTTCATCTCCATCTGTTTTTATCCGCTTTCCTTTTCTTCTCAGCTCATCTTCCCATCTGCTCACATCAGCTCAATGGCCCTAGGAAGTCACCCACAACGGGGTTCCGGTGGGTGGGGAGCTGAGATGGGGGTCCTGAAAAAGAGTACCACGTTCAGCTATTAACCAGGACCCAACTTCTTGAATCTTTTGGAAATTTGCTTTCTTTTTAGATTTTCTCATTTACATTTTTATCTTGGAGTTAACATGTGTGAATTTTTCTCCATTGCGTTCTGGTACCCTAAATGGGTTTTGTTGATGTTATTATTTTATTCCAAATCTGCTTCTATTTGGTTCTGCTGGAAGGCTCCAGGGGCTGCTTTCTTTCTTTCCCTAGGTCTCTATTTCTTATAGTAAACAGGCTTCATTCCTTAATCTGTAAGAAGTCTCTTTTTGGCTTTTGTGGCCCATTCATTACCTCTTTATTAGATCTATTTCTGACTGCAAGCGATGATCTTTCCAACGTAACTATTTTTCCCCCAGTGTCATTGCCTAATAACTTGCCTTTTGGGCTGGCTGCTTCTAGCTGGCTAAGGTCTTCAGTATACTTTCCTGGAATTACCAACATTTCCAAGAATTACTGACTTCCTAACTGCAACACCAAGACAAAGACCCCACAAATCATAATCACCTACGTTTGTATTATGTCACCAAAAGGAAAGTTAATGTCATAATGAGTTTCCTCATGTGAACGTCCCAGAGGCTAAAAGGGGCACTATTTGTTACAGGAAAACAACTGGTTTTCTCAGTCAGATTTTCAGTGAAGTTAATACCATCACTCTTTACAGGCTATCATTCATTCATCCATTCATTCATTCCAACCAATATCTATTTAATGAGTACTTGGGTTTCACGAACTGTTCCAGGTACTGGGAAGGTGGCAGTGAATAGAACAGATGGTTCCTGCCCTCATGGAGTTTATGGTTTGCTGAGGCAGGGCCATGCAATCAACAATTTTGTGTACACACATGTGCATGCGCATCTGCACATGCACACACACATGTATACAGTCAGATCACAATAAGCTCTAAAAGAAAAAAAAAACAAAATTAAACAGAGTGAAGGGAAAGAGAAATGTTCAAATGTTTTAGTTTGGAACTGCTGTGGAGAGGAATGAAAACTGTGCACCTTCTTGGTGTCTAAGAAAACCCGAACAACAGTTGGCTTGGGCAGGATCTGCTTTTCCAACCCATTGCTTTGGCCTGCCCATTTCTGTGTCAGTTCTGGTTGGGAATGAGTATGTCAACCAGGCTGCAAAGGGCATGAACACAACGCCCATCTGCCACACAGCTCCTCTGCTTGCCTCCACAAAGCATGTGACTCAGGAAAGAGCGCCATCTTTGTCTGTTCTTCTCCAGCTTATAAATATGGACAAACACAGAGCCAGTTGTTCAAAACACTCGATGCTGTTTCTGACATTCCCATAACTAGAATCAGACTCTGAGCATTTGAAATAAAAAAATAAAATAAAATAAAAATAAAAGGTTTCCTTTTCTTTTGAAGTGCCCCTGAGACTATGGTGGTAACCGTTCAACGTAGCCACCCTTCTTAGAAATGGAGGTCATTTAAACAACTTTATTTCCTAGAGATCAATGCAACCTATCTTTCAACACAGGAGAAAATTGATTAGAGTTCTTTGTTCACAATTGGATATACACTATTCTTTCTGCCAGTTCTCAGGGACTCTTTCCTTTTGTAGGTTCTGAGGGCAAATCCTGTTAGTACCCAAGTGCTGGGATCCTTCTTTAGGACCTGATGTTCACCCCAAATCTCTCTTTTCCCGTAAGACTTATTTTGTTTACTGGCATTACAGGAACATTTCATAAAACATAACAAACCAAGAATGACGCAGCTACTGTGAGAACATGTCACACTGTGTATAGAACTATAATAAATTGTCCACTAATGCATTTATGAGGGTGCTTAAGAAGCAGCATTTTAAAAGGTACTGCAAATACTCAAATGACCAGAAACTTTAAAAGTCATGCAAAATAAATTAGGATAAAAAGAAAAAAAAAATCTTCCAAATGTGATAGGAAGAATTATTTTCCTCTGAAGAGTATTGTTAAGAAATGAAAACATTGGGATAAGAAGAAACAATTAGTTTGAGCAATAGAAAAATATTTCTTAACAAAGAGATGGATGATTCCTAATTTTATATATTTCAAAATCAGTCAAGAAGAGAATACAAGGTAAAAACACTCAGAAAAGCTTTCTGCCTTGGAAGAAAAATATAATCGGTGACATGTTAAGTTCTTCTTAACGAATCTATATGATTCTGGTAATGGGAAATGTTCCTCCCAGTTTTGTTGCTAAAATATTCTTCTTTTCTCTTCCACAACTTAGTTCTCCCAGTCCTATAGTTCTCAAACGGTGTTCCTTCAAGTTTCAGGATCCACAAGATATATATCTAGGATAATTAATGTCTTTAACCCTCAGAAATAATCCTAGAAGGCCAAACAATCTCACTTTTACAGATAAAACCATGTAGGTTGAGAGAGATGAAGTGTCTTGCCTAAGGCCACAGAGTGGTTGACCCAGGATCTGACTCCATATTTCTCTGATAGCATATATTCTGACCTTCTTGAATGACCCTGAATTTAAAAACAAACCAGATGTCTATGGTGAAGACTGAATAAAGCGAGTTCCCTTACTTTGGCCTGGGTATGAGCCAGTCTGGGGACATTAAGGGATGACGAAATGAAATATAAATGTTGTGACTTGGAGAAGGAACCTTCCTATAGATCAGTGTAGTTACTGATTTTCTAGAAAGGCTAATATAACTGCCAGTCATGGAGTCCCTCCTGCCAAGTTGTCTGTCCTCTTAAACTTGAATGCATCTTTTAACCAGTAGAAGAGCTTTGGAAAGGCCTAGGAGTACAAAAAAAGAGTTAAGAATTAAAGGCCCAGGGGATGCCTGAGTGGCTCAGTCGGTTGGGCAGTTGCCTTTTGGCTCAGGTCATGATCCCAGGGTCCTGGAAGAAAGCTCCACGTCGGGCTCCCTGCTCAGTGGGGAGCCTGCTTCTCCCTCTCCCTCTACTGCTCACCCTGCTGTGCTCTCCCTCATCAAATAAATAAATGAAATCTTAAAAAAAAAAAAAAAAGAATTGAAGACCCATAAAATATATGAAATCTGATTAGGACACACACCTTAGACACACCTTCCTAGATCCACTGATGATATCAACTTTAACTGGTTATTATTCAAAGAAGGAGCAACTGAATTTCTGTTCAGTCTGTGACCTCTCCAAACCATTTTTGTCTCTGGTCTCCCAAAGACTGGATACTGGGAGAGAGCGAAGGAGTTCAATAAAGAGAATAGAAGTATCGCATCACTGCAGTTTTCTTTTCTCCCTTCCTTTGCCTTCTAGTATTTTATCTTAGAGAAATGACAGTAACACTTCAGTGATTTCTTTTATAAATGTCTGTCATCTGCTAAGATGCAATTACATGGACCTTTCGCGATTTTCAAAGTAGGTACTGTCATCAGAGCCTGAAAGAATGTCTGCCAAGATCTGTGAGCAAAGGAAGATGAGGTTACATTGACATTTCAAGGTCCTTTCTCACCAAAAGGAGATCGAATAACCTGCTGGAGGCAGGATAATCCTGAATTTCAGCTTCCTTCTCCCCAACAGAACAGACGAGCTGCTCTCATTCGTGTGCCCTTCCCTGCCCATCCTCTCCTCCTTCTCTCTTTTTCTTTCCTTTCCATTTCTTCTTCTTCTGGCTTGTTTTATGCCGCAACACCTCATTAATTTGCAACCCACTGAGTCAAACTTTGTGATCACTTGGGCAAGGCTTTGCACTTTTTTTTAACGTTAACTTTGAAAAAGATAGGTTGACTTACAATGTGGATCAGTGGTGATCAGAATCTCTGCACATCAGATTCTCCCAGAAAGGTGGGCCCCACCTGATTCAGTGGGTCTGGAATGGGGCTCAGTAAACTGCATTTTTAACCAGTCCCATGTTATGCCAAAGCTGCTGACCTGGGACTATAACCCGATGCCTCTGATATAAATAAATGGGAAAACAAAGAAGACCAATTAATCCAGTCAATAACATTGTTTTTAATTCCATTTGCCTATAGATATGCTTCATTAACTTTAACTAAGTCGATGCTCTTTAGGCAAAACATAGGAAGAACTCTGAAAGGGGAGTCAAAAGTCCAAGTCTGGCTCCACATGAACTTGGCGGATGAACTTGTACCAACTGAGCTTCAGTTTCCTTATATGCTATTCTTAAAGAGGCAGGCCAGGTTGTCCTTGCTGCACCATTATTCTATGACTATATAGGAATATGCGTTGAAGAGGATCCTTGGTGGCTCAGTTGATTAAACGTCTGCCTTCAGCTCAGATCATGATCCCGGGGTTCCGGGATCAAGCCCTGCATCTGGCTCCCTACTCAGCGGGGAGTTTGCTTCTCCCTCTGCCTCTGCCCCTCTGCCTGCTTATGTTCACTTTCTCCCTTTCTCTCAAAGAAATAAATAAAAGCTTTAAAAACTATATACACTGAAAAGTCATAAAACATCACTTATTCAAGACTTGCACAACTCAAATAATAATTAACACTTAGCCATCAACAGACAAGTGGACAAGAAAGTATCTATCTATCTATCTATCTATCTATACAATGAAATATGCATAGCCACACAAAGGGTGAGATCATGCCATTTGCAACAATGTGGATAGACCAGAGGATATTCTGCTAAGTGAAATAAATCAGACTGAGAAAGATAAACTTCATATGATTTCACTCACATATGGAATCTAAAAAAATGAAAAATAAAAAACCCCACAAATGAATAAAAAGCAGAATCAGAACTATAAATACAGAGAACAAACTGATAGTCACCAGAGGGGTACCAGGGTGGCAAAATGGTGATGAGGAGTGAAAAGTAGAGGCTTCCAGCTGTAGGAATGAGTAAATCACAGGGACAAAAGACACAGCACAGGGAATAGAGTCAACAGTACTGTAATAGCTTGTATGATGACAGATGGGAGCTACACATGTGGGGAGCATAACATATAAGCTTCTTGAATCACTATGTTGTATACCTGAAACTGATGTAACATTGCATGTCAATTATACTCAAATACAAAAATTTTTAAAAAACTAACACTTGCCTTCCCTTGAATTAATATGAACCAGTGAGATTGTATCATCTATCCTGCCTATGGAGGAAAGCTTTACAGATGATCCTAACTCTTCCACTTCTTCTCTGGTTCCACTCACCTTCCTGAGACTGGCAACTCCCTATACTACAGGTGGACATGTGAGGAAGTCTGCCTTTATTCCTAACTGCAAACCCAAGACTTGCATTAACATTAAAAACGAATTATGTGCTAAGAGTCTGCCTTTCACAAAACCCTGTACTAGAGGCCTCGTGAAGGACAGAGGCATCAACTCCTTTCTGGGCCACTGATTAGCCAGATACTATGGAATAGAAGGCATTTGACCCAGGTCTTAAAGGACAGGTAGAATTCTGATGGGCAGAGAGGAGAAAGGGGCAACCCAGGCAGAGGGAATAGCATGACAGGTGCATGAAGGTACCTGCTAAGTCTCTCCTCGTCCCTCCTCCCTTCACCTGCCTACCACACAGGCCTATCTTAGCACACATGTTCAAACTTTCTCTTCACTAAGGAACTGTAACATCTTCAAGAACAGGATTCCATCTTGTCTTTATTCCATGTACTTAGCACAGTGTCTGGCACAATTAATTAAACAATTATACTTACTTAATATTTGTTGAACTGAACCCATCTGATTCTATAATACAGCTCTGTGTGAATGAAATAATTGAGCAGGTATATATATGAAAAACTTAAACTCTTAAGTCCCATAAAAATGTAGGTTTCTAGCTCTTATGATTAGAATTAAGGTCTTAAATGGCAAGCCAATGAGTTTAGACTTTACTGAGACGACAACTGGGTGCTAGCAGGTTTCTGGGAAGAATGTTGAATTGGTGGTGTGTAGGGTGGGCTAAAGGAGCGCTGTTTGAAGGACAATACAAATTAAAGACAACTGCACCTACTATGAAAAAAAGAATGAAGATGGGAATCTGGATGGGGTCTACTGGAACAGGAAGGAAGATAGTACGTGAATCGTATACAGATGGACCCGAAGTCCAGTCATATCACCCTTTCCCAATAAAGAAAACATGCAAAACAGATTTCCTGGTGAAACGTTATGATAACCAAGGTGTTTAAGAAGCATTTTTAGAGTATCAACTCTAGAAGCTTTCTCAAAATTCCCCATCAGTGGCAGGATATTGGTCATAGTTACTGCACCCAACCACTGAAAGTGATGTTGGCTATGTGCTTCTGAATGAGACAGCAGCTTTCATGCTCCTACCACTGGAACAGAAATGACTTTGGCAGTGTGGCAGAGAGGGAGTTGTAACTTGCCCTATGCCCATGTTCATCAAGTTTTCAAAACATTGTCGCTAATGTCCATTTACAAGAAAACAAAGGGGATACAGGAACAAGTTAAATGTCACCCTAAGGGAGCAAAGAGATAATTCAAAGTTAGGTACATTTTATTGGACAGCTGCACTAATTTCTACAAGTCAATGGAGGAGATAAAAATGGGTAGGGTGATTAAAGACTTAGGGGACAGAACAACCAAACGTAACGTGTGGACCTTGTCTGAATCTTGATTGAAGCAGCCCAACTGTTCAAAGACCTTTCTGGAAAGGACAATCAAAGCACCTTGAATATGGAATGGACATTAGGTTACATCACAGAATTATGGTCAATTTTGTGAGGTATGAAATTAGCACTATGGGTACGGAAGAACATATCCATATTTTCTAGAATGCATACTGATTGTACAGAGTTCAATGAAATATCTCTATTGGATTTGAAATGCTTTAACAAAGAAGGTATAAATGAAGCAAACTTGGCAAAATCTTGATAACTGTTGAATCTCAGTAATAGTGATATATTGTGCATTATACTATTATTCTTTCCCCTTTTGTGTTTGAAAAATTTCATGATAAAACCTTTTTTAAAAGAGAAGGCTCATTTATAAAAAAATGCCTACATCTTATAATGGCAATAACAAAGGAATACTATTATTCCTTCATTATTCCATTGAGGAACTGAACTCAATTAAAAAAATACATTAAAAAAAATCAAATGCCATCTTTAATCCAGGTTCCATGACTTAGGTTTGAATGTTCACTCAGATCCTAGTTCCAGCCACCTCCTTCCACACAAAATTAAATGTATGGAATGAGTGATGTGGGTCTCAGAGTATTTACACTTAGGACACATGATAAGGATGTAGGGTGTCATTTACACAGCCATCCTTTATCATACCTATATCACAATACTGTTTGAGTCCCTTCAGAAATATTTGGGTCTCAAAAGTGTATGAGTGAGATCAGTTAGTTCGCTGAATAACAAATTTTCATCGACCCTTGATATATATAAGTTACTCTGCAAAGTTCTGGGGAGAATTCAAAGATACATTTAAAAAGACAATCTGAAAGATTTAAAAATGTAGCATTTTCAGCTACAAGATGCCACAAGGCAGTGTCAGGCTAGAAGAGCACATAAATTTAGGAGAATATTCATTATCTTCGTTTATTCATGTATTTCATTTTTCATTTCTTCAATCAGCTAATATTTACCAAGGGCCTACTCAACTCCAAGCACTGTGTTAGCTGCTGGGGAGCTGCTAATATGCAGGGGAGGCAGGCATTATAAAATAAATACACCCAGAAATATAATTACAAAATAGTAAGTGCTGTGAAGCGAACAGGGGTGACATATCTGTGACTGTGGGGGCAGGTCAGGGCTCTCTAGGATGGGGACAATGAAGTTGAGGCCTGGAAATAACCAGTGATAGATACAGTCAGAGAAGGCATCAAAGCAGAAGGGAATGGGAGTGGGGAGCACTGGGGTTGTAGGAATTCATAGAAGTAGGGAAGAAAGGACACTTGAGAGTGGCTCACTCCCTTCTGGCCAACCACTCCCTGGTACTTCCCTCTATCCCTCTACCCAGCTTTACCCTCCTGCAGGGCACTGATCTCCCACTGATCACACATTATATATTTGTTTTCTACCTATCTCCCCACTGCACTTAAGTGCAGCAAGGGCAAGTAATTTGTTTTATTCCTTTTGTATCCTCTCCTTCTAGCTTAATACTCAATAAATATTTGCTGCATTAAGGAGTAAGGAAGCATGAAGATCTATAAGGTCATGAATTGTCTTCAGTTTAGAAGCCCGACATCAAACCAAGACTCACATTAAGTCTATTGAGAGAGCTATTTCTGCAACCAAGCAACATGGTGACAAATGAAGCAATCTGCCCAGGAGTAGAATATAGTATCATGGATGACAGCATGTCATTTCAGTAGAGAACGTGGTTATTGGTGTGTTGAGCATGTCTGGCTTATAAAATCTCGAAAGCAGTTTGTCAAAGTGGGGCTTGTGACCCATTACTCGATCATCAAACCTATTTCCTGGGTGCTAACCAGGATGAGTTCAATGAGATAGAATAGAAAACCACAGAAGAGAAAATAGCAGGGTGATGAACTCCTGCACAGTGAGGGTAATTATGCATTACTTACAAAATTTCTGTTTTCAGTCTCTGTCTGCACCTACACATATGTGTGGGGTATGTGTTTGGGGTCAAAATGCAAAATGTGCTTTTTTCTGTGGGTCCTGCTCAAAAAGGTTCTAGAGGCTGTTGGAACAGCAGTCGCTCGCAAACCATTATCTGGGCATTAGACATTACCCCAAATGACAAGCCTGGCTTCCCGAGCCATTTTATTAGAATCGTACTGAAGCTGGGCATCAAGGGAGAGAGAACACAGTCTCTGATAGAAGTTTTTGTCACTGTGCTAGTGGAAGCATTACACAAGGACCCAACCTAAAGGGACAACGAGGACAGAGCAGACTTGATGTGCAGCGACGGCCACCAGGAACGGTGCCAAAAGCTGCCATATTTTGACAAATGAAGGTCATAAAGCAAAGTTTTAGCTATTCCCCTGCAGGATCCCCTTTCAGATTACATGATGAATGCAGTGACCTGAAGGGGAGTCTAGTCCTACATATGTCTTTGTTAATAAAGAATGCATTATTATATTATAAAATTATATATTACAAAATGCATACACACAGTTATCATATGCATTGCAGTACGCATTCTGTTAGATAATATATATGCATACATATGCATACAATAATATACATATACCGAAATATGATATAGACATTATGTCTATGCATTATGTAATATACATGACCACACAAGATACATTTCCAACATCTATAGTAAAGGAAGAACTTCCAATCCAGGGTATACAGCAGAAGCTCATTCAGTGTTTGTTAAATACATTAACTGAATAAGTGAAATCCTTTGGAGTCTAGTTAGTTTTTTATTTTGTCAACAACAAAACATTTATTAAATTACTGGTTCATGTGTACTTATTTACTTTGATAACAGCTCATTTAATAAAATAAAGATTTAAAGTTTCACTAGATTCTTAAATACTTATATAAATATACAATGACTATATAAAATTCACTTGATACATGCCTACCTGAAATTTATAATCTGAGGCAGTGAGACGGTGATAAATCTATGAACTCACAGAAACATATTTGTTGTTACTGACCTCTTATAAAAATTAAGTTTATATATTGGGAGCAAGAAAGGCAGTAAGTAAAAAGGAGCTAAGATGGCTGCCAGATCATGGGAGTGGTCCATTCAGTGGAAACATAGTAAGGGTTAGTAACGTATCCAAGAGATATCAAACAACAAAAATACTAAGTAGTTCACATAAGCCCTATTATGATGCAGCATTTTTTCCAAATACATGAAACTGTAAGTTTTATCATTAAATTTGTACACTTGTTATACATCAACAACAAAAAAATCTCTTAGAGGAAAAAAAAAAGTTCCTAACACACTCTCAACTTTTTAAACCACAGAGTAAGGAATAAATTAATGACTAATAGAGATTTCATTCCCAGAAACAGAATGGTATCGTATGCAAATATCTAATAGTTTCATTAGAGATAGTGCAGAAGAATAATTAACAAGTAATTAAATCTCCCAAATCATTAATAAACAAAATGTTTCTTCTCTATCAGAGCAATATGTTGTGCCTTTACCATTTACAAATGAACTTTTCCTACCTTCATTAAATAGAAAGTTAAACGGTCAATATCCAAGATGCATGTAATTAACCCTGTGTCATGGAAGTCTCCTCTCATTAATTTTTCTGAACTCTTGTACAATATTGCTTACAAGGTTATGCTAGAACTAATGTAACCAGACTATTACTCTGATAAAGGAAAAGCAGAGGCATGCAGCTTGGACCCATTTAATGTTGGTTAACCCATAATATCCTGTTTTTTTAATTCAGAATCAATAAAAGAAAACATTGTATTTGTATGTGTTAAAGAAGGCTAAGCCAAAAGCAAAGGGGAAAACTGCCTCAGGCTTATTTCAATGCATTAAACAAAATAATTGAGTATTTACATTAATATTTAGAAGAAATCAAGCATAAATCCTACTTCTGCTGTAATATAAAATGTAATGGTATTACCTATTTTCCAAATACACACTAAGCTACTTTTACAGATGGCAATTTTGCAGCACGGATAGTTGTACTGAATCTTTTAGTGAAACTTCAGCGTACAGAAAAATCCCATGACATCACAGCCTGTTGTCCCATAGACTTATATACAAAAATCACCTCTGAAATACCACAATTCAAAACAGAAACTTAAAAAGCATTATTCCTGCCTCTGAACGGTGACATTGTAAGTAAATCCCCACATGCAGATGTAATTAGCAACCCCCCCACCCCCATCCATTGAAACCTTTAGGAGAATCTTCCCTACATTCAGCATTTAACAACCAATGATCCACGCCATACATGTCCCCAGTCTTTCATACCTACCAAGCCCTTTTATGAAGCTGATCACACAGGATCGTCTCCAACAGGCTGTTGTAATCTCCATGAGCCTGAAAAGGAACCCAAACGAACAGTCTGGAACTGCTACACAGACTATGTTCCAAAGCAAAAAAACATAATGACGGACTCCATGATTCCGTTGCTCCCTGGCACCATAAGTGTCTCAGCCACAAGGTAGGGCTCTCTTATTTTGGCCAAGGTGTATTTTTAGTCAGGTGCTAAAGACCTACAGTAGAAGACAAACTAAAACAGGCCTTCCGTCCAGGGCAGACTCTTCATACCAGTGGGACAATTTTTAGCTGCACAGTAAGACAGTGACCTACAACTTACAGAGTGCCCGTATGTCTATATTTATCCACGAGAACATACTATGCTGACAGATTAGTAAAGCTGCTCAAAGCACTCCAGGAACATGAGCCCGACCCACACGGCTCGCCATAAACAGTCCTTGCATACCGAACGCACGCGCTACCCACGGATCTAGCTCGCTTGTGCTGTTGTGTTCTGTGATTGAAGAAATGTAAGAGCAGAGATAACACGGGGTGGGTGATAAACCGTTGCTTTGGGAACTAGGAGCTCTTGGCCACAAGTACAAACAGCTTTAAACAGCTTAAATTCTTACAGACAAAACCAATAGCAGAGAATCCCCATGTGAAGCCAAGAGTCAGTGAGAAACCTTCCCCCCTTAAGGAAAAACGAAACACCGAACATCTGTTGATACAACTAGTAAAGAAAAGTGATTGCTTTTAAATCCGAAGTTCTAATATTTTAAAAGCACAGCCTAAATCAACTGGTTAAAAAAGCTTCATTTATAAGACCAAGAAGGAACCACTATTTATTGGTGAACATTAAGTATCTCACCCCCAAAAGAAAGCAGGTTTAGACCAGTGAAAAGACTGAGAAAGAAAACTGCAAAGTTACTTAAAAACAAAAGTGTAACTCATTGATCCGTCGGTGGGCATTATTTCAGACAGACTGATTTCTGTGAGGGTCAATGAAAATCTACGTCTTCACTAACACAGCGAAGAGCATGAAACCCAAGGAATTTTCTATTCTTGATTTACTCAGGGTCACCGAAGGCTTTCTTTAGCGATAGAGGTTGGGATTACAAAACAGCACAGTATGGGGAATTGCCTGATGGGGAAGCCTTTCACAGGAAGGAGAAACACGTCCAAATGACCCACTTGAACACTTCAGGTGAGCGAAGCCGCCAGCAAAGATGCCCCAAGGCACCACTGAGTCTCACACATTCGGGCTTTCTAACCTTTTTTAAATAGTTGGCTGCTGGGCACATGCGGCATTTGGTTTATGTTTTACTAAAAGGGGTCCACACAATTCTAATCCAAGAGTGAGCCTATGGAGGTATCTGTGTTTTCAGCAACAAGGATTCTTTTTCAAGTCTCTTCTTTTCACATCTAAACTGGAATCAAGACTTGACTGAAAATTTGCACTTTGTCAGCTTCCAATCTCTGGTGCTATTATTAGACCAGCCTTCCAAATGATGTGACTGTCATTCAATTAAAAGAACATGACTTCAGGCAGCCTCATAGGAATATGAAAAGAAGTATTTGTCATTTTATTTCTCACTCTTTTTACAGACGCCCCTTACCAAACAACATCAAAGGGAAGTGGGGTGAAGAAAAGGCAGAAAAGAGAATATTAATGGGGCACTGAACTGGATTCAAGTACTCTGCTAGGCCCTTTTCACATACCCTTTGACACAGTCCTCACAGCAACCTGAAAATGTAGGCATTACAACTCCCTCTTAGAGGTGGTGGAAAGGAATCAAAATCAGATTGCCCAAGGTCATTCAGATGCAGGTTTGTCAGACTCCTAGGGTCACTGCACTTAATTTTTATTCTAGTACTTCCCTTAATATGAATTGGAACGTCGTCCTTTTGTTCTAATTTTTTCCTCTTTTTTTTATGAATTTAAATTTTGTTAGTTAATATACAGTGGAATATTGGTGTCTGGAGGAGAATTCCGTGATTCATCACCTACATACAACACCCAGTGCTCACAAGTGCCCTCTGTAATCCCCATCTCCCATCCAGCCCATCCCCCACCGACCTTCCTCCACCAACCCTCAGTTTGTTCTTTCAACTTAAGGTCTCTTATGGCTTGTTTTTCCCTCTCCTTTTTCTCTTTTTCCCTTTCCCATATGTTCATCTGTTTTCTTTCTTAAATTCTACATATGAGTGAGATCATATGATATTTGTTTTTCTCTGACTGACTTATTTTATTAACATAATACACTCTAGCTCCATCCACACCATTGCCAATAGCAAGACAGCTAAACTATGGAGAGAGCCCAAAAGTCCATCAACTGATGAATGGATAAAGAAGATGCGGCATGTATGTACACACACACACACACACACACACACGCACGCATGCACTGAACTGGAACTTCTAAGCAGCATATTTGCCTTTGCATACATTTAAGAGCAGCCCTCAAATAATTTTTTTTTTTTTTATCCAGAAATTTCACTTATTCAAAACCCAGCTGAACTCCAAAGATTACATCCTTATTTGCTGCCCTCCGTGGTCTACTTGCTCCTCTGCGAGAGCCAGGCATGTACTGGTTTGGGGGAGCACCCTTAGGGCATAAACAACATTGTTCTCATCTTTGGGCCCCTAGGGTCTAGTAAAAGTTGAACCAATGAATAATCAAAGGCATCTTATAGTCTAAACAGATGGCATGAAGTCCTCCTGTTAAAGCTCAGAGTTTTTTGTGCTAAGAGTTCCCATCTCACCTCATCCGTCTCCACTCGGAGGACATGTCTCCTATGGTGGACATTACTCTAACACCCTAATTTCCTCCTCAAGTTATGTTAGATTAAAAGCAATTATGGGTGGGTGAAGACGCCTAAAGTCCACTGACAGTTGAGTAAGTGATAGCGGTCAGCTGATGGCTGATAGTAACTGAAAAATCGGGAACAACAAAAAGCAGACACAAAAATATTGAAGGATAGGAAATGAAAGATAATTTAGCATAAAAAGAGTTGACTCTTAACATTTCAAGAGTTCCAAAGGTAGCCATATATTATAGAATCTTTACTAATCAATACATTTGCTAATGATCTGAATTCATCTAGACAGGGTTAAACTATATTAGCATCCTATAGTCACAGACATAATATAGAAAACACTAAGGTAATTAATAGAAAGCATTCTGTTCAAAATTATTAAGTTAAAATGTTTTGACACTTCAAGGATTAAGCTTCATGGCTGGGAGAAGTTTACTCGGAGATCACTCGTTCCCTGATGAGGCTAAATAAATGTCATGCATTTTAAACTATATTAATATAATCTAAATTTAATAAATAACATCAACTGGATTACTGGTATGTTTAATTGATAGCTCCATAATAACACTCAAATCTAAATTAAATTATTACTTTAACAGTTAATCTAATATTCATAAAAATTTCCTCTCTGCTTCTTGGTGGCCTGGTGGCATTACCACAAATATTTTTAAGGGCAAATGAAAGTCCAAACCTGATCACAAGCTTCGAAGTTGCAACGAAGTTTCTGGGTGTGTTTCATTGACCTCACTGTTTCAGGAAAGACTGTTCTTGGGCGACTGTCCTACTGATAGCTACTTTATTAGCATGAAGGTTAGATCATATAACCACTCTCATTAAATGTATCCTAGCAGTCTATTCACCTTCTGTAATGTTAATGTCAATCCATACTACCAGATTATGGGAAGCAAGAAATATCCTTTAGACACCAGCCGAGAGTTTTTTCCAGCTTAAAGAAAAAGCCAGCTTTTAAAATTATTATATTAAACACTATTTCATTCAAAACCTTGAAGTGATAAAAAAAAAACACTTAAGCTGATGATGACTCTTGCTTTTTTTTTTATCATTGCTTATCAATCCAATATTTCTCATTGAGCTTTTAGAACTAGTTTGCGATATCTTTAATGAAACATTTCAGTAATCAAGTGGTTCCATTTCATATGCATAGTAACCTGCACATTACTCTTTCTAGAAATTTAGCAAATAAATTGTTAAGGTATTATCACAGAAATATGACCGCTAACAAAAGATGCCAGTGCCAAAAGGATTCTCTCTTCACTCTTTTTCCATGACATAACATAGTACAGAATATATTCATGCATCTGTATTAATAAATCTTTCAGAGACAAAGAACCTCAAAGGTCGTCTTAAGGTAGGAATCAAGTACCACAGCAGAATTAAGCACAACTTAAGCAAACACCACCTGCAGCCTTGCCCCTTTCGTGTAGAAACCATAATAAGATGGGAGAGCTCCTAAAAGACAATGTGTCATTGTGCCTGGCTATCAAGGAGGCATCTAGTAGTAGGCGGGGTTTGCCAAGTGTGTCATTGCCTCAAGACATATGCTGCAAACACATGCAGACTGAAAATGTTTACCAGGAAGACCTCTAGGAAAATACTGGTTTGTCTTGGCACAGGGTGCCTCTGGAAGCAAGCCACCATGAAAACAGCGTTCTCCCAACAGGTGTGCGATGCTCATTAGGTACAGATCATCTGAACCTGCATGGAGGCTCTCTTAAGCTTCCATGCATCACCCGTGGTGTAAGTTACCAGGTGGACTTAAACCCAGCCTTGGGGAGGAGAAGCGGAAGGGATTCTACACGGATGAGAAGTGAAAGAATTAACATGTTACATGTTCTTAGGTACTCCAAATGTTTCTGCTCCAAAAAGTTTCTCTCGTCATTTCCTTCAATCACCTTATAAACATTCCCTTGTTCTACAATTATATTCCCTACCTGCATCTCTCCCTTGCCTACGGTCTTTAAGTTCTATGATTCTGGAGGTCTATGGTATTGATCTGATTTCTTAAATTTCACTCATTTATTTTGGGGGGAGGGGGCCTGAAAAAGCCCAGAAATGACCCAGTGCTGGAGAGCTCTATAAAAAGTACAGACTCCAGGGCCTCAAAGAGATGGAGAGCATCTCATCCTCTGCTGAGGCTAGAGCGATTCTGATGTACGGCCAGGTTCAGAAGCTACGATGGCCTCTGGGAATATGTAATAATGAATGATAATTGAGCATCCTTGCAACTGTCTCTCTAGACAGGGAATGCAGAGGAAAGTCTGAAATCGTTACCGTTTGAACAGAGCTGTCAAGCCGGTAACCTCAAACTTGCAGACTTCCAGTGTAATGAAGCATCAGGAAGTAAACCTAAAAATCTTAGGGTTTGCTTATTCTGTCCTTAATTTGTTGCTTACCTTAAAACAGCATCAAAGGTTCCTCTATTCTGCCCCAAATAGATGTCAATCCCAAACCTAAGTACTTTATACACAGACTACCACAAATTCTCCTCTAAATTTTATTTGTACACAACTCAAGCAAATGGCATGTAGAAAATCAAAGGGTAAAATCAAGTGATGGAGGCAAAATTTCTTAAAAGTACTCACACAATTAATGACTATGCCAACAAAGGCTAGGCAATGCCATTCATTTTAGAGTAAACCTGGATGGAATCCATTAGTAGTTCTTAAAGACATTTCTGAATGGTTGCCCAGAATTTAAAAAAAAAAAAAAGGCGGCGGGGGGGCGTGTGTGCTAGAGGACACGATGTCAACAAAGGGTGAAAAATTCTGAAAGATTATATTTTCATCCCAAATAGCTAAATACCTAATAAAATAAACCTGACCATGGGAATCCAATTCTGATTGACGAAGTGACCAGAGTTCAGGGAAGTACAGTCAGAATGAGAGTAAATAACTATTTGCATCAGAGAATCCTTTAAATCAAGATTTCTGAATTTGAAGTTTTGACTGAAGACATTGACCTTTTCTAGAAGATGTGTAATATCTACTGACAGGGTTAATGCCAAGAGCTCAGGAAATTAGCCTAAAGCCTTTTGGGCCACTCATTAAGAAAGCATATAGAATCCAACAATGTCTAAGAACAGGCTACCTTGAGTGTTAGGGACCCATGCAGGTAAATATCCCAAGGCCATTTCCATTCAGTGCTTATGAATCATCTATACTGGTTTTACTCAGAAGTAAAGAGAAATTTCCAAAAGTGAAAAGTATACACAGAAACGTATGGAGTAAGAACACCACTATTTTGGGGGCTATAATTGTTTTCCTGCCAAGTTAAATTTGCCTTTACTAGTGCATTGGAGTGGGGAGAAACACATAGTTTTTTATTGCGAAGGAATTTTCTTTCCCCATCACCTTCCTTTCCATAACCCTGCTCTTCCCAAGGAAGATTCTGAGACAATGCAGATGTTCTCTTTGCATTTTGGGTTATTGATACTTCAGAGAATCAAAAAATATGACCCAGTGAAGGGTCCTCCTTCAGGTAAGATGTTGTGTCCAGAGTAGGGTACCAGGAACCCACCTGCACCTAAATGAAGCAAAATATAGATTCCGTGCCAGTATGGATCCTTAAGTCTGTGTTTAAGGGCTGACTCCCCCACACAACTAGCTAGCCCCAGGTCCTTGGGGAAGTCACACAGCCAGAGACTCGGACGATTCATTTGCAAATGGGATAAATTCAGACTTATGCTAGGACAAGACAACAATCCTGCAGCATTTTTGAATTAACTAAACTTTCATTAGGCTAATCTAAAAAGTTTCATTCAAAGAAGATCTCATAAATCTAGCAGACAGAATGACAAGCTGGATGTCAGAAGTTACCACTAAGCACAGTCAGTATAAGGCAACTCCCAAAATGAAATCCAGGTTTAGAAGTATCTTTATTTTATATTATGAAATGATGAAATGCCTGGAAGTCCAAGATCTTACTGAAAAATAATTCAAGACAATTTCTTGTCTGTGCTATTTCATGCTAGCCACAGAGAGCTATTAAGCCCTGAAACTGACCAGAGTAACAGAGTTACTCAATTTTAATTTTAATTTGTTTAAATTAAAATTTAAAACCTGATGCTTTGTTCAGTTGTCAGGAAAAAATTTAGTTATGTTTGGAAGAACTGCATAGATGAAACTACTTAATTATCAATTTTATGAAATCTAAATAGAAATAAAATATTTTGACCCATTTGGTGTCCAAATGTAGATGTGCTGGTGTTGTAAGACAAATACTGGATTTTATTTTATTTTTTTAAGATTTTATGTATTTATTTGAGAGAGAGAGAGATCACAAGTAGGCAAGGAGGCAGTCAGAGAGAGAGGGGGAAGCAGGCTCCCCACTGAACAGAGAGCCTGATGCGGGGCTCGATCCCAGGACCCTGAGATCATGACCTGAGCCAAAGGCAGAGGCTTAACCCACTGAGCCACCCAGGTGCCCCAAACACTGGATTTGTTTAATTATTTAATTATTGATAAATACTTATCAATAATTTTATGCTGATTACATGTTGAAATAATATTTTAGATATACTGAACTAGGTAAAATACTTTGTCAAAATTACTTTCAGATGTGTTAAAGCTCTGTTTAATGTGGCTACTAAAAAACTTAAAATTGCATATGTGCCCTGAATTATACTTCTATTATATATGCTGTTCTTAAGACCACTTACTACTTTAAAAGATGGATATGCGGGAAACAATTTTTGTGAATAAACACGGAAAGCCATTAAGAGAAGCCACAGTGTGGCATGGCCATGAATTAGTAAATATCCATAGTTCAATGTACTCAGAAATAAATGATACAAAAATATTGATTTATTGATTTAATAAGCAAACATTTATTAATCACTTGAGAAAGTATCAGGTTGGGTGGGACTGAGAAGTGATTACCTTATCCCCACTTGACAGCTGAGAAAATTAAATTAAACTGTCCAAGATCGCACACCAGTAAATGCTAGAGAAAAGGGCTCAAATACAGCTCTTCTGGCTCAGAAGCTCATATCCTTCCTACTATACCAGATTGTTTCTAGAAGTTGAAAAGCAAAAACACCATAAAAGATCTCTCTGATATTAAATGCTTCTACATGGTACCCAAATCCATATGAAATCAAAATATAAAACTAACTAGGGACCAGATTTTTAAACATCATAAAACTCCCTTAGCAGTATTACCACCTACATGACAATTGACCACACACTGATCTGTAACAGCTCCTGCATAGCCATCAACATTCTAACTACCTCATGGATTTCCACCTTGCCTGCCTCTTTGGGGTGAGTGCCTCACACTTTTTTCCAATGCACCCAGGTTTCCACTGAAGTATTTCTGCACACAGTGGGTTCTCAATGAATACTCATTGATTTGTTTAAATTTTAATTTTTTTTTTTTTTTAAGATTTTGTCAGAGAGATAGAGAGAAGGGGAGGCAAGCAAGGGGAGCAGCAGGCAGAGGGAGAAGCAGACTCCCCGAGGGGCAAGGAGCCCCATGCAGGACTCAATCCCAGGGCCCTGGGATCACGACCTAAGCTGAAGGAAGACACTTAACCAACTGAGCCATCCAGGCATCCCTACATTTTTAATTTTTTAAATCACATCTCTGTGGTAAGGAAACCTGGTAAAGTCATCTAAGATCGAGACTTCCTAATACAGACTCCCATTAGGCAAAATGTCCCACCACTATTTTGATTCATGGAATCATTTCATCATGGGCATGTAATTTAGCAGGCCTGGAGTTAATATCCACCTGAAAAATCAGGAGGAATTCAAATGCCAGGGAGAATCGGCTCAATATTTAACCAAAAAGCTAAATGGACAAAAATGCATATGAATTTTTAGTGGGCTTTCTCATTCAGACAGGCAGCTCTCGAATTCCCTTCCATCTGCTCTGGCCGGCCATCAAGCCGCTCTTTTGCTCTGCTTCTTGCACGGTGAACTACACACTTCTTTATTTGACATTCCTTTTCCTCCCAATCCTGCTGACCTATCTTCTCTTTCAAAAACCTTATAAAAACTCCACTCGTGCCATAAAAACCAAATAAGGGGGAAACGGTTATTTTCCTTACCCAGTTACATCTTGGGATGTAATAACTTTGAGCTCCCGAATTGGAAGGGGGTGAAAATACTTAAATATGAATTTAATATGAATGGAGTATTTTTTTAAAGATTTTATTTATTTGTCTGATAGAGAGATCACAAGTAGGCAGAGAGGCAAGTGGGGGGCGGGGGACGCAGGCTCACTGCTGAGCAGAGAGCCCAATGCGGGGCTTGATCCCAGGACCCTGAGATCATGACCTGAGCCCAAGGCAGAGGCTTAACCCACTGAGTCACCCAGGCGCCCCTGAATGGAGTATTATTAGTGCATAACCTTTGGGCTTGAATTCTGATCTCTGATCTCCACTATATGGCTAGAGTTTCCTCTATTTGAATAATCCTCATTCTTAAGTAGCCTCTATAGAGTTTGTTGACATGCTGACCTGTCTTCCTGCAATATTGTGTGGTGGATATATAATTATCAATTAATTTTAAATTCATTATTTTGCAATATTCATTAGAGAACTGAGCGTACACAAGACAGTAGAGGTTTTTATAATCAAGTTAGGTGCACATCTGCCTTTCTTAAGTGATGACGTACCCTATGCCATTACTTATTAATTGTTACCAGAGCACTCTGGGGCATTCTGAAATAGTTACTGTCATGCCCTGGCAGCCCATGAAAGTTAATGCAACTTCCAGAAGTTTCGTCATGTAAGGGCAGGGCAGGAGGCGCTGGGAGAATCTGATTCAACTAGCCTTAATGGGATGGAGTTTGAATTGGCATAAAAACACAGAAAAATACGTCATCATCAAGCTGCCTACGAGTGGGAGAAATTTCCTCCTAGAAGGATTTGATACAGGTACACTGGGCCCCAGAAAGCACTCGGCTCTCCCTGGACAGGGAGGGAAAAGTGAAACAACTGGTAATCATCTGTCATGGCAGCAGCAACTATGTCTGGAGAGGAGTACAATAAAAAGCAGCTAACAGAGATCATTTTGGATCTCATCTCTTAAGAAGCGCTAGCGTCGGGACCCTTCACAGGGCCTGGGTTTCCTGGGAAATCACAGTACATTTTCCTAGGAGACTTCCGCACATCCAAACTGCTGTGACAACCTAGATGAACCAACAACCCTCACCTCACCCCGAAGCATTCATGTGGGCTGTGGGCCATTGGCTGGATGCTGATTTGTACATTCAAGTGATTCAGGGTCATTTGGTCATCTCAATTGTATGTTTTATTATAAAACAAAACCAAAACAAAACCTGCCAATCCGTGACCTGGGAATAACCATGAAACAAATCCCACAGATGGGAATGCACAGCAGCTGCAAAACACCTCTATGTACCTCGGAGCAGTCAATCACATGAGTACTGTCAAAAGACAACTCTCCCATCCCCTTTTATCCTCAACACAAATATTCTATTTAAAGAGCACGATTTTTATTCAATGTGTAATTTCAAAACACTGTGGTTCAGGTAATTGCTTCTGTCTCTTTCTCTTTAAGAGCTTGCATGAGCTACCGAATCGTATGATTCTGCACGAGTTTAAGAGAGCACAGACTAGACTTAGGGTAGAAACCAAATCCTGGTGATTCTGTCTCCAACAATTTAAAACTGTTCCCTCCTGTCCAACACCTTTACCATCCCCTTGAGTCCTTGTCACCTCTTTCCTGGGTTATCCCTGAAGGGACTCTCCCCGCCTTCGTTTTTAGCTAAGACTCCCAAGAGTGAACTGATTTCTGACCATGTTGCTCCTTGCCTAAAACTCAGTAGCCTACCCTATGCTTTCAGGGTGAAGCCTGGAGCCTTCAGCAGGTCCTTCAACGTGCCTTGTGATCTGACCCAACTTGTGCCGTGTCACTCTCTGTCATCGAGCCTGGGATCCAGCTGTCACTGCCTGAACTGGCCACATCCATTCCTCCCTGCATTTACTCACGTTCTTCCTTCTGCCCCTTGCGCTCTTCTCTGTAACATTCTTCAAGTTCAAATGTCACAGCCTCTTGGAACTATTCCTAGCCTCTTCCCTCCCACTTACAATGATGAATCACTTCCTTCTCCTGATGATTCTGTAGGTCAGTCTCCCTAAGTCCAGGCACAATGGCTGGCACAGGTAGAACGCATATTTAATCAGCATTTTTGTTCTCTCTGCAACTTCCGCAGGTCTCCTCTTTCATCAGAGCAGGCGTTCCTTGACTGTCAAGTTCACAGAAGGCAAGAGCGGGGTTCTATCTACCATGTTGCCTGACACGCGGAGGCTTTTAATGATTTACAAGAAGGAAAGGAGGGCCTGCTGATTGATTCACTTTCAGGGACTTCCTGGAACTTTTCGAGCATGTCCAATTTGGGCTGATGCTCTGAGTACATCCACCTCATGAGAAAATCGTGAGAAAAATCTTTGGGTTCAGACTTTTTTTTCCCAATAAGGCAATTAGTTTCTCCAAATAAGTTCTCATGGGGGGAAAGACCTTGATCAGTAAAAATTACATTAACTCAGTAGATCTCACCAAGAATGGTCTCCTTCTCATTTAGCAAAAGCTGGAAGGTTTAAAAGTAAAGTTAAATTAAATCCATATAACCTAAATGACATTTAGACTAATATTAGTATTTGTCATTATTTTTACAGAGAGCAATCTTTGACAGGTTAACAGATTTAAAACAAAAACAAAAAGAGGGGGATGAGCAGAATGGGCAAAGGGGAGTGGGAGATCCAAGTACCCAGCTCAGCTGTGTAATGAGTAAGTCATGGGGATGAAAGGCGCAGCACTGGGAATACAGTCAGTGGTGTTGTAATCGTGCTGTATGGTGACAGATGGCAGCTATACTAAGAGTGAGCACAGCATAACAGAGTTCTTGAATCACTACGTTGTACACCTGGAACTAATGTGACATTGTGTATCAACTGTACTTCAATAAAAGTCTTTTAGAAATAAGACAAAAGCAAAAACAATCTATCGCAGAAATATTCTCTCAAGTTGGCTGATTGCTACATAAATAAATTATTTCAGTCTAACTTCGAGTTTCACAGACACATCTGTCCAGAGTTCTGTGAACACAATGGTCCAATTGAACTTGTTGAATTTACCCAAGGAAAACAGGTGAGGGTCACAGAAAGAAAGGGACTTTATAGCCAAGAGTAGATGCTAAGTTACTGTTTGAAATAAAAGACTCTGACGTACAAAACATTTGGTGTTGCTTGCTAGGGGCTGACCTACCGATGGGATAAATAAATGCTAGCTAAGTTTGGCTCTAAACCTCGCACACCCTTTCAGGTCATTTTATCCAGGTTTTCAAACATTTAACAGTTGATTAACAGCCAATGTGTCCTGAAATGTGCTGGGGAATCTGACAATGACAAGATGATTGAATTTTAGCCCAGTGTGTGTGGAGGGGGGTGGGGGGGTGCCTAGATAGGGAAAGCACAGTTACACAACAAGGTCACTGTTGCGACAATGGAAGTGTGTAGAAACTGTAGGGGAAGTGGGGCAGTGAGAGTCCAGTGAGAGTCCGCTCCAAAGTGGACACCTGAACTCATCATACTTGGGAAGAGAGCTTGGCTCAGGTCCAAAAAACATATGCTTAACCTTTAATTCCTGTGACACAGAAAATGCTGCAACTATAACATATCCTAATACCTTGATGTGTTATCACTCTACACAATTCTGAATTTGAGAGAAAGGTATTTTACCTCCAATATCTTCAGATGGTGTAGCCTCTGAAGTTCCAAAAACATACTTCTTTACTCAAATGTCCACTATTTGAAGTGGTAAAGATCATATTGCCAAACCAAGAAGATGTCACAGAGAACCCCAGGCCTCTTCAGGTCCTGGTCATTCTGTCTTGGCAGAGAGCAAATAAGGTAAAAGCATTCACTCGTAGAGGAATTTAGATAAGCACGAAATAGGTAAATTAGTAAAAGTCATGGTTCCCACTTACTGAGCTACTGCAAGCGAGACTATATATTAAATACCTCATAAACATAAACTCATTTAATTGTTATGGCTCTATGGCATTACTTATTTATAAAGACATGCATGATAGATAATACCTTTTTAGGGAATCTGTTTAAGTAACTTGCTCAAGGTCGCACAGCAAGTAAGTGGCCAAGGCAAACTGTATGTTCATAAACAGCCCAAATCTTATGGAAAAAGGAAATAAAACAAACTTAACTAAATTCTTTTCATATTTTACACTACGCTGAAAATTAGTGAATCCATTTAGTGGTCAAAAAGGCCAGAATAGAGAAGAGACCAAAAGCAAGTCACAGCTCCTCCAAGTAGAGAAGGATTCACATTTAAGAGCCACAGCTTTGTGCTGCTTCCCAGTGTGCGTATTAACCTCTCCTTAGGCCAGAACACAATGCAGAACTAGGTTGGCATAATGGGCCTTTCTTCTCTGTGCCACGTGACCAGCATTGCATCATTTCCCTCTGCCGCATGGCTTCACTGAAGGGTGTGATTCACTTCTGTTTTCAGCAAGGAAAAATAAAAGCAAATAACCCAAGTGGGATGACACTTCTGGCTGCCTCTTCCAGACCTGGTTCACTTTCCAACCATTTCTTCATTAAAGTGGAAGAGACAGACAGTCAAACGTGAGGACTGGGCTCATATGACTCTGCTGGCCCCAGCACCACTGGGCAAGGGTAGGTCTTTAACACGAATTTAACACTGCCCATGAAGAACATTCTAACCTTCTCTCCCTTGTGTAGGTCAATGGCAGAAATGTCATGAAAACATGGAGTTGAATAACTCAGTGAGGAGTCATCTTTCAAGAGAAAACAGCCCAGTAAGACGCAGACTGGAGCGGGGAGGGATGTCCTAGGGACAGTATCAACAATTTATCTCTATCCTTTTCTCAGAGCCCAAAGAGCATTTTCATTCCCCTGGCCCAAGAAGTGACAGTCTCTTAGTCACCCCCTAAAACAAGAGCCTTGTCTGCAGAACAATATATTTAATGAGCTCATTGCACCAGTTTGATCGCTGTTATTTTGTGTATAAGGGACACTTTTGAGAGTTGATGAGGGGTGTATAAGGGACACTTTCAAGAGTATATGAGGGGACCTTCCATCACTGGAGTGTGTACACTTCATGAGTAGTGAGATCTTAGGCCTGAGCTCCCTTTACCAGATAATTATACTTAACTTTTGGTCTTTTCCTTCACTCCAGACAAACTTCCCTTTATTTTTGCATCGTGCCTATCAAGTCCAGGCTCTCTGAATCTCACCAGCATAAAAGCATACTATATTCTAGCATGATAACAATATGCTCACTCCACTTCTCGCCCATGACTGTGATTATAGACTGTGTGTCAGGAGTCGAGTCCATTTTTGCCTTCTGTAGAACATGTAAGTTTACCAAAACACAAGGTTTGGATACAGCTGGTCTATAAAATGAACTCGGATGATCACTTTCAGTTCATAATGACATCTTAGTTATTCAGTGTGTTTGCAACTATCAACTGGAAATCCCACTCTCAGTGCCAACCCACCCTTACCAATGCAAAGGTGAGATCAGTGCGCAAAGCTGGTGAGGACCAGACCTGTCCTGCAAAGGTGGTTGGCAGCAGAGAGGCAGTCAAGGAGGAGTTGTGAATGTTCCAGATGGGACGTGCCATGTGAAGAACACCGGGAACCAGGTCTTGCCAGAGGTGATGGGGACAGAGATCCAGATGTGGGGGATGTCATTTGGGGAAGAAAGCATGACAAGTTTTAATGAACAAGAAACAAGTTTTCAATGAACAAGAAAGAAGAGCCAAAAAGGACTCCAGTTTCTTGCCTGGAACTAACTGATCATGAAATTCAGCATTTACAAGAAGAAAGCTGAACAGAATAAGGGACCTGGAGGAGAGAGAGAAAGTCGAAGCTTCACCAGGCTGGTAAGAAAAGATTCAGCTTTGGACATAACTATCAGTAATATAGGAAAATAGTAGGGAAGATCTGGTCTTCCAGATAGGGTCAATAAGGGTCAATGAGTATTATTTATGTACAAATAATAGTCTCTCCTACTCATACACGCAACTCATCTTTCAGGGGGTTGATTACTGGATATATTTTATTGTAATTATCGATTTATGTTGGTCTCTTTCTGTAGACAGTCTTCTCTTTAAGAGCAGGAACTTGGCTCATGTTCAGCTAAAAGTCATCTCAGGGTACTAGAATTCAAAAAAAATTTTTTTTCTGCTGTCTACACAAACTGTGTCCAAAGGCTGCAAGCAGTAGGTCAATCAGAGTGGCAAAAGATGCATTCCTCCTATTTTCAGGAAGAAGGATACATTCCAGAAATTCCCCTTGCAACTTGAATCACAGTTGCAAGCTTGTACTGAAGGCTGAGACTAAGTGAGCACCTGCCTCCTGCAGACATGCTGGGGGAAATGAGCACAGGAGGGAGTTGGGAATGGATCCTGCTGGGGAGCCAATAAGAACAGAGATTCTAGAGCCAGAAGTAAACTTGCATCTAGGTGCTAGCACTTACTGATGCACTTGCCCTGGGGAAGTCATTCACTCATTCATTCATTCATTCATTCATTTTTCACCTATATGGTGGTATTTGTCTCAGTAGGATCTGATGAAGTTTAAATGAGATAGTGCTCAGAACAGAGGGTGAAACTCAGTAGTCCTTCATAAATGCTAGCTATTCTTATTAGACCATTCCAAGACTTAGCTGAAGGGTGCTGTGGATAGGCAGTAAAGAGTCAATAAAACTCTTTCAGGTTAATAGCCGAATCTAAATAATAAGACTGAAATCTAAACCTCACCAGAAAATACTGATATTTCTACGTAAATGAAAATACCCGAAAACAGGAAAATATTTTAGTCATTTTTTGGTAATGACAAAGTTAAGGATATTTCATCTACTGCTGTTAGATGGCATTCAGATGAATTAATACTGTATTTTCTCATTTTAATCTAATGACAGATTTCAATAAACCTAATATATTCCTGTTTTCTTTCTCTTTCAACAGAGAATTGGCTACAATCTTGAAGGGCTCAGGTTTCTGATCTAGTAATATTCTCTCTTATAATTTGCTTAAAAGAAAACAAAAATAGACTCAATTTCTTATTGAATGGGCATAAGAAAAACACCAGGGAATGCTCCTTTTTTTTTTTTTTTTTCTTGGAACTAGAAGCAGAGAGATACAATATTGTCATTTGAGAACTTTGCCACTGCTTTTTGACAAATACCGCTCTGGTACCTCAGTAGGAAATACATGTCAATATCCTTCTGCTCCTATCGGAGTTTCATCAGTTTCACCTACTATTCATCAATCTCTTGATCTTGCAAAGAATGATGAGAGGTAGCATAGTTTAGTTTTTACCCTAGACTCTAGGTCTGATTTCTGGCTCTGTCACTTACAAGTGGGATGTGTAAACAGGGTCATGGTGAGGATTAGAGGAAATGATGCATGTAAAGCAGGTAATACAGCACTTGACACTTCTCAAGGGCTTATAAATATCAGCTGTTATTACTGTGCTTAATGCAAGGCTACGTAACGAAAGTGGGGGAGTTATTAATAGTCATCTACCATTGTATGGATTATATTTTACGGCAGTTTCTATTGTTGACTACCCTTCTGCCTTGGTAAGAATCTCTGTTTTGTTCAAGTAGCAGGTAGCAGTCTTTTGTCCTACAGAAAGTGGACCCATTCCAGCCCAATGCATCATGGTTTGTCTAAACCAATGTGGTAATTCCATTCAACTTTGCCAGGACTGGCATATCACCTAATTCCAATTAGGAAAGCAAGAGGAAGTTTGCTGGTGTCTTTGGCAAAATTTTTTCCTCATCAGAAGAAAGACCTAACCTTGAACTCTCTCCCTTCCTGACTTTTAAGTAAAGCAAAGAGGTTTGGAACCGAGGTTACCATCTGTGATCATGCAGTGACAAGTCTAAAGGTTGGATGGTCTGTGTCCTTGAGCTTCTAAATCCACCTGGAACCTATGATCTCCAGACTGTATGTTAGGTAAGGAAATTAATTAAGTCTTTATTCTTTCAGCCATCATGAAGTTATTCTAGTATTTATGGAAAAGCCTCCTAAAATGACACACATTTCCAATTACTAGATGGCAAGAGAAAGTTCTAGGTAAGAGCCATACTGTTCTACCTATGAAGAACAGGCCTGTTACTGAACTGTGATTACTGAGAAGAGGGATTTAGGATTTAGGATGAAAGTCACTGATTAGAATCCTACTCAATCATTTCTAATTTATATTTCTTTTCTTTTTTAAGTGGAACAGTTGGCTGATTTGAATTTCAACTCCTTTGCCCCTCTAGGAAAATGGCAATAAGCACTGAAGTAGCTAACAAAATGGCTAATAAGAGAAAGAAAAGAAGCTAAGTTAACATTAAAACAGATTTTAGGATCTTTAAAATGTGATAGAACTTTAGAGAGAGAATTTTTAGAGAAAATGAGAATGAGTTCTTAATCATAATTTTGACTGTTCTTAAAGCTCAAGCATTTAACATTGTTAATTTTTTTTTTCTTTTCGGTTGAAAATGAGCCAAGTTTTCAAACACCTTCAAAATTGATATCTCAATCGGCAGAGCTAGGATCAGCTTTCCAATAATAATAATAATAATAATAATAATAATAGGAATAATGATAAGGACTGGGGGTTTGTTAGGAAATAGAGCACAAAAATCAGCAAGGAATACTACAATTTTTTCTTACTTTCCTATTTTCTTGCAATTGTATTAGGTCAAATAAAATAGAGAAGGGGTTGTTCTGTACTCTCAGCCTGGAAGAGAAGATGAGATCAGGACTCAGGGCCACCATCAAACCCTGAGGGAAGTAAAACAAAACACCCAGTGTGGCCCTGCACAGGGCTTAGCTTCTCTCCAAACTCCCAAAGGAAGCTAAACTACTCATTAGAAAAGTAGATCTTTACTTCTGGGATGCTGAAATAGTACAAGTGTACTACAGCTAAGACCATGGTGTCAGTCAATACCAAGGTTTCATTTTTAGGGGAGATTCATTTAAAATGTGGTTTTCAAAAGCTGAAAATTGAGAAGCTGAGTTCCATTTTTTTGAAGAAAAACCACCATTTGTCTTCCCCGTGGTGTTCGAACTTGTAAATTTTAAACTAACTGCTTATAATTTGCCAAAGTCATAGGCGATCTATTCCTTTAAGGCAACGTTTTCAGTTGTATAATTCTTTAAAGCTGTCATGAGAGAGTTCTACCTAGTCCCAGGCATAAAGTACAAGTAGATGGTGTAACAAACCAGTGTTTCAGACACATTTTAAAATTACTTCTTTATTTCAACAAGGCTTAACTTGAAACACAATATCTACTAAAACCTAGGAGAGTATCCTTTGAATGTATGATCATATGCTATAAAGCTTCCAGAATACTGACAATTTCCACAAGCACCATATCTCACCGTGCCGAAAGACATGCTTGTCTCTTGATCAAGAATGCTAGCACTTCAAATGGGAGACAACCCTGTTCAAATTCACTGAGTGGGATACACAGTCACTACTGTTTAAAAAAAAAAAAAAATACAGTAGAAAGAACCCGATAGACTGTGCAGTGTGACACCTATTTCTTATTCAGAATACTTAAAAGCTGACTAGTCTAAGAAATTGATCAAGCTTAGAAAGCCAGAGATTCAGTCTCTACTTATCAGTCAAGTTCAATAGTGTACAACTCAACCTCCTCCAGTGCGGCTTTAATGGCATAAGGGAAATAACTGACACATATTATGATGTTTACACAAACCTCATTTTTCCGTGGAGGTATTCAAAACCCTTCACATTAAACAGGTAGTGACAAGGTGTCACATTGCTCCTTTCACCTAAGGAAGTAGGGACAGGAGGCAATCAAGGTCACACACAGAAAAATAACAGAAAAACAGGGAAGAAAAACTTAATCTCGTGTTTAAACAATTGAAGTATGTTTTTGAGTTGACTCTTATGTAACACACCATTTTCTTGATTTGCCAGATCCTTCCTACATAAATATAACATTCGAATGGAATTTTACTAAAGTTTCTCCCTAGTTAATCTAATACCCTATCCTTTTCATGGCTGCCAAAATACATATTTACCTGTTTAAGTCTAAACTCAAAGAAGTCAGCCTACTGTCTCTTAAGCTCAGGCAAAAAATTTTAATGGAAATTTAATTGTATATTTCCATAATGTTGTGCTTGTGGCATTAGCTGAGAATTCTGGAAATTTCAAAGCTGTCTTCCACTGCTAAACTACTTTGCACTTTGCAATTGATTAAGAACAGCGGAGGCAGTCAGAGTTGTATATCAAATTAGAGTTGATAAAAGCTCTTAAAATAGATTTGAATGCCTTCTTGAAAAAGATTTCAACTCCCTTAAATTGACATGACAACAAATTCTTACAGAAGCATAAAAAGTATTAACTGAAATGTTATGGCTTTGGCTTAAATTTCCATCTGCAGCTCATCAAACGACTATACAGTAGAAAGGAATTAAACCAAAATCAGAATCATTATAGAGTCTGATATGCTGGCAGAATATAAACTTTCACTGTTTAGCAGCTGGAGTTCTGGAGTTCTGGGTGACTAATATTTAAATGCTTGTGCTTGTATGTTCTGTAAGAAAGAAGAAAATTGTTTTAACCATATAGGTAAGGGGTAGGATCGAGAACCTTACAGAAATATAGAATTCTCTCACACACAACCTACTCTTTAATCTTAATGTTCTGAAGAGTGACAGGACCACTAAAATGAAGAACGACTGGCTTTAAATTAATCCCAGGTCAAAATTCTGATAAACATGGTAAGTCTTCTTCACAGTCTTCTAATGTAAGAATGCCTATCTGAAACTCTTGCTACCCCGATACTGACATTCAACCAAGTGTTTCAGAGTAAATTACCCTCCCTCTTCTCTTTCATGTATCCTGCTAGGGGGAATGTTCTTACAGGAATTTGCTTGCAAGTACCAGGTTTCCAACAGTTGTCTGATGCCATGAAAGTATAAATCCATAAAGTTAAATTCAACAGAATCTACTGAACACAGTCGTGCAAATAAAATCCTCTATGGCATACAGTGTCACTGAAATATCATTGGATCCTTTCCCTGGGATTCTTCTGCATTAATATTTCTAACTTCCAAGGAAGGCGGACAGCTCTGAGATCCCTGATGGGAGGACCCAGGTCTGATTCAGACACCCAGAGCAGTGGGTCTGGTGCATGGTGCTCAAAAGGAAATCCTGAATAACGTTTCTCTTGTTTTTTTCCAACACTACGGAGTCACAAAGTATTCTGACGAAACAACTGGGAAAAGCTGATGCTAAAATAGTAAGTTTTTGAGTATAATCCAGTATCGAAAAGTAAGTAAAGATGTACTTATGGAAAAAAATAATCCTATTGCTCCTTCATGCCTGAGAGATACTTTTCAACTCAAAGAAGAGAACATTTTCTTACTCCTGTAGCCAACGGTTCTACAATGGAGAGATATTTAAATGAATATGATGAAAGGAATCTATCAAATGGCAGTGGTCAGCAAGGAAAAAGATGAGATAAAGTTGTGTACTTCATTTTTCACAAATGCCATTCACCTTTCAAGAAGTGGTTGCCTGCTAAGTCTTTTTCACTGGGTTGTGTGCAAATGGGTGATTCTCAGAAGGCATCACAGTGTAGAAAATCAGACATGTTTGAGTGTTTAAAAAAGATCACTAAGAAAAGGTGGGGTACAGATACATCCAGAAAATAGTGACACGGATGTCTTTTATTTTTTTGTATTTTTCATTTATTTTTAAATTTGATTAACGTATAATACATATGTTTTTTAAATGGGTTCACCTCTGTGTATGTGAAGTAACAGATGCCAAGATATACTTCATCTTTTCCTTTTAAATAAGTCCTATTCAAAAGTAAAGACCTGGGCTAAAATCATTATTTGTCCATTTGAATCTGATCTGAAAGCTCGCATAATATACCTACTTGATGCCATCTGGGTGTCTCATCGCTCAGAAGCTCAGTTTGGGGGTGGGGGGAATTAAGCCTTATCACCCTAAACCAGGAACATTTAGGAAGAAGCTAGTTTATTCATAATCAATGCATCCCATTCATCAAATGAGGTAATGTTTTTAAAGGTGCTGAGCAGACCACAAGGCACTAAATAAATTTAAGATTTAGTACCAGCAGAGAACCTGCACAAAAGCTTGTGTGTGGGGCTGACAAGCCGCGGAGCAGCCCCAACTCAGGAAAATGTCATTTCTCAGCCCAAACTCACATCTGAGTCCAATCATTTTGAATATCACATGAAGCTTAGAAATGTAGAAGTTACTAAGAAGAAGATCAGGACATATGTAACCCATTCAATTCCTTGAGCTGTACCCAGAAGTGAACTAATGAGTCATAGGTATTAAGATGTTCTGAAACAGATGTCTTTTAAATAAAGAGAATATTTCATGTTGTATCATCTAAATGTGCCGTTGAAACATCTGCGTGCTGGGAACTTTCTCAAATATTCTGGGCTGTTCCCAGATTGTAAAAGTATCCAGGTCCTCTCTCAACCGCTGTTTCCCAGTCTATTTCAGCCTACAGCCTACCACTGTTTCCCGGTCTGCTTCAGCTCTATAGGCACCTTTACTTAGCAGCATGCAAAAGTAGCAGAGAAGCTGAAATCAAATCATTTTGTGCTGCCGTCCTTATAGCAGGTTTTGTGGTGGACAAAACTATGCTATCAGGGAAAATGAGATCTCTGAATTATAGATTTCCATTAGTCCTGGAGATAGTCTCCCTGTTCTCACCGCTAAAGATGAGTAGGAGTTTGCTACCATTTCCTAAACAGAAATACAACCCATCAGAGAAACTTCAGCATAGTATGCAAATGACTCTTCAGAAAGAATTAAAGTTTATTAGTACCTTTTTATTTACTAGAGTCATTTAAATTATGTATTTATATATACTGTTAAAAAGCAGGAAAAAAAACGACATGAAACACTCCTAACAAAAGAAGTGTAGCTTTTTTACTATAATCTTGTTTGCGTGTGTTGTATGTTCAATCAAATGACCATAGCGAACAAACTGCGTTATTTGTAATAATAACAGTGAAGACGTCGATACTTAGGTCTTTCAAACAGGCCTGTGCTAAGGAGATGGGGCTCTCCAGAACTGGTTCTTAGGGCGAAGTGGGCAGAGGGAGGAAGATTATGAACAAAGTAGCTTCCTCTTCATGTTCCTGGTTTAGGATGATAAGGCTTAATTCCCCCAAAGCTGAGCTTCTGAGCTTTGAGATACCGAGAAGGCATCAAATAGGTATATTCTGTGAGGTTTCAGATCAGCTTCCAATGAATAATGATTTTATTTCTTTATTTGTTTTAATATTTTATTTACTTGACAGACAGAGCTCACAAGTAGGCAGATAGGCAGTCAGAGAGAGGGGAGGGGGAGAAGCAGGCTCCCTGCTGAACAGAGAGTCCCATGCAGGGCTCGATCCCAGGACCCTGGGATCATGACCTGAGCCGAAGGCAGAGGCTTTAACCCACTGAGCCACCCAGGCCCCTCTAAGTAATGATTTTAGTCCAGGATCTTTCCCTGGACTAAAAGGGACTACAGGACTAAAAAAAGACTACAAGCCTCTGAATAGAGAGTGAGAGGATAGAGAGAGAAAGTGAGAGAGAGAGAGCACACTCACACATGCCCAAGCCTCAAGGGAGAAGGAGGGAGGGGGCTAAGGACTGGCAGTGGCATTGGCCAACAAGAATGAAAGTATGTATAATGCACGAAGATCCCTAATGTTCTTGACCCTTTGATCATCCTATGGGTGATTTTTAAAAATGTGATTATCAAGTGGATTCAGGGAAAGGTTTATGGTGCTTACGAGCATCCTGACTTTCAGCAAAGCATTTTCCTAACTCATTTTATTTTTCGTCTGTCAAGTGTAGATCATAACGTCCCCTTGCAGGGTTATTGGAAAGAGTGAAGATAATAAACACAATGGTCATATGGCCTCCTTTGCCCAGGGGAGTCCCAGTATAATTATTAACTTTCACTCTCAAAAGTGTCCCAGTTTGGACAAATAATGATGTGGTTGCCCTACATATAAATTACCAAGTGTAACATGTGACAGGCAGTGGGCCCTCAGTCAATGTGACAGTCAGTGTTATTCTAAAATTGTTCAAGCATATTAACAATGACAAAAAAACAACACACAAAACAAACACACCAACGCCCTCCCCCTTGTTATTTATCTTCATCACAAACCCAGAAGCAGGGTCTTTCTACCCAGAGTAGACATTGATTTGGGGTTTCGTTTCTCATTAGGACTATAAACTACTTGAGCAGAAGCAACCACGACCGGAGGGAGTGCACAGCCGGTCAGACATCTGAATGACAGGAACATGGGAGTAACTCCCTCCCGAGTGCCTGGAAGGTGCTGGGAGCTTTCAGGGCCCTGAGGGAAGCTCATTTGTTCTGCAGCTGTACGGCTCTGCTGGATTCAGGCAACGTGATTACCTTTAGTTTTCTACTTTTTCACCTCAGCTCCACAAAGAGGTTACAGCGAACACCTTGAGGTTTCTCTTAAGCCTTTCCTGTAGTGTCTTTGAACTACGCTGATGACATAAACAGGAGTCAGTATGTCCTGCTCTGCAGGAGTCAGTGGTGTGCCCCATCCCCATGTGCGTGTGATCTCTCTGTCCCAACTTAACCCAACATGAACCCACATTTCTTTCTTTCTTCCTCTCTTTCAAGATTTTATTCCTTTGAGAGGGAACAAAAGAAAGATCACAGAGGGAGAGAGAGAAGCTGACTTCCCACTGAGCAGTGAGCCCAACAACGACTTGGGGCTTAAACCCAGGATCCTGAGATCACGGCCAGAGCCAAAGGCAGATGCTTAAGGGGCTGAGCCACCCAGGCACCCCCACTAAACAGTATTCTATGTTGGACAGAAATATTGTCCTTCATCACCATCATTTAGCTCACTACGATATATCTGAAAAATGTCACAACCAATTCTCCCAAGTGATCTAAGTTTTTCTAGAACATTACACATTTCAGAATGCATAGCAGCCCTTCCAAAACAGGCAAAGGGCTTGCTCAGTTCCCCAGACCAGTTTATTTGTCAACAGAGTTCTTGTTACCCGAAAGAGTTGACAAGATTTCAAAAGTTGCCCTCTGTGGGGAGGCAAGATTTGACAAATTTGTTGTTGTTGTTTAAAAGATTTTATTTAGTTGACAGAGATCACAAGTAGGCAGAGAGGCAGGCAGGGAGAGAGAGGGGGAAAGCAGGCTCCCTGCTGAGCAGAGAGCCAGATGCGGGGCTCGATCCCAGGACCCCGGGATCACGACCCGAGCAGAAGGCAGACGCCTAACCCACTGAGCCACCCAAGTGCCCCTTGACAAATGTTTTAAAGAAAGATGCAAACTGGCCTGGAAAGATCAAGACGTTGAAGAAGTTCGGAATGCCCCTTTGTTCACTGGGTCCTAGGTTTGTTTGCACACCAGGGAGTAGACAGAAACACAAGGAATACCAGGGGAAGGTTTCAGATGGGTGGGAGAGCCCACACACTTCACTCTATACTTCAAGAAAAAGCATGCCTTCCTTTCCTCTGAAATAGCTTGGAACTATCTGCTGTCAACTTTGTAGCAAACCTGGAAGGCTAAGAAGACTTCCTGCCACTGAGGACGTTGCCAGGCCGTCTCCCCAGCTGCTGGGAGGTATTTACACAGGGGAGGTAGGAATATTCTATAGTAGCTGAGGTAGAAAGGGGGGAATGTTAAAAAGTAAATCTAGAAAGTAAACCTAAGGAAGCAACTATTTTTGGCATATTCACACAGTTCCCTACACCTAGGGGTGTAGCAAGTGTTGACTATTCAAAGAATAATCCACAAATGATGTCAGGAGTCTGACTCCGATTCTAAGTGGGTGTCGAAGCCAGGGGAGTGTTGGAATACCTTCATGTTATTTTAACATTTATTGAGTGTTTACAATGTGCTAGATATTGTTCTGAGTGCTTTCTCAAAATGCCTCATTTATTCCCATGAAGTATCCATTCTCTTCGCTTCCATTTCACAGATGAGAAAAATGAAACAGGAGTTAATGAACTGTCGAAGGCCACACAGGTGCAGGCGACAGAGACCTGAACCAAGCCTATCTGGTGACTTGTGTGTTCTAGCTGAGGGTGCGCCCGATTAGGGAGCCCGTATGCATGCAGGCACGGAGTGAGGCCAGACGAGGGGTGAGCAGATGAAATCCGGCTGGAGCGGAAGAACAATCAGAGAGAGAGGCTGGATGAGGAGCTCAAAGAGGGCCCTGAATGGCAGTCACAGACTCGAGGGTGAAAGGGAGCTGTGGTGGGGTCTTTGAAATGCTGGCAGAAGCCTCTCAAGAAGCCCGCTCTGTGTCAGGAGGACCTCCAGGAGACCACTGGACATTCCAGGTTAAAGTGAGAAAAGCCCATGGAGGCCGTGGCTGTGAACACCAAGGGGAGCAGCTGTGAGAATCACTGAATGGCTGTGGAAAAGTCTGGATATGACTGGGGAAGGAGCTACAGGACTTAATAACAGGGAAGGTCCAGGGGGCTAAGGAAAGCCTCCGCAATGAGGTCTACAAAGGACATTTTATTTCCAGACATCAAGGCCATTTTAATTCCCAACTCCATTAAAATGAAAGGGCAGCCTGACAGAGTGGGCATGCCAGTGAAGAAGGGCGTCAAAATGAACAGTGAATAAAAAGCCAACACATCTCACCACGCAATGACTGATTTAATTGACTTGTTAATTCTTCAGAGGAGACAGATACACATGAAATTACATTCCCCCCCCCACCCAGTGTGCCCTTAACAAAAAAAAGGGGGCGGGGGCCTTAACGGACATGCTCATGGAATCATCTCTCCTCTTATTACCTCCTTGCAAAGCAGTCGGCCATAGTTACACTTTATTTTATTGCTTTTTAATTGTTGTACTTTTATAACTAAGCACCACTATGTAATTAGGAGCCTGGTTATCCACTCAGATATGTGGGCGGGCATCCTGGCCTCTCAAACCTGCTGTTGGCCCACGATGAGCCCCGTGATGCAGCCTCATGGCCCGGTTACACTGAGTAGGTCAAAGCCCTCAGGCTACTGTTTTCTACTGACAAACTCCTTTCTCTCTTTGCTACTGAAAATATGTAAAACTGAGAGCAAAGCGAGGTCATAAGCAGGTTAGTGTTGCAACAAGCCTAAAGAAGAGTAAGCAAAAAAGTGTGTTTCCTCTTCCTCTTTCAAGAAAGGGCTGAAGAGCATTCTGACTTCCAAAGGAACGCAAAAGAGAATCACCAAGTTCATGCTTCCGTAATGAAGAAATTAAAAGAGAAGGCAGGTATGGTGTCTCGTTCACCTTTGCAGCCCCCCAGGGTGGAGTAGTAGGTATTGAATAAATATTTGCTGAATGAATTAAAAGAATTCAAAATTGTGCCCTGGATACTCTCAAAGTAGATAGGAACAGTCATTTTGAACCATTTCCTGATGTGACAGAGAGAGCGAGCGAGCGAGTGAGTGAGCGAGCGTGGGGGAGGGATGCGTTAGAAAAGGTGGAGAGAATATACTTTGTATAGAGTAATTTGAAAATTAACAAGGGGAGAAAGATTTTAAAAGAAATCCCAATGGCCTCAGTATTGTCACACATAATTTTCTATCTAATGAGACAATGACAAAAATTGATAGGAGAAAATCATCTGGCCTTGGTGTACTCAAAATGATGATTCAAAACCACATACTGATGTCAAACTCACAGTAAGTCTTTCCAGTTATTGGAAAACTGCTCCATTAAGAACCTTGTGTGTCAAATCCTTTTCATTAATCAAAGGGTGGGTAGACAAAGGAAGATTCATCCTGGAGTGTGAAGTATTGCACAAATAATGGATCCAAGATAAATGAATTACGATTACAACAAATAAAGGAATTCTATTTGGGTGATAGTAGGACTCCCAAATGGCTTCCCACTTGTCAAAAAACAGCCTCAGACAAGCCCCATCGTGTATACAGTGGTGCAAAATGACCTGGGAAAAAATGGTTTCTTTGGATATCATTTAGAGATTCATATCCCTGAATTCCTTAAGGCTGAAGCTACTTTGGCTCTTTTCTTAAAGCAATTATGGCACAGGCTCTTCTGCCCAGGTTCTGTTTACATAAGGACCGTCTTGGCCACAGGTCATCTGGGTAGGAGCTAATTAATTGCCAGCTCTTTGAACACAGGTAGGTTAATTAGCATGCATGTAATATGGCCTCGGAATTTTTCTTGGGAAAATTGTTTTAAATTCCAAACAATAAAGGATCTGTAATACCTGCCGGTCTTTTATCCAGAGCAAGCACAAAGGCTATTGGAGAAATAGAAAAGACTTTGTTTTTAAACTATTCAGAAGACACAAGGCATCACTGATCACCTCAAGGCCTCATTTTAATTGGATTCCAGATCCACGATGCCTTAGAGATAGTCTTTTGGAAATATATTACTGCTAAAATCTTTAAGTAGGTCAGCAATGGAACTTCAGAAGCCATAACCTTCTTAGATCCTAATAAACGATCAGGGTCAGAACCTTACTTTGTGTATATTTCAGTAAAGCATGTTGTGGGTTTGGACCACAACACATCAGGATTTTTACAAATCCAAATATTAAGGAGCATTCTGAACATCATCCACACGGACAAGAAAGAGAAATAAACCTGCAAATGCCTCTAGATACAAAAGAAATGAGTCTTGGGTTTTGGACTATTCAAGTACTTTTTTTCCTCCAGACAATAGCCTAATAGGAGAATTACGAAGTACTCTGACACCCTCCACACCCCTCCGATTAAACCACACTTCACCAAATACTTAGATAAAGCCTGATCAAATAAACATTAAGGCAGAAAATGCAGCCTAGAATGCCCCATCCTGGGCTCTGCTGGAGTCTGAAGAGCCATCTCACTGGAAAATTTAACCAAACAAAATCTACTGTGATTCCCCTGAAGCCTCTGCACTTAAGGAAAGCTAGTTCAGTCTCTGACATTTTGATTTTCACAGCGGACCCAACCAAAAAAAAAAAAAAAACTTCCTGGGCTCCCAAGCTTATGCCTCCAGTTGAGATTGGATTTCTCGAACCTTACGCAACAGCCAGCAAACAAACAAACAGAAAAGGTTATTTCTATTACTCACTATTACTCCAGGATTTCAGTAAATATTTGATACTGATCTCAAAGAAGCCGGAATCCTGCTGGCTGGCCATGTCGGCGGTATACAAAGAGGCTCCCGGGACTGGACTGGGAGCCGCAGGAAGAGCAGGTACCGGGCGTGGAGATGTGCCTGTCACAGGTTAGTGATGTAAGCGGAGGGTCAGCGGCGGAGAGGGAGGCTCTGCAGGTCTACCTCCGGCATGGGCAGGGAGCCCTCATTTAAAGGACACCGAGGATCGAGCGGGAGAGAGATGCTCGGCCGCTCCTCCTCCTCCTCCACCTCCTCCTCCTCCTCCTCCTCCTCCTTTTGCTCGGGGTCCAGGACTTGCTTCTTATTTGCTGGGTGCTGATCTGCCTGCAGCCCTCAGAAGGCGGCGGCCGCTGCTTTCATTTCTGGGCTGCCATAACCAGAGCCGGCCGCTGCCGGCCGCCCGCATGCTCTGCTCCAGCCAGGTACGCTCCGAGGAAGTGCCCACCTGAGCTGCGATCCGTTTCCCCCCGGGGAGGGAGCGTTACTTGGCGGGCCTCCCTGACCCCGTGCAGACCGCTCAGCCCACACAGCTCTCCGCAGGGCTGAGGGATGGGCTGGGAGCGCCGCCCCCTGTCCCTGCCCCTGCCCACGGGCTCAACCTGAGCCGCCCCTCGTCCCCGGACTCAGCCGGAGGAGGGGGAGGAATCTCCCAGCTTCTGGGGCTCCTCGCTCTTCAGAAATGCTTCCAGGGAGCAGCCCGCGTGAGCACTGGCTGCTACTTCCCCTTGTGTCTGTCCCTGAAATAATACACAACCGCATCGCGCTGCAGCGGGCGAAGCTAGCTGCACCCCTGGATCTGGCTGCAGTGACGTTTTTCAGAAAAGCCCCATCTGTCAGCCTTGTTGCAGGAAGAACGCTGGGCTTTTTCTTCCCCTTCTTTCACGGGCACAGTGGAAGCTGCACTTTGTGCCTCGCCCTCCCAGAAAGGCTTGCCGTTTGGAGAGGCACTGCACCCCGAAACGTGTGCGTCTGAAGGGCATGCCTGGTTGCCTTGTTTACAGAATGTCAGGCTCCATGGGCAGATCTGTGTCTCAAACCTATCATTTCTAAGAATCGCCGAGCCCACGGAAGCTTATTTATTTGTGTTAAAAGGATAAGAAGCAAAGGCATTAGATTCCTTGCTGTACAATGGCTTTTTAGTTGGTGAAATCTCGCTATCAGGTATCCTGATTTCGGTTAGCTGTATTTCATGTTATCATATAGCTTGACTAGGGGATTAAATAAGAGCTTTCTGATTTTGACAGGCTGCCTTTCAGTAGGTGGGATTTGGCCAACCACCTCACAAATCACGGAATGGTTCTCCCTTTCCAGTACATTTCTGATTAATATTTTCCAAAGGAATGAATAAAGCCATATTAATAATTATTGAACACAAAAAAATTGTTGGGCAACTCCCCTCAAATCAACAAATAGGACTTTTTAGACTAACAGTTCTTTTGAGAAATGGAAAGAGTACAATGTACTTCTAAGATGAAGAATTTTTAAAAATTCAGCACTACTGAGAACCAGCGCTACGTCCTGAAATGCTCCAAGACACCATCAATACAAGCATTTCAAGCTCTTCACACTCACACAAAAGGCAAGCCCTGAGCCACTAAGATTTCCAGCTCTACTCACAGTGCTTCATTCCTGTGAAGTCACTTATCAGATGGACTTTTTCTTTTTTTTTTTTTCCCTTTAAAGATTTTATTTATTTGAGAGAGAGCAAGCAAGAGAGCATGAGCGGGGAGCAGAGGGAGAAGCAGTTTCCCCACCAAAGAGGGAGCCTGACACCGGGCTCGATCCCAGGACCCTCAGCCGAAGGCAGAGGCCAACCAGGAGCCTCTGGACTTCTTTTTCATTTACAGTCTTACTGGAGTTGATAAGCTAATTTTGTTTTGTCACCTGTACTTTGAATGAATGGGTTCCAAGTGAAACAGGACCCAAAGGTTTTACCTCAAAACAGCGATCATCTCTGAAAACAAAAACTAATATCCGTACCCACCTTTCTGAGGACTCCGCATGGCAGTGAATGAACAGGAAGTCTGCATGGTGCCTCTGAATTAATGAGCACAAAGTCTCCCAAGACAGGTCCCAGATGCCTACCTGGCTCCAGACCTTAGCTAGGAGAACTGGGGCAAGCTATTAATCTCACTAAGCCTCAGTTTCCTCACCTGGGAAATGGGGATAACAGTGGTACCAACCTCATTCAGTTTTTGGAGAGATTAGATGACATTATGAATAAAGTGCTCTGCACAGTATCTTGCAGAGAGTAAACAACTAAGTTTTAGTGATATCGGTATTTAGGATGAAACCTTGGGGAGGCCAGAATCCAACTTCGGAAATTAACCACATGTTTGTACTGCCGGTATGACTTAGAAGGCGTAGCACTTCTGAACACCAAAGGTAACACTGTGGGGCTAGCAAGTTAGAGACATTTGGAACAGCTATAATAAGCAAGCACGCTGTCACGTACTGTTACTCAAGCATACAGAGATTCTCTCGGTCCACCTTATAAAAGAGATCTTTAACTGGCTTTTCAAAGTTTTCAGTCCTACCATAAACATATTAACTCGATGAAAAGGCCACTCTTACATATATTTCAAGAGGAAACGATCATAAAATTTTAAATGCTGTTGAGAAAAGAATGTTTTTAATGGCATCTCATTTTCCCTGTGAAGAGCGAGTCAGTAACTAAGAGCCCAGTTTCCGTCCGTTAGAACCTGAAGTCTTGCTCATGTGTGCTTTTTTCCCCCTCATTTGAGTACCTTTAAAGAGAGCATATATTGTAAAAGAACAGAAAAGGCCTTTTGTTTTGTTGAAAGGCCTACAAATCAAATAGAAGGACACCTGCTGCAAGCTGGGATAAAACATTTATCCTTTTGTCTCCTCTCTGGTGGGGGCAGGGACGTTTATAAAACAAAATGTAGTCAGAACAGGCACCCGGACAGAGGAACCTAAAATACAAAATAAAATCTGAATTTGTTCCTGGCTTCTTAAGAGACTTCAGATGCCATTTAAGAGGAATGAGGGACCTTTCCTTCATAATCTTAGGAGACCATATAATGAACCTTTAAGCAAGGGGTTAGGCATAGATTTTGGAGGCGCAGAGAAAAGTAGCAGGAAAGCTAAAAGGTCTCAGGAGGTGGTATCCAAGAGTAGAAAAAAAAAGTCAGAAAGTGACCTGAGACATTAGTAATACCATCTACATTTATTCAACACTAATACTGTGTTTAAAAATACCTATTTTACCATATTGAATCCTAACCGCCCCCAACCTAGGAAGTACTCTGAATAGCCCTATTTCATAGATGAGTAAATGGAGGCTTAAAGAGGCATAGAATAAGGTCAAGGTCATAGAACTAGCAAAATTTAAGTCTAGCAAATTTTAGAACCAGAGTCATTTTCCTCTCCTCTCCTTTTTCCTTAAATCACAAGCAAGGCAAGAATCATGGTTATCAAACTTCTTATCCAAAGTTCAGGAAGAGATGCTAAGACCCTTGTTATCACTCCATAATAGGAGTGCTTCAGGCCCCATTGGCTCTCCAAAATTGATTACTGCCTTCCCATTGGGCTCTAGCCTGGGGAAGGAATGGTTGCTTGGGGCTTTGGCCCACACCAAAGGAACCTAGAGAAGAATACTGTTATTTTTCCCATCAATTTGACTCGTTGTACAGGTTGCGGTCTGATTAAGGGTGCCACTGCCAGACCAGGGGTAGAGGTGGGACAGGTGAGGGTGGCAAGTTTGTCTGAACGCCACTCTCCAAGCTGTAAAGGGGTGGAAATGGGCTGTGTCCACCCTGGTGTGTGCCACACATCTGCCCAATACTCAACCCACAGGAAGGGGTGCCTCATTGTGATCCATACAGCCAATGGACTGGTGGTAGCCTGGGGCGGTATGGTAGGAACTTCAAGAAAACGGAGCATTTCAAGAAGACACGGGCTAACTGGTCACCTGTGTCCCAGCCTGCTGAGCGGCAGGGTGGGATGAAGGTGGTGAAAGGTGCGTGGATTGATTGCATATTACAATCTGTGGCATGTAGCCATCCTGCCTGAATTCCTACTCTCTCTTCTCTCCCTCCAGAAGAGCCATGTGTCCCTCAGTTGTGCATCTGCCACAGCCTCTAGCACACACTAAGATGCAAAAAAACACACAGAGTCACTGAATGAACAGACGTGTCACGCATGGCTACTGCTATCGGTTGCTGTGGGGGCGGGGGGGATGTACAACAGAAGTGCAATCAGTTTGTGTTTTAATTCATATTTAATTTTTCTTTCCTAGCATTTCTGAAAATTCTTCTTTGAGATGAAAATATGTGGTGTTCAAAAAAATGTGACAACAAAGCTAGGCAAACAATCTGGATGCTTGCCAACATCCAGAGCCATCTCCTAATGGTTTTAAAGAGTCTGATTGAGTTGATTGGGTTAGGGTTGGAATCCGCCCCCTTTCCCTGTGGATGGTGGCACGTGGGCACACATGTGTAATTATTGTCAGAGTGACATGTACGTTCATGCATAGAATGTATTAGGCAGAAGGGAAATGTTTTCCTAGCATCCTGAGGAAACAAAGGAAAATCACTCATTGTAAGAAAAAATAGCTTTATCAGTTTTTGCTCGGTTTACAATTCCAAACAGAAAGCATTAAATATATCCTATTCCTACAATTATCTATTGTTGGTTAATAAGAACAGTTCCAAGTCAAATTAAGCATCACCTAAGATCAATGGTGACAATTATAGAGAAGGCTTGTTTCTCCTTATGCAGGATGAGGTCCTTTAGAGATAAGGAAAGCTTCAATATCAATCAAAAACTTTTTTGATATATTTTAGGTACATAATTTGGGGCTGATCTATCTCGTGCTAAAAACACAGTAGAGGAAAAAAATATGAAGTGATGCCACATCATATTCATTTTGTAAACAGAAAACTCAATAATCACTCCCTTAAAAAAATCCAACCCACACACACAAATCTTCACAAAAATAGATCCTGCAAATTTTGAAAACGCTTACTCCATTACTATTCAGTACAAATACTTTTTTTTCCCCCAAAGGAACTGAAATACATTTAAATGTTCTGAATGCCCCAGAACCTCATTAAAACACAGCTTGTTTTTGCCCAGATTCAGATGTAAACAAGGAAAATTGTCTCTTAAAATGGTTTCCATTAAAAATTAGCAGCAGAACCCATTTTTTTCCCCTACTCGCCTCCTCTGCAAAGGAGTTTCATAAGGGACTGCGATCCCTGTCAAAGAAATCGAATGTCAGTCTAGCCCATGGGAAGCCCATGAAGGATTTGAGCAGTGAAAGGCATCTGATGGCAGCAGGGAGCAGGGTCAAGTTTGAAGTCACCCCCCTTACTGCTCTGCACAGCCAAGGCCTCCTCCACAAGCCCATGACAACAGGGTGTGTTATAAGTTTAACGTAGGGTAGGGGAATTAACATTAATCGAGCGCTTGAGGTTGAGACACTGCAAGGCTGTATTTCAGAGGACCTATGTGGACAAACACAAGCAAAGGGCCACATCTCCTGGGCACTTGCAAGACATGTCTCAAAAGTGGCGCCAACACATCATTAGAATGGATTGGGACTCGGGTGTGTGTTAACTCTGGTCTCTACCCCCAGCATCTTCGTAATGGGTGAAATGAACATTGGGCCTCTCCCCCAACACTTCCCACCAACGTTCCCTATATTTGTTCTTGAATGATGACTTCCAGAGCAAATATTCCCCGGATATTAATTAGAAGGGGCACGCTGTAGCTCGCCAGAGCCAAGGCCCTGCTCTCCCACCTAGGAGCTCTGTTGTTTGGTTGCTGAACACCCCCCAGCCTCAGTTTCTTCATCTGTTAAACAGTGCTTATCTCATGGGTCTGTAATGAGGATTACATGAGCACATAGTCAGACGACAACTGTTCAGCAGCAGATCTAGAGCTAGCAACAAACCCAGAATATGCAGCACAAAATGCCCCCTTAACTCCAAAGTCAGGTTAGCGAAAGGGGGAGAGAGAGAGAGAAAGCTTTGGCTTATCACAGTGGGCTCCCATCTCCAGTCCCCTCTACCATCCCCAAACCTCCCAATCCACCCTTAGCTCCCACTGGCTGCCAGGGTAAGGCCAAAATTCTGCAAAGTAAAGAAAGCCTGAACTTCTGCGCATACAAAAATGTATTATTTAATATTTTAGTGCGTCCAACTTTTGGTACCCAGGGTAAAGCCAAGTAGAGGTTCTGGTGAGCTTAGTATAGACTCAATATCTCCCTAATTTACTCTTCTCATTGACCTCTCAAGGTAGTGCCTACATATTTGGATATTAAGCTGAAGCTAAACCCGGAGATACAGTTCATACATATTTTGTATGTACAAATATAAAGATTTGACCTCAATTTCTGCAAGGCACAGTAGGAGTTAATACTGTATTTAGAGACTGTATGTGAAGAGAAAATATGGATACATAATACTGTATTTAGAGACTGTATATGAAGAGAAAATATGGATTTCTTCCTCTGCCTCTTATTATGAAAGCATACAACAATGTTGATAACCTTACTACCCTATTTTCAAATACCACCAGCAACCAGAGAAATTAATTACACTGAGATACAAACAGGTCCAATATCATGAGCTACAACAGGAGCTAACAATTAATACATGATTATAAAATATTAAGTCCTTTCTGAAGAAAAACATGGCTTTTGCTTTTGCACATCATTATTTACCAAAAATGCACAGACTGATAATACTTAGGATAAAAAACAATTATATCAATCACCATTCTTCCCAAACACTAGTTGCCATTGAAAGGAGAACTAAGAAAATAGTTTTTCCTTATAAAAATGATAATTAAACAAACAAACAAAAAGATGCATTCCCATAGTTGCATTTAAGTGTTTTGGCTATAATAAGACATTTCTATTATTAAGTGATTAAAAATTAAGTACCCAATTTTAGGGCTAGAACTAATATTCCCACTAATGTTCCCAATTTCAGACACAAAAGTAAATATTAGATTTTAAGTCCTAAGAGGCAGATCAACTTTTCCTCACAAGTACCATTTAATGTATATAGTTATTGAAATCTAGAGTTTTAAAGTCAATGAAATTGGGAAAAATTGGAAATTTTGATTAGTTTTTTTTATATCCTTGCTACTTAAACATTATACACTTTTCTCTTTCTTTTAAGTGTGATCACATGCTTGCAGTTATCTACCAACAAAGTCTGATGGACTGGGAGTCAGGAAACTTTATCCTGTTCCTTACTCTAACCTGAATATGATGACCTTGGGCAAGTTACTTCCTACTAAATGAGGAAAGCTGCTTCTTATCACCAGACAGGCTCATCTCCTGGGACAGGCCCACCTTTGATTTCTCATATTATTGGGAGGGGCCCCCACATGAGGAAAGAACAGTGCACAATAAATGATTTGATGTCAGTCCTTGGCATTTGTTACTTGAATCTTTTGGCAACAGATTCACCTTCTTAATTCTGTTCTGATAAAGCTAATATCAAAAGTACCCCATATAAAGCACACGCTGCCTTTAGAGGAAGAGCAGCGGACACCGGAGCAAAACATAACGGGGAAGGACAAAGAGGTAAGTCAAAGTGAAATGGATCAAGTTGTCTTCTGTGAAGGCAGTGAGGCAGTATCAAAGTGCTTCCTTTGGTTTAGAGGAAAAGTGACAGTCTACCGTTGGCCGAGTCCTGGAAACCAGGGATATCCTGTAGCTGAAAACCAGCTCATGGTCCCAAAGATGAAGTGTTGAGCTAAGGAATTAGATACATAGAACAGCCCCTCATGGGGCACCTGGGTGGCTCAGTGGGTTAAGCCTCTGCCTTCGGCTCAGGTCATGATCTCAGGGTTCTGGGATCAAGCCCCGCATCGGGCTCTCTGCTCAGCGGGGAGCCTGCTTCCTCCTCTCTCTCTCTGCCTGCCTCTCTGCCTACTTGTGATCTCTGTCAAATAAATAAATAAAAGCTCTAAAAAAAGAAAAGCAAAAAACAGCCCTTCAGGTAAAACACATGTTTTAAACAGAAGTGGGTCCCTCCCTGAGCATCACTGATTCAACCTTCACAGTGACCATCTGCCCACAGAGATGGATGGGTCAGACCCTCTGATCCTGCCTTTAGAGGAGCCCAGCAACGGTGATGTGGAGAAACACGTGCATCGCCTTCTCCACCCACAGGCACCGTTCCACGTGGTAGAAAATGTCACTCCGAAGGCCCAAGAAAATTCTGCAGGATAGACAAAGTCTTACCAGGCATGTTTTTAGAATGGGTGGGGAAATCACCACCCTATTTTGACCAGACAGGCAGAGCTTTGTGTAGGAGGGTGGGGCTGCTAGAAACTGTCTGAAGGATGATGGGAGGGAACAGTTTAACGGGCTGGTGGGGAGAGCGGTTCCAACTGCCCGGCTCAGCTAAGGAGCCAGAGAAAGGATAATGATCTTTGCAGACGGTCAGGGTGGGTGAGGTCACTTTGAGTGGCCCAGGGAAATAGAGGTGGAGGGTCAGGATTCCGATGCCCACAATGTCAGTTGTGGGGAGACACAAGCTCCGGTCAGCCCTCACTCCGCCAGGTACTGGCCTCAGCGATCCACTCCTGTGGTCAAGGTACTCCCTTCTCGTTTATAGGGTACAGGTGATACTGTACCATCTGCTAGCCACAGAAGGTTGTTTCAGGATCTCAAAGGGGATCCTGTAGATGAAAGGACTTTGTATCCCCAGCATGTCCGTGTTAGGATGCTCAGGGCTCCAGAAGTCTAAGGATCACACAAAAGGGCAAGAGGTCCCCTGTCAGCTCTTCCCTCTTCCAGAAACACATCATCGCTTTCCAGCTATTGTAGACTTCAGCTTCTGGACTAGGGACATACTAGGGTTGTCCTGCTATTTAAGTGGCCATTTGTAAACTCCAGGAATGTGCTGGTGGTTTGCTTGCGCCTTATCCAAATGCCACTTCGGTCTCTGGATAAATACAGGATGGGTGGCAACCGCAGTCTGCCTACTACTCCGCCCTACCTCAAGATTTATTTTCCATCTTCCTTGCTCTTCAAGGGAATTTTTTTCTTATCCTTTATAATTTTTTTTAAAAAATCTGTCTATAAATTCTCTAATCCCCAACTGTATATATTCTGTCTATAAATATAGTTCAAATTTTATGTTCATGAAAACAACAGGCAGCAGAAAAGAAAGGAAAGGGGACATGGATGTGGATGGACCTCTTCTGAGCTGTTGGATAAGATTTTGAGACATTTCTGAGAGTGAGAAATGTATCAGCAAGAAGGCTAAATCTGGAATGAATATAGCTATACTCTCGACTTTGGCTTTATACCTACTCATACATATGAGGACAATGAAAGGTATGGGGACTCGAGAGCTAGGACATGGCAGAGTAGTGATAACAACAATAATGCAGATAATGGCTAGCTAGATGACAGAGCCAAACTGGAGCGCAGATCTGATGCTAGGCCAGTTATGTCCAATAGAAATATAACATAAGCCAAATATGCAATTTAAAATTTTCTAGTATGTACATTTATAATAATGAAATGGGTAAAATTAAATATATTTTATCTAACCTAATATACCCCAAATATGATCACTTCAACATGCAATATATGTAAAATTATTAGCAGGACACTTAATATTCTTTTTTCTTGCACTAAATATTTGAAATCTGGTGTATTATTTTACAGCACATTTTAAATTGGACATCCACATTCCCTGGGCTCAAGAGCCACAGGTGGCTAATGGGTCCTTTATTGGACAGTGCAGCTCTAGGAAGTTCTTAACTACTTTTGGACCCTTATGGCAGTCTGGCAAAGCCAATGGGCTCTTTCTCAGAACGTCAAGAAGACAAAATGCATGAGATTACAACAGAAACCAGTTATTTTGAAATACAGTTATCAAATTATTTCAAAAACCACAAAACTGTGGTTTTGTAGATACACATTTCTTTACATACACATTAAATACATTGAAGAACATAACCCAGAGGTAAGCCCAGTAATCATAATAATTTTTTAATAAAATAAGAAACATAAACAATATTGAAATCTACCTAAAGCAACTGTAACATAATGAAAAAAAAAATCTGTGATTTCAATTAGCAGTGAAGTCAAAGGTACTGCTAATACTATTTTGTTGCCTATATTAGTACTTGAGGAAAAGAGTAAATTTCAGTTGGAAGTTAATGAGAGGCAAAATATAATTTTTTCCCATCTCAGCCCTTGGATCCCCACTGTGGATCTGCTTGAGAGTAGGTGTTCTCAGCACTAGTCTCTACTCCTCTCACACACCCCTCCTTCCACGACAGCTCAGTTTCAGGAGATTCTTGAAGATGGTCATAAATACTTGCTATACATTGGAGAAGCTTCTCATGCTTCCCCCCCCACCCACTTCTCTTGATTCTTCTTCTTCCTCTTCCTCTATCCCTTGCTTTCTGCCATCCTCACCACACTCTTCAGTATCTTATTCGAATCAACTGAGGTGTTCATTAAATGATACCATGTATCATAAGCCTTTTCCCAGAAGCTACAGGTACCACACTCACCAAATAATTTGTTGCTGGGCTGTAGAACCACAGCTAACTACAAATCCTCGTGATCTAACAAGTATATGCAATGTAACTCACATCTGTGTATGATCTAAATTGTCCATGTTGGAGAATATGTAAGAGGTTCAATAATCTCTCCTCCCCCAAACTTACATGTGTTGATAAGCTGATGAATGATATCCTAAATCCTTCAAATATCCAAATGGAAAGGAGATAGGTTATATTATTTTATACACTTAAAATAGTGTTCCAATCTTCACAACTAAGTTTTTAAGATTTCACTTTGCTTTGAGATGTGAAACTCATTTGGTGGATCAAAACCAGCATATTTTTCTAATACAATACAATAGGAAGGAATACTTCAGAGCACATCCTATAGTTATAGGGGTGATCAAGGTTCCATAAAACTTTTGTTTTATATATGTGTACATACACATATATACGATATATACATATATGAATGCTGACCTGATGTAAAATATACTTCTTATTGTGAGACTTGTGAGTCATGCTCAGAAAAGTTTGGAAATCTTGTACGTTGCTGGTGGGAATGTAAAATGGTTCAGCCACTATGGAAAAGTTTGGCAGTTTCTCGAAAAGTTAAACATAGAATGACCACAGGACCCCAGGATTCCACTCTTCGCATAGTCCCTAAAGAACTGAAAACAGGAACTCCAACGAATACACGTACATCCTTGTCCACGGAAGCACTATTCACTGTGGCCGAAAGCTGGAAGAGCCCAAGTACCCACTGACGGCTGAATGAATACATAAAATTCGATAGAGCCCCAGTGGCTGAATGGATACACAAATTGCATCAGAGCCCAGTGGAATATCCAGCCAGAGGAAGGAACGGAGTACCGACTGATCTGTGCTACCCAGACAAACCTTGAAAACACTATGCTAAGTGAAAGAAGCCAGCCCATCAGAGCCTGCATATTGTGTGATTCGATGTATAAGAAATAACCAGAATAGGCAAATCCTTAGTGACAGAATGCAGAATGACTGTTGCCAGGGGTACAGAGAGAGGGGAAGAATCTGGTGAATGGTTAGGGATTTTACTCTGGAATGAGAGAAAGGTCTTGGAAGTAGACAGAGGTGGTGCTTGTACAACCTTGTGAATGTATTAAATGTCACCGTATTTGAAATGGTTAATTTCATGTTATGTGCATGTCACTTTAATAAATTACTGAAAGGAAAAAAAAAGTTGGAATGTACTAGCTCTAGAGGGCTTGTCAGGAGGTCTACTTTTCATTTGCGTGGGGTCTACTTCCTCTGTGGTGCTGCTACATCGCCACCTAGTGGTGAAGGTGCCTTCTATCTGGGCTCAAGGGCTAGAGAGGTCTGGTTGCCTAAAGAGTTGCCTTCATGCTCAGAAGACCTTCAAATCCGATGCAAGTCAAGGCCCACATACTTAAGTGCAGTAGTTGCTTCATAAGCGTCCAAACGATGCACAGGGATAACCTCCAACCACTTGGAGCTTTAAGTGGGAAAGCAGGATGGTTTCAGTCCTGGTCCTGAAATATTTATCAAGAAGTCTCTCTGGGATTCATTTGCCGGTCTTTAAACAGGGACTAGGGGCACCTGGGTGGCTCAGTTGGTTAAGCAACTGCCTTCGGCTCAGGTCATGATCCTGGAGTCCCAGGATCAAGTCCCACATCAGGCCCTCTGTTCATCGGGGAGCCGGCTTCTCCCTCTGCCCCTCGCCCCTTTCATGCTCGCTCGCTCTCTCAAATAAATAAAATCTTAAAAAAATAAATTAAAAAGATTAAACAGGGACTAGCAGCCCCTCTAGCAGGATAAGGATGAATACCAGATAGCATAAAGAATGCACCAAATGGGCATTTCCTTAACTTCCTTATTTCTAAGAATACTTGGTATGAGCTTATGAACCCCAAACAAGAAGACTTGTATCTCCAAGGGAGCTCCCTCCACTTCAGACTGTGGAAGAAACAAAGACTGTGGGTGTCCAGAGCAAGGGGACATAGATCCGGAGGGTGCAAGCATAGAACATACACCAGAAACAAGAGAACACAAAGCCCAGAGGCCAGAGCATCAGGGAGTTGGTGAGAACCAGGTGTATAACAGGATGGGAAGAGAGAAAGAAAGGAAAGATCAAGCAGACATTCTAGCTATTGCCACAAATGTTGCCTGACTGGAGAGGGACAGACAGACACCAACCACCTGCATGCAAATGGGCTTATGTGAAAGATTCCAGCTCCACAGAACATAATGTGTTCTGTAAAGAATGAAATGAAAAGCAGCCTGAAGTGTGACATATAGTTACAAAAAACCACCAGAAAAGACAGACACTAAGTCGTGTGCTTTTCAAATTAGAAGGCCAAAGAGTTCAAGCAACCCAAAGGGTTAAAGAAAGAACACAGAGGAAAGGATCACAGAATTAATTAAAAGTAAAATAGAAAGGGAAAATTTCAGAGCAAAGTGCACTGCTGCCTTGTCCAAATAGTCAGGATTCGTAGGAAATTATAGGAGGTGGTGTGGTTTGGCACTGAAAAACTATAGGAAACAAACTCAAAATACACTTCCTACAGACTTATTCTTACAGTAGGAATGCTATGTGATCAATGCGGTTCGGGTGAGCCGAAAAGAAAACCCTGCCAGCAGGTGTGCGGCGTCAGGCAGGGGCCCCAGTTTGGCCTAGGGCAGGTGTGTTCCCACACTCTGCAGTGAGCTTGCCATGCCTTTTCCTCTCCACAGCCTTTCTGCTTCCTTCCACCATCCCGTTCTCCGGGAAGATTTTGCCTCATAGATGGCATCTGATGTGAATGTCCCCATTTTTCTGGACAATGGAGGAAACGCCACTTCTCGCCCCATCCCCGCTCCTTGCCTGGGACCTGACTCCCTCAGTCTCTTGTATCTTAACATTTTTCTTTGATATCATTCTAGTCTATCAAAAATTTTAATACCTCTCATCTGAAAAGCAAACAATAAACAAAACCAAACCTCGCTTTTATTGCACATTTCCTTCCGATTTCCATCTTAGTTTCCTGACTTCTCAATCACAGCCTGGTGTCTCAAGACAGCAGGAGGTTCCACGCAACCTCCTCCCATTTCTGTCAGTCCAGTCCAGCCTGTCTCCTGGGGCCTCACTCCTGCTAAGGTGACCGACAGCCCCCAACACCGTTCTTCTTGAAACTTTTTTTTTTTTTTTTTTTTTTTGCTTTCATGACCCATTGTGCTCGCTTTGGCAGTACATATGCTTTTATGACCTATAATCTCTTGTTTCTCCGGGACTTGCATGGTCAGCTCTGACTCCTCCTCCTCCCAATTTTCTAGCAACCTTGCCCTCCTCCAGCTCAGGGTGCACAGGGCTTTTTTAACTGGCTACAGGCTCTTCTCCATTCTCTTGCCTTGGCTAAGTCCTGCTTATCCTTCCATCAGTCCAGATAGCACATCTTCAGAGAAGCCTTCCCTTGATGTCCTGGTCTAACTCCAGACCCCCCCTAAAAACTTCTCATAGCTCCTTTTACTTGTCTTTACTTATCACATGTAGTTAGGCATTTATCATGTAATTTTTTTCCAATATGCTTTTCTCCCTTTTTGGACTGTCATTTCCACTGGGGCAGAGTCCATGTTTATTGTGTTCACTGTTTTATGCTTTGTGTCTTAGGACACTAGGTAAATGCAGTCAACATAGCACCCAGTATGCATTCAGCACTTAATTATTGGATGGACAGCCATTTGGGTAAATGAATGAACGAATATTCTAACCAATGGCAGGAAGCCCAACCGCATTAATGTCTTTACCCTGGCTGCTCCATGCCTTTAACCTTCTCCATGAAAAGCCATTCATAATTTTTCAGGCTTTCACATATCTGTTTGAACAAATCCCATCTGGGCCAAGAGAAGCATGAGGCTGAGCAAATGGACAGCAAAGGGAGGTGAAAAGTCAAGGGGAAGGTCAGCTCAAAGAGTCTCTCTGTTGTCAGTGTTTCATTTCCTGCTTCCTTAACACCATCTCTACCCAGGCCAGGTGTAGAGGGGGCTCCTTCCTTGCAGTGCACTGGAAGTGCACTGGACCTGGAAACCACAGAAGCTATACGTGGAGAGACAAAGCATGGGAAGTATGCGCAAGAGAGAACAAAAAGCTTTGAAGACAGAATCCAAGTCCAGAGTCTTAGAAGTCATCAAGCCAATTTACTCCTTATAAAACTCATGCCTAAGCTCCAAGGAAGTCACCTGAGGTCTCCACTGGTGGGAGAACAGGGTGGACTAAACCACGGTACTGACGCCCACTGGGGTGGGGAGCCAGGACACTGATCCCATTACCGCTAGCAGGTCAAGGGAGATTCTTCTCTTCAGAGCCATTTCATACCCGTCCCATTCAAAGCAGGGTTTTTCTTATGCTGAAGACTGCTTGCATCAAGGCCATAAGGTCTCTAGTAAGATTCCAAAACTCTTTTCTACTTAGGAATAATGAAAATCCCAGGCAGGTGTTTGACTAGGATTGAGTTTCATGTAAAATTTTTGATGTTTATTCATTAAACAATGTTGTGCAGAGCCTGTTGATTTGAAAGGTGATAGAGGGGATAGCGAATTCTTTGTTGCCCTTGATCAGCTAAGCTGGGGAAAGTCTACCCTTCCTAATCCCAATCACTCTCCAATTTACTGCCCTTCCAGCTCACTGGGACAAGTGCGTTGTGACAGCGAATTCTTTGTTGCCCTTGATCAGCTAAGCTGGGGAAAGTCTACCCTTCCTAATCCCAATCACTCTCCAACTTACTGCCCTTCCAGCTCACTGGGACAAGTGCGTTGTGACTGCCAACGCCCAAACCCCATGGAACCTTCTGATTCTCACGTCACATGGCCTCCTGGCAGCATTTGGCACTGTTGGGCAAGTTGACTTTTTTGACACTTTGGTTTCTGTGACGTCAACCTCCTCTGTTCTCTTCCTACCTCTGTGATTGTTTGATCTCCTCACCTTAAAGTCTCCTCCTCTTTGCCTCCTTTAAACTGTAAGGGTAACTCAGAGCTCCACATTGAGCGCCTTCTTCGCATATATAAATATTACCTAGATATTTCAATTAACCCTTAGCGTCAGGTATGGTGTGATGTTTCCCAACTTCCATACCTCATATCTTGCTGAGGTCCATGTCCACGTGTACCTCTTTACCTTTCATTGCCCATGCCACCTAGATACCCCTCAGTTACCCAAAAGCCAGCGTGGCTGAATCCGAACTCACCACTGCCCCTTCTCAGCTTCCAGCCTCTTCTCCGTCACCTGAACAGCACCATCATGTGCTAATTCACTCAAGTCAGAAAGCCAAGAAGCCCCCTCTTTTTCACTCCCACACGCAAAGCCCCAGCAAGCCCTGCCAGTTCTATCTCTTAACTATTTCTTGTATCCTTCTAGCTCGTCTTCATCCCACCACCACGGTCTTAATTCATGTGCCTGTGATTCATTGCCTGGTTCAACACAGGAGTCACATTGGTCTCATGCTTCTGTATATCACTGCTGGATTGTTCAGTAGTTCCTAACATTTTGGGGGCAGAGCACAACCTTTGCTGGTCATCCTAGATCCTTTCCTACTTCTCCAACTTCATGCAACACTTACTTCAGCCACAGGGAATTGTCTGTAAGTCACCAAAACATCATGCAGCCCCATGCTGTTACGCTCTGCGCTGCCCAACTTCCCCACCGGAACCTTCACCCACTCTCCTGAGAAGCTCTGACAGGCTTCCCTAGGCGAGGTAAAATGTTCTTCATCTGGCTCCAGTAGGACACCTTCCATGGTCATGTTGTTATCAGGTGACCTGTCTGCCTCCTGCTCAACTGTGTGCTCCCTGAAGGCAGTAGAAAGACGCATCGCTCCTCTCTGAATTACTGGCACATAATATGGTGCCTGGAGCATTAACAGATCCTAAAACATGCCAGCTGAGGTTTCTTTCTGTGGGTGAGCCCACGAGTAATGGATAGAATATCATCCTCAATACATTAAACACATAAACTACATTCTTCTGCTGTGCATCTATCAAGGGATTTTCTATGGAAATCTACAGAAACAATAGGGAGGAGAACAATTCATGGTTTGATATAAACCAAAGACCAAAAAATCGCATGATGGTATAGAAGAGCCTGTTTTCAATAATAGCCAATCAGACAGATATGAATTCTAGAATTCTAGAGATTAATTTTCCAATCTTTTGCCATTACCACAAATTTGCCTTAAATGCCAGAGGCTCACTCTTAGAAACAACAGGGCAGATGAAGAATGGGATTCAGGAAATCTTAGAATTCTCTGCAAACACCTGTCAACAATAAGACTTAATTTCACTCGAGGGACACCTGGATGGCTCAGTGGGTTAAGCCTCTGCCTTTGGTTCGGGACATGATCCCAGGGTCCTGGGATCGAGCCCCACATCGGGCTCTCTGCTCAGCGGGGGGCCTGCTTCCCCCTCTCTCTCTGCCTGCCTCTCTGCCTACTTGTGATCTCTGACTGTCAAATAAATAAAATTTTAAGAAAAAAAAAAAACTTAATTTCACTCAAACACACTTACCTAGCTGATGATTCACTGAGAAGCAGCTCAAGAAAGCACCACAACTCTGTTTTCTTTTTCTTTCCAATCAATTAATATACCTTCCTATCACATGAAGGTCTCCATGTCTTTGAATTTCACATGTGCAGAGTTGAAGCGTTTAAATAAGAGGGTTATGGCCAAAGAATTAGTCCAAATGCTGTTCTTATATTTGCGAACTTCCCTCTCAGGACCAGCTGAAGTTATGCCGGTGACATTTTAGAGTCTAACCCTGAAGCAGTTATAGCTATTCATTTGCTCTTCTTGTACTTAAAGTGTTCTGGCGTTTTCTGAGGTCACCGGCCTGTTGGCAGACAGCCATAGCCCCACTGGGCTGTTGGAACCACTCCAGCTAGATAAACTGAGCCAGGCTTGCTTGGCACAACCTCACCTTCACACACTCTGCTCCCATCACAGGTAACCTCTTCCAACATGGAAACGCCTAGAAGCATGAGAAGTGTTTGCTTTGTAACTGAAAAAAACTCCTGGCATTTCTCAGGATGCACGGTGCCCTGACATGGGCTACTCGGAGCTCAGTCAAGGCCGACTGTGCTAAGAAGACTGACCTCAGGAAGTAACCTCACGCCAGGTTTTGCTTATTAAATTGTCTCCCACCAATGGGATTGCTTCGCCAGAAAACACAGGTGTGAGGAAACGTGGAAAGAATCAGAGTTCTTACATTTCAAACTACTCTAGCCCCTACTCAATTCCTGTGTTTTATTGGGAGGATGAAAATAATAACACCTGTAGGACTGATTGCTAGTAACAGACTGCATGAGAGACTACCAAGGGTTGTTGTTTTTTTTTTTAAAGATTTTTATTTATTTATTTGACAGAGAGAGATCACAAGCAGGCAGAGAGGCAGGCAGAGAGAGAGGAGGAAGCAGGCTCCCTGCTGAGCAGAGAGCCCAATGTGGGGCTCCGATCCCAGGACCCTGAGACCACGACCTTAGCCAAAGGCAGCGGCTTAACCCACTGAGCCATCCAGGCGTCCCCTACCAAGGGTTTTTTAAGTTAAGTAGATGCCTAACTCTCACACTCTTACGTTTCAGTATAAAAATGTATGTCTTGGGATGCCTGGGTGTGCTCGATTGGTTAAATGTGTGCCTTTAGCTCAGGTCCTGATCTCGGGGTCCTGGGATCTAGCCCCACATTGAGCTCTCTGCTCAGCGGGAGTCTGCTTCTCTCTCTCCCTCTGCCCCTCCCCACCTCTTGTGTACACACACATGCATGGGCACTCTCTCTCTCGAATAAATAAATAAAATCTTAAAAAAAATGTATGTCCCAGGTGCTCTCCTAATTTCATTAAACATGTATATATGTGTATATACATAATACATACATACACACACACACCCTGGGACTAACACTTCAGCCAGTTAAGAACACAGACTTTGGAGAATCAAAATACTCATGTACTTCAGTTAACAACAAAACAGCCGCAATAACAACACAGGGCACGTCTAGTGAATAATCAATCTGATTTTCCGTTATACTTTTTGAAACACTAGCAGTGAAGAAGCACTAGCTCCACTCTAGCCACAGAGGCCTCCTTGCTCCTCTGCGAACTGGCCAAGCCCAGGGCCTTTGCACTTGCTGCTCCTTCTGCCTGAACTCCGTCTCCTAGGATGTCCACATGGTTTACTGCTTCTATTTCTTCAGGTCTCTGCCTATCAACAAGATCTGCCCTGAACACCAAACACAAGATATCATTCCCCTGTCTCTGTATCCTCCTTTTTTTTTTTTGCTTTATTTTATTTGAAGCATGCTTCACTTTCTGAATAATACATATTTACATGCTCATAGTGTATCTCCCAAACCTATCAGCATATAAAATCTGAGAGGGCAGGGGTTATGTCTGTTTTATTCCCTAATCTTAGTACCCAGAGCAATGCTGGGTGCAATGAGACAGGAGATCATGGAATACTGAATGAATGGGTAAATCAATGAATGACTTTTGTTGCAATTTAACTTACTCTGTATATATTGTGGAGTATAATGTGCCCAACTGACAAACACATCAAATAATACATCAACTTCAACAAATGCTCATAACAGTCCCTCTCTGCTCATGAACCTTGACAAGTTATGGTTCATGCTGAATTAAATGTCATATCTGACTGTTTCTGGAAGAATTTCATTTTCTCTACTGTTGTCAGTGTGCTGCCACAGATGTGAAGATGACATCACCTTGGGGTTGGTAGCCCTGTGATGGTCTAGGTTGATGCGCCTGCTGGATGAATCACTCGGTCTCCGATTCTCTGAGTTTGACTGAACTCTCCCTACCCGGACCAGAGAGAAAGCCAGTTCGGTGCACTGACAGCCAGGAGACCTGGGGTGCCTTTTACCAAAATTCCAGGAGTGATAGCCCAGGACAAACACAGGAGCTGGGATTGTGGGGGCAAGCAGGTGGACCTGGGCAGCAAGTGCAGAACTGGCTGTTAAAGCCAAGGATGCCTAGGTAAGAAGAGAGGGAACGCTGGAGCTCAGATCCATGCCACGTTGGCCTTCTAGAATGGGCCTGCCAGGAGCTGACTGGTATCACCTTTGAGCCGTGGCACTAGAAAACATAGACATTCTGTTTTGTGAATCCTGTTCTTTCTGGTTAGATTGAAAACAATTTCATTTCCCCACATTGCAAGTAAAACTCTTTAAGTGGACTTGACCTTTCAAAAGTCATCAGACACCTTGAAAGGCCTTTTGTGATAAATGTGGCATAAGAAGAAGAACATTTAAGGCTCAGGCTAGTGGTACAGAAAACTTAGCTGTGGGCAGCTTGACTCTTGTTCATATTTCTAGAGTCCTGCTTTCTATATGATGGCTAGACCTCGAGCTGTAGCTAAGGCACATTATTGTTAGTTCTCTGACAATGGCAGTGGTGTTCTGATTCATTAGACATTTTGATTAATGATTTGGATGAAGTGAGAGGTATCATACCCACCACACGGGAGAATAAAGTGAAATCGGGGTGTTGGGGGAGCACATATCTAATAAATGATAGCCAGGATCTCTCCTGGAAATGACTCGAGAGTGGAATATGGGCTGAATCTAACATGTAATATTTTGTTTCAGGGTAAATGCAAAACTCTGTTTTAGCCACCCTACAAGATTACCAAAAGTAGGGTGCCTCTCTTACAGGTTTGTTTACTTCATAGCACACAACAATTTGCAATTCTATATCTGTCTGTTTACTTGTTTATGGAAGCCTGCATGGGTATAACTTAAGCCCCGGAGAAGGTAGAGATAACATCTGCTGATTTCCTGGGTGCATTCCCAGTGTGTGTACTGCGCAACCCAGCAGGCACTCAGGACACATTTACTGAATGAACATCTGAATGAAGGATGGAGGAGAATGTGACTTAAAAACAAGTCTTTTAAAGGTCTGGCATTTGTCTTTGCAAGTTCAATGCCAATTAACAATGCTGGGGCTATCAGAGGTGATCTAGATGTCTAGAATATGGGTTGTGGCCATTCTACCTGATTCTTTCTGTGGGGTCACCTACCTGCCTCTGAGTGTTCCAATTAAGAGGATCTATGTTATGGGCTGAATTATGCAACCCCCCCATTCCTGTGTTGAAGTCCTAATCCCCAATACCTCCGAATACCGCTGTATTTGGAGTAGGGTCTTTAAGGAGCTAATTAAGTGAAAACGGGGTCACTAGTGTCCTAATCAAATATGACTAGCTCTGTTTAGGACACAGACACAGAAAGAGGAAAGATGATGTGAAGACACAGAAGACAGCCACTTGCAAGCCAAGGCGAGAGGCTTTAAAGAAGCCAACCTTACCTACACCTTGATCTTGGACTTCTAGCCTTCAGGACCCTGAGCTAACTTTTGTTGTTTACCCTGCCCTGTGGTACTTTATTGTGGCAGCCCTAGCAAACTCATACCTATAAGTAACTGCTTAACCAACCGAGAGTGCATTATTTAACAGTGAGGCGAATTAAGAGGGCAGTGAACACTTTCTTCAAATACCTGCACGGTTATTACATAGAAGAAAACACAAGGAAAAACTTTCTGACAAAAAGGGACATCCATGAAGCGTCTGGGTTGGTTGAGCGACTGACTTTGGTTCAGGTCATGGTCCCAGAGTTCTGAGATTGAGTCCTGCAATGGGCTCCCAGCTCCATGGGAAGTCTGCTTCTGCCTCTGACCTTTTCCCCTCCCACATTCTCTCTCTCTCTCTCTCTCTCTCTCTCAATCAATTAAAAAAAAAAAAAAAGGGACATCCAAAAATGGAATGCACGAGCACTCCAATATATAATTTACTTATTTACTGAATTTATTGTTTACTGGTTGACTCCTCTGGCTAAAGGTAAGCTCCAATAAGACAAGCACAATAAATACACCAAGTGAATGAATTCCACCAGAGGAACTTAGTTTCCTGTTACTGAAGGCATTGGAACAGAAGCTAGACACACCCTCTATAAGGATATTACTGAGAAGTTTCTTGCAGAGGACACAGGGTCCTTTTTCAAAGTTGAAATTTCATTAATCTGATTCTACTACTGATGAATGAAATACAGGTACTTTTCATAATAAAGGTCCACCTTTAAACATCTGTCTCCCTATACAGACTCTAGTCAAAGTATCAAGACCATTCAACTTACATATTACATTTCTTCAGCCTGAAGGCATTATTCACCCACTGTATCTCCTGATACAAGATAAAAACACAAATTTTAAGTATCATTTATTATAAGTTATTTTCTGAAGTCAGCCCTTAAAGGTAGATAGACATTTCTATTACTTAAATCTGTTTAATTTAGAGCAGGAGATCCAACGGCAGAAGACCGTGGAATCTTAAAAAATGTGTAATGAAGAATAATTAATGATATTAAAAATTATCATCTTCTTCTTAGCCTCCCAAGAGCAGTGGCAGATGGCGAATTCTGGCTGTGCTAATTCTGGCTGTGCCTGTGGCTGCCCATAGATCTTTCAAGAAGCCAGCATTCAAAGAACAGAGTGAAACTCACAAGAATCCCATGAATTTTGCTGTTTCAAAGGTTCTTTTGGCATAGACTCTGCTCTAACAGATGAACCTGTAGACTTTCAATCACGGCAATCCAGTTTCAAAAAAAAAAAAAAAAAATCACCAGACGATCTCACAGAGATTTCGAAAAATAGACCTGTCCTTGAATACAAAAGAGTAGGAGGACAGGACACTCTCCTACTTTCACACCATTGAAGAATCTGAGTACTACAGTTAAGCTTTTAGGACTTTCACATAGCTCAGAAGTACTGAGGTGAGAGCATCACGATGTTCAGGTCATTGAAAAAGCACAGACATTTTCAGTCAATAAGAGTTGTGTTTCACAATTCATTCTGGCAGATGTTTCACATTTGCCTGCTCCCATAAACTTTATTTCCAACTTGCTACAAGTCTGCCAGGTGCCAAGAGCAATACTACACATGGAGCCAAGACGGCAACTTCTACAACCCAACATATGTCTAGGTCTGCGGTACCTATGCTTTTGTCTTTATGTTCTAGCCGTACCTCCAAAATATTTATTTTCATAAGAAATATTAACACTCTAAATGGAACCAAAGAAATGATGAACACCAATTAGCAACCACGTGGGAAAACAATGCTGTGAAATAGACGGTGGTAAGTTGAACTGGTTTATAGTCCCAGATAGCTAGCAGTGATCAGTACTGTGTTGAATAGATCCTACCAGTTGAATTTCCCACCCAAATCCCATAGCCCCGACGTCAGCATGATGGCACGGGGAGAGACACACTGTTGACAAAAAGGAGCTGCTGAGAATCGAGTTCTCTGGTCCATCTCTATCTTCATCACTGGAAAAGCAAGGCTGGTGGGAGGCAGGACTATCATATAAAAGGGGACTTAAGGGTCTCAAGGGTCTCGAGAAATGTCTGCTCTTCTGTCCAGCAGTTTGCAAACTGCTCTGTGAATCATTTTTTAAGAGGGGTTTGAAGGAAAGGGTTACCCTGGCTTGTGACAAAGCTCCGAGGATGGGAATATTGTACCAGATTTGAAATTGGAACATCTGTGCCCCAGTCCAAACTCCACGATTAGCCAGTAGGTGACCCTGAGCAGGTCATTGGGGTACCCAACTCTTCAGGCTCCTGCTCATATGAAAATAGGAACATAAATTCTAAAAATATAATAAATAAATAAATAAATAAATACTGGATGTATTAATTAACTAGATAGGGGAATCCTTCTACAATGTATATTGAATCACCATAATGCACACTTGAATGATCTTAAAATTTTGCGTGTCAACTATATCTCAATAAAGCTGAAATTAAAAAAAATACATACCACTTAGGACTGTAATAAAGATAGAAAGAGATAATATATGCACATAGCATGTAAAGGGCATCGTAATGATATTAACAGATTATACTAATGATAGTATTTTTTGAGAGACTGCTATGTGCCCTCAACTGTGCTAAGCACTTCTCATGCATCATCTTACTTAATTCTTGTAATAACTCTATGAGTTTGGAATATTATCCCTATTTTGTAGATAAAGAAACAGAATTTTAAAGAACCCAAGGACACTCACGAAATACTTGCCTGGCTGATGAGATGTAGTTTTTTTTTTTTAATTTAATTTATTTATTTGACAGACAGAGATCACAAGTAGGCAGAGAGGCAGGCAGAGAAAGAGAGGGGGAAGCAGGCTCCCTGCCGAGCAGAGAGCCAAATGCGGGGCTCAATCCCAGGACCCTGGGATGATGACCTGAGCCGAAGGCAGAGGCTTAACCCACTGAGCCACCCAGGTGTCCCAAGATGTAGTTTTTATGAACTTAAGTAGTTCCATGATTGAACACAAATTATATCTGACCTTAAAGAGGTGGAATATCTTATTTTAATCTAACAAGATTGACTATGAAGTACCTCTTTGTACCACATAATGGACTACTTTACATGCTATTGCATTTGATCCAAAGACCTGTGTGCGTATGCTTGTGAAAGAGGTATTGTCCCTATTTTAAAGATGGGAAAACAGGTTCATTAGGGGTGAGTGATTGCCTAAGGTGGCAGCGCTGTGACTTTGATTCTAAAGCAGGCAGAGCTCAGCCTTCCTCTAACTTTGTGTTCCAATCTACTTAAGCATGAGTTAACTGAATGAAGGCAATTAAAAAAAAATAGACTATAAAAAAATAATAACAAAAGTTAACATTTTCTCTTTTCTCATTCTTGCTTTTGGATACTTACTTAACATCACTACTAAGCATTCCACTCAAAATCTGACCACTTAAGGCGAATATTTTTTCAAGATGAAACATACAGTTAACATCAAGTCTTTTTTTTTTTTTTTTAAGATTTTATTTATTAATTTGACAGACAGGAAGGGAGAACAGGGGGAGTAGCAGACTCCCTGCTGAGCAGGGAGCCCGACGTGGGGCTCGATCCCAGGACCCTGGTCTTCTCTGCCCTGGTCTCTTACTCTGTGCAAAGACATCCTTATCCCACATAATACCTGATTATTAGCTTTAATTATTATTGGTTCTAGATGTGCAGCTCATCTCTCCAAATGGACAATAATGGGGATAAGCTGTCTTTTATTGTTTTTCTCTACCTTATTGTACTCAAGAAGCTGTCAATAGTCTTATAACAATGGAAGAGCATATCTTTTTAAAAAAGTGAAGACACCAGAGTCTGTAAATTGTTGCTAACATCTATTCTCTGGCACCTTAATGATTTAAAAATTCAACAAAGCAAGAGAACTTTCTGTAACTAGGCATAGATCACTGGATATTTTCTAGGTTTGTACAATCCAGCATTTAATATTTAGTAGCCTTATCTTAACAATGAAGTTTGATAAAATTGGTATATATTATTCATGAAAGCAAGTTCAGTTCCTTTGAAAATAAAGTAGGTGTTCATGAGTCGTTATTCATTCAACAGACAGTCCTGAGCACCTGTGAATTGCCTGACACTGTGTGGGACCGTCTAGATGGTCTTGACCCTCAATAGGCTTATAGTCTAGGAGCAACACACATGGTGATTGTTCAATATGACGGTGGCATAATGCAGGTTTCTATAATAATTTCACTAATAAAACAGAATCTGATTTATTACTAGACATCCTTAATGTTTGAGAGCTGTGGTTGTTAGTGGGTGTGATATTGCCCTTTAGGGGATTTTTTCCAAATTTGCAGAGATGTTTTTGGTTATACCGGTGATGGGGCAGGGGCTGCCAACATTCCATGGGTAGGGGCAGGGATGCTTAATGTCAGGTAATGTGTGGAGCTCTCGTGCACAGTGACATCCTCATGTCCAACCTGACATCCAAATGCTCCCCTTGACAGCCTCGTAGATGAGAAACTCATTTGTAGTGAACTTAGTCTGGAATCTGATGTTGTACTTATAAACAAAGTATTAGCAGAGTACTTTTGCATAGGTTAAATATCTTCTCCATTTTCAAGGAATGCAATCACTATGTATGCTGAGGAAAGGGGGTACTTTGCTGTGTTTGGAGCTTGTACAAAAATTGGTCATCAATTTGGAAAATCATAACACTGAAGCCCACACCTGTGCCAGTCTGCCCAGGGGGCTGTGCCATCGCAGTGCGGCTCCATGACAGGTGTGCACGTATGACTGTCTCTTCATGCAATAGAGTCAGAGTAGTGGAAGTGTTGACCCTCAGACTAGTTTAGCACAGATGACTTTCTTTACCTTTCTCTCTCTCTTTTTTAAAAAAGATTTTACTTATTTGACAGAGAGAGAGAGATCATAAGAAGGGGGATAGGGACAGAGAGAGAAGCAGGCTCCCCACTAAGCAGGGAGCCTGATGCGGGGTTTGATCTCAGGACCCTGAGATCATGACCTGAGCCAAAGGCAGTCACTTAACCAACTGAGCCACCCATTTGCCCTTTACCTTTCTCTTTTGGATTACAGTTATAACATATAGACATAGGCATATAAATATAGGCATATAAATATAAAAGCTATACAGATAGATGAGTTGTATTACCTTTGAATTTTATTTCAGGATAGTAAGAGATATGACAAAATATTTGTTATAAAAGGGAGAGTTGGAATAATAAAATAAGATGAAAACAGAGAGGGAGGCAAACCATGAGAGACTCTTAACTCTAGGAAACAAACTGAGGATTGCTGGAGGGGAGTGGGGGTAAAGGGGGGTGAGTAACTGGGTGGTGGGCATTAAGGAGGGCACGTGATGTAGTAAGCACTGCATGTTAGGTGCAACTGATGAATCATTAAATTCTATCCCTGGAACTAATAATAATAAAAAAGACGTTTTCTATAAATAAATAAATGAATGAATGAATGAATGAATGGGAGAGTTGGGTCCAATAGGCTGAGAATCACTTGTTCCAGTTTCTTAAAGAAAATTAAAGCCAAAATTCCCAACAGTAGTTGCCATTTTATCTTTGCAGGCCATGAAGGAGCTTCCTATGGTCAGCTGTGCTCCGGCATCATGGGCATTTTTCTCAGATCCCACTTGATCTCTGACTTCTTCCTGCAGTGAGAGGCATTGGTGTGGATTTAAGAAAGAGAAGAAAGGCAGACACATATGGTGAGAGAAAATTTTTAAACAGTTACACTAAAGAAACCCTTAAAGTCAGCGTGAGATGAATGAAAAGTTCAGTTAAGAAAAGGAGTCAGGGGGCACCTGGGTGGCTCAGTGGGTTAAGCCTCTGCCTTTGGTTCAGGTCATGATCCCAGGGTCCCAGAATTGAGCCCTTCATTGGGCAATCTGTTCAGCAGGGAGCCTGCTTCCCCCTCTCTCTCTGCCTGCCTCTCTGCCTACTTGTGATTTCTATCTCCGTCAAATAAATAAATAAGATCTTTAAAAAGAAAAAAAAAGAAAAGGAGTCAGAACGTAAGATGATATAATAATTTATACCACCAATATATATTTACTAAAAAATGGGACCCCAAAGAAGGATAAAATGGACCCCTGCCCTTAAGTATTTATAATAGAACTAATTATGCAAACACTGTATGTGGCTTCTTACACACAGGATATCCTGACACTAAACCCTGAATTTCACAGAGGAAGTATGTATATTTCATGTAATTTCCAGGGGATGCCTGCTGGGGGGCCGTTAGGCCAATGGTTCAATTAAAGAAGAGATTTAGGCTGAAACACAGAGACAGAGGAAGGACAAGGCATAAGGAGCAATGGGACTGAGAAAGAAAGGTGACACAGGGAATATTCACACAAAGGCTATAACCGAACTGACTGATTTTACATCAGTATCAAAATTAGAGTCCCATACACATATATACAGTAAGTAACTATAATCCAGATTCATTTGGGGCAGTTCTTCAACTTTATGTTTAAAGCAATTTTATAGTAAGTACAAATAAGATCCTATGAATTCCAAATAGAAAACTCTTTGTTTTAATGGATGATTAAATGGGTGATTTAATGGATGATTCTGGATTTTTGGATTAATATTTTATGTTCACATGAGAAAGTTTAGGCAGGAACTGAGTGGCACTTCAATAAGGCTAAGTAAAATCACGTTGGTTAGGCTATAAGATCTGGTGAATTAATGACTGTAACAAAAGCTACAGCTCAAAAATTATTTTATTGGGAAAAAATGCTAATTCACAAAAAAAAATTTTTTTTAATGTATTACTAGCTAACCAGGCATTTTGTACACAAACCTAACCCTGGCTATTTTTAGAGTACTAAATGATGTCTTTTTGAAGAGACAAACAGTTTCGAGTTTTCCTTTTTTTTTTTAAAGGTTTGTTTGAGTTTAAGAAAGCTGATCCAACCTAACGGGTTGTCATTTTTGAATCTCCCTAACTGCATTGTCGTGGGCCGCTTCTAAGATGGAGAGCATCCTGGCCCACTGTCCATTTCTGAAGTGACACTTGCTGCCAGGTGGCATCCCTCAGCGAGCTTAATCTACGCAACTAGGCCACTCCATCCTGGCCCTGCCGTGACACTTGCTGGTGTTCGGACAAGATTTGATTTACTGTGTTCTTAACAGTGTTCTTATAAGTCAACTATGTAACTCACATTCTAGAATATTCTGGGAAACAAAGCAACCTACAGGGGAGTGCTTTTGTCATGCACAAATAAGGCAATTGTCAAAGCCGGGAAGCATTTCTCCCCCTGGCCTCTGATCTTAAAAAAAGAATTTATTTTACATGATTAAGGATTTATCTCAAAATGCTCTCATGTGCTAGGTAGAATGAGGACATCAACACACCCTTAGGAGCAGACATTCTCCCATTAAATGCTATCTTAGAGACAAGCGAGAAAGCTCTCTAGGGTTGGTTTTCAGTGGTATGCTTCTTTCCTCTTTCCAAAGGAAACATAAAACTCACAAAATACATGTCAGGAAGCAAAATACAATCTAGGTATTTCAAAAAGAATCTAAAAGTAATTATCAGAAAATGGCCTCATCTATTTATTAAAGCCACATTATAAAAGATAATTACAATAACACCTGGTAGGAGATAACACATTCCGGGTTAATGAGGGCAGGACTATACACTATCTCGTTTAAGATTCACAGTCTTTAAATGTTTTGAGCAGAGAAAAAATTAAATTTATTTTTCAAAGTAGGAAACCGAGACTCTGAAAAACCAGTTCCTCCTTTGAACAGTGGTAGAAAGAAGCCACCAAGGTGAAAGTCCATTCCCTCTATTTGAAGGGGTGGTGATCTCCCAGGAGGACTGCTTGTCTGGGACACACTCCCATCAGACTGCCCATGGCAAGCGAGGGGCTCCAAGCACAGACCCAGGGGAGTGCGTGCCTCTGGGAAGACATGGTGGTGGTGGCGAAGCCCCGGAAGATAAAGTCCTAAGTCCTATGCCTGACTGAATCCTGCTCTGTCACATTCTAGCCACATGAGTGGGAAAACACTAAACCCCCTGTGCCTCAGTTTTCTGTAAAGTGGGGTACCAATAACAGCATCTATCTCAAATGATCACTATGAGGATTATACTAATACATGGTAAAAATTCAAAAATCCTATCCATCCCTATTATTCCTTTTTGCAAGGACTGGAAAGCTCTCTCATCACCAAATACAATTCTAATATAAAAAAATAAATAAATAAACCAATTCAGGAGGCTCAATGGTAGAAGCAAAACAGGAAACAGGATCTGATCATACGTTTGTATGGGCATCCGCACAGATCACACGATTTCACACTGCTTCATGCATTTATGTTCTAGACATGAGCTGAGACTCACAGGGAAGGAATGAGAGATCCTCACCCAAGAAACGTCCCAACCAGAGAACAAGCCTGCAGAGGGAGGGTTCCCTCCTGGGGGCGACACCTGCTTTCCTATAGCCCTTGGTTATCTGTTCTAATTATTATATTATCTGCTTGGGTAGATGTTTTTTTTAAAAAAACAAAACTCATTTGTTTTCCTGTTATTTCTTCATATTGTAATACCCTTTTAAGAAAGTCACAAAAGAGGGTGCCTGGATGGCTCAGTCGTTAAGCATCTGCCTTTGCCTCAGGTCATGATCACAGGGTTCTGGGATCGAGCCCCACATCAGACTCCCTGCTTGATGGGAGGCCTGCCTCTCCCTCTCCCCCTCCCTCTGCTTCTGTTCCCTCTCTCACTCTCTCACTGTCTCTCTCTGTGTCAAATAAATAAATACAATCTTAAAAAAAAAAAAAGTCACAAAAGGTTGCAGACTTGAACTTCTGGGAATAATTCCCAAGACCAACTTTCTCATCATACGTGGTAAGAAAAAAATCACTTCTAATTCATCTTTTGCAATTTTCTGTGTTCTTTTTTTTTAAACATTCCATATACCATTAAGTGTTTGAAACATCAGTGATCTCCATACAGAGGTTATATGAATTACTAAAATATACCTTTTAACTTGTGAAGTCTGTATTGTCTTAGTGCCGCTGGTCTGTAAAGATACAGGCGTTACTTCTAGAGAAGTTTGATAATTAAGGTCTAGTGCTAAGAAAGCATTATAAGAACACACATTCCCCCTCATTGTAGCTCACATCACTATAATAGATAATAAGCATACATTTAGAAATGCCCTCTTCTAAGTGTGCACACCACATCCTACAGGAGAGAGCTCTTCATTGGCAAGAGTTCTCTTCTGAAAGTTAGTTATATTCTGTTAGCCACCTGGTAGGCCTGGACACCAATCTGCACCAGCTCAGGGCCTTGTGCCCGCTTCCCAACCTGGCAGCCTGTGGCTCTGACATGTATCTCAAGTCCATTTGTCTGACCCAGGAACGTGGGCCAGGTCCTGAGAGCCAAGTTTCACATGGGCCTTGGCAACAAAGAATCCCACTGCTATGGCTTGGACCCTGAACCTCAGCATTCAGACTTTCGCTTAGGCTCCTATCATCCACTCCCATCTCAACGGTGCCAAACCACACTGCTGAGGCTGGTCGGTCAGGAAGACACTTCATTTCCCCATCAAAAGGAACGGGGCCACAGGATCTTGGTGAAGGAGGTGCAAAGCATGACAGAAGCAGCCCAGGGCCCTTTCCTCACCCCCACCCCCAACCCCGACTGTTCTGACAAAAAGAGCCTTCCCCAAGCAAACATGTGGCTCACACCTTTGGAAGAGTTGGATTCCTCAAGACCACCCCATGCTTCTGAACCTCCCAGGGATGAGGAGTTCTGGAATCCACAACACAGGCGTTGCACAGATTTCAATCCACATCAACCCCCCGGGGGGATAGAGGAAACAGCCACAGGGAGCTTCTCTTCTCCTCAGCTGTGGCAGTGACACCTAGTGGCAGCCAGTAATAAAACCCCCAGTGGAGAGAGATGGTTGTTGGATGCCATTGGCCTGTTTAAGAACACCCAGCTTAGGGGTAATGGAGGTGGATTTCAAAGTCTCAATCTGTGAAACTGTGCTCATTCCAAATCCTTATATTTGCAATGCATTTTTGTATCCTTATATCATTTATGTCTAACGCTAACCCTGGGAGGTGATGGTGATTTCATGATAAAGTTATGTTTTCATGAAAAAAAAAGTCTCCTTAATTATGTCACTTTTTTCCCCAAAAGATGATGTTATAGACAGAATTTCTAAAATTTCCCCTGGAAAGCCATATGTTCTAAAGCCCAGAACCCATGAATTTGATGGGCTATCACTCCCCAGGATCATGTTATATAATGTCACGTTATATGGCAGAAAGGACATTAAAATAGGGAGATTATCCAAGTGGGTCTGATCTAATCTCCTGAGCGCCATGAAGTAGAGAGGCTCCTCAGGCTGGAGAAAGAAGAAGAAAGCAGAAGATTGGAAGCACAAGGTGCTTCAACAAACCACTGCAGACTTGAAGATAGAAGGGGCCATGTGAAAAGGAAAAGCCTAGAAGGACTCCGGGATTTCAGTTCTACAACTGCAATGACCTGGATTCTTCCAACAACCTGAATGAGCCTAAAAATGGATTTGTCCCAGGTGTCTCCAGATAAGAGCCCAGCTCAGCCAAAATCTTGATTTTGGCCTATGAGACTTTGAGCAGACATCAAGCATTGACCCATGCTCACTCCTCACCCCAGGAAACTGTGAAATAATAAGTAGATGTTTTCAACTGCTAAGGTGGGGGAGGGGGGTCCCTGGGGGGTGCGGTTCATTGAGTATTGGACTCTTGGTTTGGCTCAGGTTGTGATCTCAGGGTCATAAGATTAAGTCCAGTGTTGGGCTCCTTGCTCAGTGGGAGTCTGCTTAGGACTCTACCTCTCCAACCACCCTTTACCCATGTTCCCACATGAGCAGACACTCTCTTTCTCTCAAATAAATAAATTTTTTAAAAAATAAATAAATAGTAAATTGCTAAGTTGGTGGCAACTTTTCACACAATAATAGGAAACTAATACAGATGATTATAAAATTTTGGGGTTATCTGAAAGTGGAAACTCCAGAATCAGGACTCCATGTTCTTTCTCTCTCTCTCTCTCTCTCTCTTGCTCTTTCTCTCTCTCTCTTGCTCTTTTTCTTTCTCTCTCTCTCTCTCTCTCACACACACACACACACACACACACACACCATCTTCACCTTGTCCTAAATCCTACTCTGAGCTATTTGTCATACTTCTCTGCTCCCTTGTTATTCCAGGTCCCACTCACCTCCTTCACTCTCATTATCTTCTCTCTGGATTCTTAGCTGGTTTCCCTGCCTCCAGTTTTCCCACTCTCTTCTCTAATGCTCGGCAATGCTGCTAGATTTGGTTTCCCAATATTGCAGTCCCAGACACTGTTCTCTAGAAGAATGCTGACAGAACGACGTTCACGGTGGCAGGAGTAATAATAATAATAATAGGACAAGGTAGTGAGATTTTTCATAAAGCTAAATATTTTACACTTGAAGAAATTTTATTCTAGCTTTTTTCGGTGAGATGTTCTTTTTTTTTTTTTTTTAATGAAATGATTATAATGATAGTAGGTTGCAGCCTACATGGTCATAAATTCTTCCCATTCTTTCTTCCCTGTTTGTTGGTGCCTTTGCAATGTGACTTAGCAGCTCCTCCAAGAGCAGGAATCTATTTTGTCTCCACCCTCTGAATCTGGGCTTGCCCGTGTGACTTGCTATGGGCAATGGGACTTGGGTGCTGGGCCTTTCTCTCTTGCTGGAGAACCCTTCGACCACCAGGTGAACATGCCCTGGCTGGCCACTTGGGATTAGAGACCATATGGAGAGAGGCCCTCTCTCCTCAGCCCAACCCTGTGAATCAGAGCATCCTGGCCATCCAGCCCCAGGCAAGCAGGTCCAGACAGGAGGGGCACAGAAACATGACAATAATAAATGTATGCTGTCATAAGCCCCTGACTTTGGGGGTGTTTCTTAGGCAAGAAACACATACAATAGCAGAAACTGGTTTGAGGTAGGTTTGTTTTTTTTTTTTTAATATTTTATTTATTTATTTGACAGTGAGAGATCACAAGTAGAGAGGCAGGCAGAGAGAGAGGGGGAAGCAGGCTCCCTGCTGAGCGGAGAGAACCCGATGCGGGGCTCGATCCCAGGACCCTGAGACCACGACCTGAGCCGAAGGCAGAGGCTTTAACCCACTGAGCCACCCAGGCGCCCCAGGGTAGTTTTAAATATATATATTCTTACTTAGAAAACTAAAAAGTAAACAAACTCTTTGTAAATGCTTTTAATTTTCTGAACATTTAACTAAAATCTCAGAAACACTGCCTTAACCCACAGCTCCAAATAGGTCTTTCTTTGTCTTGCTCCAAAGGCCATGAAAACCGCTCTGCAGAGAAAGCTTTGGATGCCTCTTTATAGAGAAAGATTTTTCTGCTTGATAAATGATATCAGGCTGGGGAAGGAGAGCAGAGGAGGAGCAGCGGGTTGAGTGGATAAAGCCACATCCACGAGGGGGTGGAAACCGTGGCTGGAACACTAGGGTTGAGGTGAAAAGACATGCTGTCAAGAGCCCCAGGAACAGCAGAGAAGCCTGTTAACCCAGATCTATGTTTCTTGTTTTCTGGGGAGAACTCCTGCTGGCAGACATCACCCTTTGTTCTTTGCCTTCTCTGGAATAATGCTCTGCTACATCCCAAAGAGTATCCTCATCACTTCCCCCTCGACCTCCCCCCAACCCCCGCTGACTCAGCTCTACCCTGAGTAGAGCTCCTGTCCTCCTAGTGTGGACAACTTCCAGTTCTGGACACTACTAAGCCAGAGATGGAGAGCCCTACCTACCTACCTGCCTGCCTGCGGAGCAGCAGTGTTTTCTATCAGGTGAGCCCGCAGGTCCGAAGCTTCCCCGGGGACAGGCCAGCGCAGCTGCCACCCCCGCTGGGCAGTTATTGCACAGTGAATTCAGAGCCAGCACGTGTGCATGGACCCTGCGCTCTCTGAAGAGAAACCATTTAGTTGCTTGCTTAACTATATTCTCTTGATTTTCACTGGATCAATTTTTTTTCCTCTCAAGTTGCCAATTTTACTGCATTTGGACCAAATTTGAAACAAAAGACTGAACTGGTAAAAACATGGGGAGGGGCTTCTGCTTTGGGTAATGTAGAGAACTTCTCCTCCTCTTGGAAACAAATTAAGTATTCTGGATCAATTATTTAAATTCTTGGACCTAAAACCTAAATGAAGGAACTCCGTGTTAAACAGAACATTGCTGTCGACTTTCTCTCTGGGGGCACTTGCTAGACTGCATAAACTTTAGCTTTGATTTTCATGACCACACAGGGGGGCAGGCAAAAAGCCCAGAGAGTGCCCGTGTATGTGGAGGAGTCTAATATGAGCTTATTTCCAACATAAACTTGAGACTGCAAAGGGCTATGTACTCACTGTATGTGAATGGAAAATGACACCCACCTCCATACCAACAGGAGGATGCCGGAAAAAAAAAACCAACTATGTTTGCAAATCTAGGCACTAAGCAGAGAAGAAAGAATCACTGTAAACATTTTTGATGCATATGCTGGTTGTCATATTAGTTTGAAGCTGAATTTCCCACTGCTTAGGTCATCTAAAATATTTCAGGTCAAAAATTTGATTTTGAGAGATACTTGAGTGGTAGTGGTCTCAGGCAGTGTTCTGGGAGAAATAAATGCCATTTGTATGTCTTCTTTGGGAAAATGTCTATTCAGGCCCTTTGTCCATTTTAAAAATCAGATTATTTGTTTTTTCTTTTGGTGTTGAATCGTGTAACTTTTTTTTTTTTTTTTAAAGATTTTATTTATTTATTTGAAAGAGAGGCAGTGAGAGAGAGCATGAGCTAGGAGAAGGTCAGAGGGAGAAGCAGACTCCCCGTGGAGCTGGGAGCCCGATGTGGGACTCGATCCCGGGACTCCGAGATCATGACCTGAGCTGAAAGCAGTCGTCCAACCAACTGAGCCACCCAGGCGTCCCGAATCGTGTAACTTTTTAAATAGATTTTGGATATTAACCCCTTAGCAGATAAATCATTTGCAGGTACTCAACATCACTAATCATCATGGAAATAAAAACTGAAACCACAATGAGATATCATCTCACACCTGTCAGAATGGCTAGTATCAAAAAGATAAGAAATAACAAGTATTGGTGAGGACATGGAGGAAATGGGACTCTCATGCACATTAGTGGGAATATAAATTAGTATAACCACTGTGGGAAATTGTCTGGAGATTTCTAAAAAAATTAAAAAATAGAATTATCATATGATCCAGTAATTCTACTCCTGGGTATTTACCCAAAGAGAATAAAAACAGTAATTTGAAAAGATGCCTGTACCCCTATGTGTACTGCGGCATCATTTACAATAGCCAAGATACAGAAGCAATGCAAGTGTCCAGTGATACATGAATGGATAAAAAAGGTGAGGTATATATACAATGGAATATTACTTACACAAAAATGAATGAGATCTTGTCATTTCTGACAACATGGATGGACCTAGTATTATTATGTACTATGGACCTAGTAGTATTATGTTAAGTAAAGAGAATGACCAATAGCATATGATTTCACTTATATGTAGAATCTAAACAACAAAAACAAACAAACAGAAACAGACTAATAAATACAGACAACAAACTGATGGCTGTCAGAGGAGGGAGGTAAGGAGACAGGCAAAATAGGTGGAGGAGGATTAAGAGATACAAACTTCCAGTTATAAAATAAGTAAGTCACAGAGATGGAAAGTACAGCATAGGGAATATAGTCAATGACACTGTAATAATGCTGTATAGTGACCATAGTGACTACACTTTGGTGAGATTGCATAATGTACAGAATTGTTGAGAATCAGTATGTTGTACACCTGAAACTAATGTAACATTCTATGTCCACTATACTTCAATAATAAAAACTGGGGGGGGGGGGAAGAAGTGCCAAACCTCTCTAAAGGAATACATCTTTGTCTTGGGTTCAAAGAATTGTCACACATAAAATTCTAAAGAAATTAAGTAGTTCACAGTAAAAAACTAACTAGTTATAACTTGCTAAATATACAAGAAAACAAGGCATCATAAAGAACAATTAGCAGAGGGGCGCCTGGGTGGCTCAGTGGGTTAAAGCCTCTGCCTTTGGCTGAGGTCATGATCCCAGGGTCCTGAGATAGAGCCCCGCACCGGGCTCTCTGCTCAGCAGGGAGCCTGCTTCCCTTCCTCTCTGCCTACTTGTGATCTCTGTCTGTCAAATAAATAAATAAAATCTTAAAGAAAAAAAAAAATTAGCAGGAACAACAAACAGCAAAATCCCCAAGGATTTCAGATAGTGGAATTAGTAAATACAGACTTCAAAATAACTATATTTACTATGCTCTTTAAAAAGATCTTATTTATTTATTTGAAAGAAAGAGAAATAGATTGATTGAGAGACTAAGTGGGGGGAGGAGCAGAGGGAGAAGCAGACTCCCTGCTCAGCAGGGAGCCCAACGTGGGACTTGATCCCAGGACCCCGGAATCATCACTTGAGCTGAAGTCACATACTTAACTAACTGAATCATCCAGGTGCCCTATATTTGCTATATATAAATAAATACAAGACAGGTTTGAAAATGTGTTCAGGGAAGCAGAAACATTAAAAGACTTCAAGTAGATTAGGCAGAGAAACAAATATATTTTAGAAATAAAAACTATAATAACTGAAGTTAGAAATGAACAGATTTAGCAATAAATTCAACACAACTGGAAGAACTGGTGAACTGAAAGATGTATCTGAAGAAATTATGCAGAAGGTAGCACAAACAGAAGAAGAGAAAGGAACTATGAAAGAGACTAAGAGGGGAGCCTGGGTGGCCCAGTCGGTTAAGCATCTGCCTTTGGCTCAGGTCATGATCCCAGGGTTCTGGGATGGAGCCCTGCATCAGGCTCCCTGTTCAGTGGGGAGCCTGCTTCTCCCTCCTGCTTTTCCTCTGCCTATAGCTCCCCCTCCTTGTGCTCTCTCTCTCTGTCAAATAAATAAATAAAGTCTTTAAAAAAAAAAAAAAGAGAGAGCTTAAGAATGAGAAATTCTAATATATAACTAATTTTTGTTCCAGAAGAGTAGGATTAATATTTTTGACTTATTACTTGAGAATTACCCCCACCGTGTCTGTCAATTAAATTGAATTTAAGCAGAGGAAATTTGTGCCATGAAAAATATAGAAAAGGAGGACTAACTCTCAGTGTAGTGTAGATGGAATTACAAGATCATTGCTAAGTGTGGTAGGAGAAGGACCAAGTAGAAATACTGCATTTTGGAGGTTCACGTACGGCTAGACATCTTTGGCAGAGTACTGATCATGAGAAAAACAAGAAAAGTGGTTGAAGAATTGAGCCAGACAGACATTCTTGAATTTGAAAGTTAAAAAAATGTAAATCTCCTATCAACTCTTAAACCTTTTCCTTAAGATTTATCCTGAGAATAACAATAAAAATAATATTTATTGAGTGGTTCCTGCATTGCTTGAGCCTTGTAAGTATGATCTGACTTAATCTTCACAATCCCAAGAGATGGGTCAGTCATCAGCTGGATGTAATAGCCTCAAGATATGGTAAGGCTTTGAGAGGTCAAATGCCTTTTTCAGGCCATATGTTTAGTGATTGGTGGGACTGAGATTCAAACTCAGGTCTCCTGATTCCAGAGCTCAACTGCCTTAGAGAAACAGAAAAACAAAAACAAATAATTTTTAAGAAAAGAGTAGAGTCAATGCTGGATTTGGAGTAAAAAAATGTGAACTCAGAGCTGCCATTTACAACTGTGTTTCTTTATAAATGACATAATCTCTCAAAGTGTTGGTTTTTTTTTTCCATTTGTAAATTAGGAACAGTGATAGTACCTGACTCTGATTCTTAGCTTGATAATTAAATAAGGCAATGCATGTGAATGTGTGGTGCGCTATACAAATACTATTATCTTTTATAACTTAAACTGCTCCATTACAGCGGCAGGCCTTTTTGTTCTATCCAGTAATATTCTGGATATTCTAGAAGTAACAGTAATCTAACCCAGATGCAGAAAATTCAAGTTAAAAACTATTAGCCAAATGATATATTATGTAGATTTTTTTTTTTTTTTTTTTTTTTTTTGGTTGGAGCTGAGTCTGAGATTACAACATTCTTTCCCATAAACACTAAAACACTAAGGACTGGGAAAATCAGTAAAAATAGGCAGTAATTGAGTTGCAAACAGAACGCCACAGAGAGAGGGTAATTTACATTCCAGAACTTACTTTTATCGTGTTAGGTTAGTTTCTACATCATCTATTTACCATTGTCCAGGTAATGAACCTAAAAGAAAGTATTTCCTTCTTGTGACAAGCATATTAAACATCTCTATAGAAAAGCGCACAACCTGTGGGAAAACAATTGAAATCACAGCATAGACATCACAGAATTTAAATGGACATATTTTATTATTATTTTCCAAACTAAATATAGTCTAGCTCAGAGAAGACCACTGAGATGCGACTGGAGATACTGATTTGAGAATGGTTCAGCACCTCCCCAGATGTTGTCTCTTTGGGACAACATCACCTTCGCCCCTCCCCCCAGACTTAATCTCTGAGAAATCAAAATTGTGGCCTTTGTTTTCCTCCTATAATTTTTACTCTAATTGGATACAGTCCAATGTATTGTTTTTCCTCCTTTGGCACCTATGTTGTAAGAGGAAAAAAAATATATGTTCACATGCTTATATCCAGATTTTCTCAAGTTATGACCCATATGCTGTTTCATGTTCTATTTTGGCCAAATCATCTTTCCCGTGCCATGCTGTTTTAGGCTTTCCATGCTTCATAATCAAAGATTCAATGGACTGGAAAAGGGGATTCCTGGTGATTCTGCTTTACAGTATGAGGCCTTTGAGCTATTGTATTTACTAAAAAGCATAAGGTCCCATAATAGCTGACAGAATTCTTTGGAATTGTTTACTCTTTTAATTAAACAAAGACTGTACTGATGAGATAAAAAAAAATAGGTCTTCAAAACATCTTTGTGTCCCTTGTACTCTGGAACACTTCTAAAGAGATATAAACAAGCATCCATAAAGTCAAATAACTTTCACAATTGGAGGCAAGCCTTCTTTTTTGGGAAACTTTCTCATCATTTCTCTTAGAATTGTGGGGCTTTTCTGGGTTCATGACCTATATACCTTTGGATTCCTGGGACTGAGCATAGTGCCCAGTGTATTTGTTGAGTATTTCTGGGGTGAATGAATAAATATACCAGGTCAAGAAATGACAAAGTGATTAATTGTTTGAGAAGATGGAAAGTGAGTTTTTTTTTACTGTGATATCAAATTTTTATGTAGTGTAGGAAGACACCAGGTTGGAGGGCTGAGGGTAAGGGAGCACTAGGGGATATTAGAAAGGTAAGAGATGGACAGTTAACGAACAGATCTGCTATCCAAAGGCTCTTCCCCTCACATGGAACCCATTACAAATCCCAAACTGGCATCTTGTCTGTTACCACCATGGGAGTAAAGGCAGACAGATATCCAAGCAGAAGTCACATCAGGGAACAGCTATGGAACCAGGGTGGCTGGAAGATGGCAAGAACAGAGACTCCAAGGAAAGATTTGGAGCTTCATGTAGAGAGTGTGAAATGCCATTGAAAGAGTTTTAGATTTTTTATTTCTGTAGGCAGTGGAGAGCCAACATTGTTTATAGGATAATGGATATGCATTGTACCACAAGACTTGAGGGTCAAGTGATACCAGACTTCTTTATTTTCTCCCACTAAATCAGAGCCCATCCTAGCACTTGTTCCTGCAGTTACTTGTTGGTCTCCGGTGTTCCCTCCTCTTCCCTTGGATCATTTGAGAATTCCCTAAGGCTTTGACAGCTCCAACAAGAGGTTTGCCAGACTTCTAGTTCCTGAGAAGGGTTAAGTCCTCACCACTAAGCCTTTTTTTTTTTTTAAGTGAAGTGAAATTCACACACATAAACCATTTTCAAGTGAACAAATCCCACTAAGTCTTCTGGCCCCCTTTGCTGCCCCACATGTTGCTGTTCACTTCAGAGTCCCTTTGCTGTCTGGTACTGATCCTCCATGTGGAGGTCAAGTCTCTCCTGCTCCCCTGTCTGCCTCACATAGTGGAAAATTGGGAAGCGAAGCCCTCCACAGGGACTCCACACCCTTTGCCTGATCTCAGATTCCCCTTGCTCAAACTCAGGAGGTTGAAATACCAGTGCCTGCCTTTAGGGGGCCCAATTCCTCAGAGGCCCTGCCTCATGAGATGGATTCAATCCCCACCTAGGACATCCACCTCTCCCAGAACCTACAAGCTGTTCCCTTCCTGCCCAAGGTAATCAATCACATTTCTCTGCATTTATTTCCACTCCACTCTTCCCCTAGACCAAAGGATTAATTCCATCCTTTTCTTATAGCTCATTAGGAAGAAGGTCCAGCCTTTAGGACCTCACCCCCCCCTCCAAAAAACCCCACCCATTTTTAATCTTAGAAAGAGCAGACAGTTGTTCTCAGTAAATCTTAATTCTTCCTCCTAAGTTAATTCATTCTCCTCATCTCATGAGACAAACCATAAGAGACTCTTAATCTCACAAAAGAAACTGAGGGTTGCTGGAGGGTGGAGGGGTAGAGTTAGGGTGGTTGGATTATAGACACTGGGGAAGGTATGTGCTATGGTGAGTGCTGTGAAATGTGTAAGCCTGATGATTCACAGACCTGTACCCCTGGGGCAAATAATACATTATATGTTATAAAAAGAGAGAGAGAGAGAGAGAAGGACAGACAGCAAGGCACCTTATCATATTAGAAATAGACATCCGGGGTGCCTGGGTGGCTCAGTGGGTTAAGCCTCTGCCTTCCGCTCAGGTCATGATCTCAGGGTTCTGGGATCGAGCCCCTCATCGGGCTCTCTGCTCAGCAGCGAGCCTGCCTCCTCCTCTCTTTTTGCCTGCCTCTCCGCCTACTTGTGATCTCTATCTGTCAAATAAATAAATAAAATAAAAAAAAAAAGAAGAAAAAGAAATAGACATCCGTATAGGAGCCACAGTGGTTCAAGTCTTGGATGAGACTTTGCTCTATTACTTCCATGTAAAAGTTTCAGACCATCTCTGGAGGACATTTTGATAGGGATAGAAAAAGAATACATTTGAAAGGGATAATGGAAGCTTCATTAGAGGAAAGAGTACACAGTGGGAAGATGGTGACCTCAACTTGCTGTGGAGAGGTATGGAGTGTGTGCAATTGGTAGGTTCCCTACATGGAAAGCTGACATTCTGTTAAATGCCTGAGGTAAAATAATGGAGGATATAGCACTCAGCATATTTTATACATCCCATAAATATAAACTAATCAGATTATGGAAAGGCAAAAGGAACCTCAGTGGTTTATTCCAAGACACTATACCAAACATGTCTTTTTTACATTTTTGATGGAAGGCTAAGAGAAAACCAAACATTTAAATGAAGGGTTCAGTTTCTTATTTTGCAGATGACATCTCATATTATACCTTCTAATTCACCTGAGTTTTATGCTTCCCTGAGGGACTATCAGCCTTAATCTAGAGGCTGACAATTTCTTAGTTATAGGGATTCTGAAGTGTCTGAAGTCTTTCCTGCATTTGGGACCATTAGGACAGTTTCAGGGACTACTAGATCCATTCCATCCAATCCATCAAAAATTACTCATTTAATTATTCAAAAATTAGCACTGTACCAATTAGCATACAGAAAAAACAAAAATCAGACTTGGAGATTTCAAGAGACACCTCATACAGTCCTGGAGAAAATGTTCCCTTCCCAGGGGGATAGATTAGTAGGCACCTGGCAGGGCAGGTAAATTCTGAGTCTGCCTTGGGAACGTCGCCCAGAAGAGACTTGAAGGCATTCTCTAAATTCAATACCTGTTTGTTCAGGTGCCCTCTTTAACCACCTGCATCCCACCTGGCCTTAATGATCGTTTTTAATAACTAAAAGAGCAACAAATCAACCCTTTGTCTCCATTCAGTAATGGCTTAGCCCTACTCTTCCTCCCTAACATTCTTCTATGTTTGTTATCTTGCAATATTGTTTCAGTGTTAAAACATTTTGAATGAGGTCAAAGGTGCAGAAAGAATCCACATTTTAAAGAACCTTTTGTGTAGATGGGCTGAAACCTAGAATATGATTAGTTCATTCTATTATCCTTAAGTTCACTTTTTTAAAAAGTATGATCTTTGTTCCTTCCCCTGCAGCACCATATCTTTTATCTCAACACTGCATAGCCAGGTTTCAGTTCCATTAAATCATTTGCACAGTGACATTTCCTTTGCTAATTTATTATATACTAAATAGATTATACATAGTTACATGTACTATGTACAAAATTTCCTTTTATTTCTACTGAGGACAGGTAGGCATTTAGAGCTTTCTTGGTCATGTTAAATTATAAGCAGATTTTAGTATATTTGATAGTCTATAACATCTAAATTTTGATATTATCAGTGAGTGCTAAAACAAAACAAAACAAACAGAAAACCCTAAAACATCACTTTTCTTTCTTTAAAAGAAAGAAAGAAAGAAAGAAAGAAAGAAAGAAAGGGAAAGAAAGAGCGAGCCTGGCTTTGGATATCAGAAAGCTAAATTTTGATTCCTTCTTTCACTTTGTATTTCTGCTGCAACAAACCTAATCTTCTAAACATGCCCTTGAAGAACAGGGAAAGGTTGAACACTAGGAAATGCAAAAGAAAAAAAAAAAACACCTTAGTAAAGATGATCCTTGTTACATATGTATGGTGATTTGCAGATTGTTTCTTTCCACCCATCTACTTCCACATTTACTGAATATCTACCAAGTGTTAGGCATGGGGCTTTGTGCCCAGGACATAAAACATGGTTTATGTCCTCATTGGGTCACAACCTAAACCTGTACTATCCAATATGGTAGCCATTAGTCCCATGTGGCTATTGAGCACTTGAGCTATGCTATATGAAACATCCATCAGATTTCAGAAACTTAGTTCAAAAAAAGAATATAAAATATCTCAATAACAATTTCTACATTGATTACCATTATAATGGTTAACATACTGGATACGTTGGAGTAAACAGAAAATATTAAAATCAACTTGCCTCTTTCTTTATCCTTTCTCATTGTGGCTTAAAAATTTTTTAATTTGCGGGGCGCCTGGGTGGCTCAGTGGGTTAAAGCCTCTGCTTTCGGCTCGGGTCATGATCCTAGGGTCCTGGGATCGAGCCCCGCGTTGGGCTCTCTGCTCAGCAGGGAGCCTGCTTCCTCCTCTCTCTCTCTCTGCCTGCCTCTCTGCCTACTTGTGATCTCTGTCTGTCAAATAAATAAATAAAATATTAAAAAAATTTTTTTTTCTAATTTGCATACATGGTTTGGGTAACATGGTAAGTGTAGTGATAGAGGGAGCCACAGTGAAGCCAAGGGAGAAGTTCCTGTCTCAGCCTATGTGGAGCATGGAAGGGGGTGTGGTGTGTTGGTATTAAAAAACACTTCCTAGATGGGGTGACATATTAGCTTCATCTGGAAGAATGACTACAAGTAGCTGTGAGAAGGGAATAATGAGAAAGAAGGCATTCCACTTAGGGTAATGCATATTATACCAATAGTTCAGTGCTTGGCATGTACTTACTCAATATCTGAAGGCTTTTACAGACACTGAGGGGAGATGTGGCATGGAGAATGGAGGGAACTGGAAGTAACTGGAGTCACTGGAATAAAAAATTAGGGGACAAGAGGTGGTAAAAGAAGAGACTAGAGAAATGGAGGAAACAGACACTTGCTGAGAGGGAGTTTAGGTTTTATCCTGCAGGTGGTAGATATATGTGAAGGGTTTTAAGAAGGTGACAAGATTTTCACACTGAGGAACACAGCTGGCCAAGGATGAATTAAGTGGGACAACACCGCAGGCAGGGATGAGTTAAAACCTTGCAAAAGATCAGATGAGAAATGACGAAGGTCTAAACCAGTTCAGTGACAGTAGGGGGTACAGAGTCAGTGAAGATTTAGGTGGTAATGGGAAGACACTGATTAGATTTGCTGGGGTAAAGGAGAGAGATGATTCTAGGACTACTCCGTGATTTGGAGTTAGTATGATTATGTGAACAGTGATTCCACCAACTGAGAGTCAGTCAGAAGACATACCAGTGTGGATGGGAAGTTGGGCTCACTTTTGAGCATGTTTGCTTTGAGACAATAGGACTATGAGGATCCGTTTCTTGCAGGCAATTGGATAAACAGAATTGGAACTGTGTAGACATCTGTGCTGGGGCTCTAAGTTAGGGATGCATTTGAGACAAAGAATGGGACAGGATCAGAACCAAGAGAAGAGTAAGAATTCATGTACATTATTTTATATCATAAAAGAATTCTCTAGATCTCTTCATTCCAGAAGGACCCTCAAGGTTTACTAATATACCAAACCCTGAAAACTGCTGCCACAGGAAAACATGGGGCCCAGAGAGAGTTTTCCCATGTATTTATTATTAATAATGATAGTAGGATTATGTCATGGGCATATGGGGAGAAATAGACAGTGATACGTAGAAGATTCAGATGAACAAGAGGATAACTGGGGAGCCAAGTCCTGATTGATTTTGGGGGAAGAGGTTGAGACCTAGAACATGAGAAGGGCACTCATGCTCTGAGATTAGGGGAAGTAAGGTAAGCTGTGCTATGCTCCTCACTAGGGTATGAAAAAATGTCATAGCGATAGGCATTAGAGAAATTTTAAAAATTGGGGGAGAGTTATAATATGTGTGCTAAATAAGCTCTAATAATTACGTTAGACAATACATTCCATTGGTGAGATTATAGCAAAACAGATGCTGTCATATGTTACTAGCAGGAGTGATTCAAGTGGAGGTTAATATGGCACTTTCTATCCAAACTACAATTACATGTAATTCCACTTTTTAAAATTGTTTCTGCAGATACACTGGCTCATATTTGTTTATTCACTGGAGCAGTGTTTGTCATAGCAAAGTGTCAGAGCAACATAAATATCCATCAGTAGGGTAGCAGGTAAGTAATTAATAGTACATGTATCAGTGGAATACATATACCTTTAAGCAATGGCAAAGACCTCTCCCTATACTGATTTGCAAAAATCTCCAAAATACATTAAGTGTAAAAAAAGCAAGTTACAAAACCATCTTCGTAAGATGCTACCTTTTGTGTAAAAGAAAGGTACAATAATCTATATATATATTTACTTGTATATGTATAAAGAAACCAATAATGGTAATGTGAAGAGGTAAGGGAGGCAGGACTGGATGGACAGGGTATAGGGAAGGAAGGGAGGCTTTGCAATGTACAATTTGTACATATTTTGTGTTTTATATCATGTGATATGTTTTACATTAAATAATTCATAGAGAAAAAGTAAGGTAAGCACTCAAGCAAAAAATCAAGCAAAGCATGTCAACGATAGGGAGCTACCATGGTGTGAGGTCACTTAAACTCCTTGTCATATATAGACTAGCTTCAACCAAGCGCTCTTACCAGACCATTGTCTATTCTTTTCCACATTAACTGTGTGGAAAACTATTCATCTCAAGTTGCTCTATATTCTTTTCTTACTCCTCATTACTATTTCAAAGAAAAGATGAGTACCATTTTCCCTCAGAGAGTTTAAAGAGAATACAGCTTAAAAAATAAAATGTTCTGAACCCATGTCCCAAATGATCCTCATGAGAAATAAAAACAGAGACATATGAAGAGACTCATGTAGTGGCAAAGTGATCTCTCTGGGGAACAAGAATTCCAGAAGCAGATATATAAAAGCTTGATGAAGAAATAACACTAGAGAGGCACAAATCTGCGCATTCTGTCAGGAAGGCTGGAAGCCCAGGATGAACCAAAGTTAAGGGCACAAAGAAACAATTTGTTTGTTGAGCTAAGCGTGTTTGCTTTAATGTACACCCACTGCCAGCATCTGGAATGCTGCTTGCACTCATAGATAGCCACTGAATGCACGCGATGGATTCAGGATCGTGGTCAGAGTGCTGAATTTCTCCCAAGCATTTTGTGTCTGTCCTCTCAGTCAGCGAGCTTATTTTTAAGTTACGATAAACATGAGTTCAAGGGAATAAAAGCCCAGTATAAGTAAGAGATAATAAGAGAACCCCCAGACACGTTGAGTTCAAGTCTTCAGACTCAAATTAATCATAAGTGAGCACCTTGAAAAAACCATGGATGGGATTATAAAACTGCTGTTCTTAGTCTTGGAGAAAGAACAACAAAGGAAAGAAGTAGTCAACTCCAACGAAAGAGGGAAAGTATAGTTGAAAAACTGTGAAACTATAGCATAGATTTTCTTTTATGTCCAAATTCCAGAGCAAGGTATAAAGCAAATAGTTTCTAGTACTTAAAAAGAAATTAGTAATCATTCAGGAACCAATAATTATTTACTATATTGACCTCTTCTCATATTACTAGATTAAAAACTCAAGAAAATGTAGTTAGGGAGTTCACCAAAAGTACATTAAATTTTCACAGGTAACCTAGAAATACATAGTCTGGTACCATACTTAAGGGGGTCTCTGAATCTACAATGAGTATCTGTTATGTGCCTTGCACAGAAAAGGTTCTCAGTAAATATTTTTTGATTGAATGAATGATTAGCCTTTACCAGTTTCCCCAGGCAGTAAATTCTCTAATTACTTTTTATGTGTCTGTCACTCCCACTAGAATATCATAAAATCCTTCAGCTAAAGTCTTACTCATCTTTTGTCCTCAGGGCCTAACACTGTGCCTGAAACAACATGGTGCTCAATTAGTGCTTCTGAATTAAAACAAAAACAAAAACAAACAAACAAACAAAAAAACCCAAATCCAGAATAGATATACCCAAAGATCAGAAGGTTGGGATGAAAGTACTAAACTCTTTTTTTTTTCCTTAAGATTTATTTATTTGAGAGACAGAGAGAACGAGTGAGCAGGGGGAGGGGTAGAGGGAGAGGGAGAGAGAATCCCAACCAGACTGCCCACATTGACCATAGAGCCTAACGTGGGGCTCAATCCCACAACCCTGAGATCATGACCTGACCAAAATCAAGAGTGGGACACTTAACCAACTGAGCCACCCAGGCGCCACAAGTACTAAATTCTTTTTATAAAAATAACATGATCGTACTACCTTTCAAAAGGAAATATAATTTTGAGCTGGATGAATAAAGAGCCCATCTTAGACCACATCTGGAACTGTTGTAGGCAAAGAAATTATCTTCTTTCTACAAAAATGTGGCATTTAATTGCCATTCTGTACCATACTTCCATCCAGATTTCTTTTCATTTTTCCTCTTTAAAAAACTCACTATCTTGGGGTACCTGGGTGGCTTAGTCAGTTGAGTGTCTGCCTTCAGCTCAGGTCATGATCCCAGGGTCCTGGGATCGAGCCCCACATCAGGCTCCCTGCTCCTTGGAGAGCCTGCTTCTCTCTCTCCCTCTGCCTGCTGCTCTGCCTGCTTGTGCTTTCTCTCTCTCTCTCTCTCTGTCAAACAAATAAAACCTTTAAAAAACAAAACAAAGCAAAACAAAACCCTCATTATCTTGACTTCTAGTTACACTCTAAACACATCTTACATCTCCAGATTATTCCCAATAACTGCATCCAAATACCTCCAGAGTAGGCCATTAAGAACATAAATATATTTGAGTAAACCAACTCAAAATATAATTGGTTGAGTATTATGTCTTTATTTGTAATTTTTATTACATCTTTACTAGTAAGTACAATGTCTTAAAGAGTAACTTTTCTTTGTGGCGTTATTTCCAAATATAGCTACATTTTTTTTTTATTATGTTAGTCACCATATAGTACATCATTTTCCTTATGATATCCATTTGAGACAAGAGAATTGAATGCAAGTATCATTCTTTGAAGAAAATAGATGGAGGACAGAGAAGTAATGAGCCTAACTAGAATATAAGAAGAATGAAATTATTTAATAATACAGAAACAGGTAAAGAACTATGTCAGAATATGGCTTACTGGCTAATAGTAAATTTGAGGATCAGGATGTTTGAGATTCTGTTTTAGGAATGTAATTTTTAAGTTTTTAAAGTTTTAAGTTAATAGAGAGGCCTCCCGTATGGTCCCATGACACCTTCTTGACCTCTACTGGAGTCATGCTTACATGTTGTGATTATTACTAGGGACCGTCCTCTTGTGCCTAGCTTGTAATTTCAGTCCCAGCCTGTGTAGGGCTTGGAACATCAGAGATGCTTAATGTTTGTAAGTAGCATACATGAATGAATAGATGGATCTAGAAACAGGTCAATGGCATGGTGGGAAGGTTAAAACATCAGTAACAGATATCCCTGGTAGTTAAACTAGATCAGAGAGGTTAAAAAGTTCATGTCAGTATTGAACATTCATTTTACTGACATGGAACTTCCTGTCAGTAAAGACATGAAGAAATTAATCACAAGGAAACAAAATGGCCCCAGTGAACAGAGGAACAGGTTACTCAACAGCCAGTTTAAGCTATTAAGGTGAAATAGCGTGTCTGTGGACATCAAGTGGGCAAATGTGTCAGATTTCCACAGCATTTGTACCTGTACTAATGGAACAAACTTAATATCTGCTACATTTGGAAAGGCATCCTCTGTATACAGGCTCTTTAGAGATGTAGAAATCACTAGGTTACCACACCCAAGCACCCCAGAGCTCCAGATAAGGAAAACTGTAGACCACCGTGTCTGTGTCTTACCCTACATCATAGGATGGCATTTTGAGGCAGACCAGAATCCTGTTGTTTGGTCTGATGTCATTTCAACACTTTACTTAGACAGACTCCAAAAAAAGCAACTCAATTACATCTCCTGCTTGACAAGGGACCTTGAAGGCTCCCTTTTCTCTCCTCACTCAGGACTGATAGGTATCTACCTGAAGGGTTTCCATAAAACTTCCAGATCATTTGTCAGAGTTATCCCACCATACTTACCAAATGATATACAATATATTTCAAAGCATTTTATAATGGGGAAATATAAATATCCAAATCTATTTTTTAAATGAAAGAAGTTGCAGTCATGGTTTGAAACTCAGTACAATCCTTAGTGCTAGGCAGAGGGGCCTGGAGGAGCCTTGGTCAGTGGTTGTGGAGTACCACATGTGAGAATCACACATTACACAACTCCAGGGCAAGCTTGCTCGCACTGATGGTGGCATGCCTGGGCACTGGTGCATGGTTCCGGGCGGGGAGCTCAAGGAACATGTTATCTCCTCCACCAATTTCACAACCACACACTTTATCAGGAATAATTGTAAATTACTCAATGTTAGTCCTCAATTTGGCTAAAAGCCCGCTGTATTCCTTATGTTGACTGGCCTTTAAGCAAACAAGTAGATCCTAGCAAAGCATTAGAGGCATCGGAAGGCACAGGTGAAACCTGGCCCAGGGGAGAGAGTCCCACGCCAGATTTTCTAAAAGGAAAAATGACTCTGTCAGAACAGAATGTTTCGGGTAAAACTTGACTTCACCAGGACTTCTAGTTTTCTCCTTCCAGTAAGTGGTCAGGATTCATCTCCCTCAAAGTAACCTACAAAGTAAGTTACTTATAATTAAAACTTTGGCAGTGGTCTTGAGTAAGGAGTGGATAAGGGCAAAAGAAGCTTTGTTAAGAAAGAAATACAAAACAACATTATTAAGGAAAAGAATGCAAGCTTTTTTAGGCCATTTGTTAAAAGCAACATATTCACTTATTAAACAAATAATTTTATTTTATGGTCTTATGTGTCTTCTTTTAGAAAATACTTATGGGTCACTTTGGGAAGTATTCTTAACAAAAGAAGAAAGTTGTTTTATAATAAAATTGCTCCAAAAAATTTTAATGCAGCATTATGCAACAATGAGTTGATATTTTTATAAAAACTCTTTTGTCAGGGTCCTAAATACTTGGCATCTCATGTTACAGTTCTTAACAATCACAGAATCTTCCAGTTTGGAGGTTATGTAACTGGGCAAACTGAGACCTGGGAGACTCGAGACTGGAGACAGGGGTCTTAATATGTGCTCGTAACAGACACGGTCTTATTCATAGTCCCATGAGAACATTCGCACAGACAGGAAAGGATTACTGCAGGAAAATGGTCTCTGGAAATGAAGTGAGAACTTCTATTTCTGCAGTGTTGTGGAGACTATAACCTGAAAAAGTTCTCGTTAAAAACACTCTGTAGATAGCTAGGCTCCAATACAGTACACAATTTGTAACATGCATACAAAGGTTGTAAGAAAGGATAGGAAATCACAGGGGTCCCGTAATGCCCAGGGACTGGAAGTCTTTGTGAACAAGAGGGGACGCTACGATGAACCCACGAGAAAGGGTTGGGGAACAGTGGCCAGTCTTGGGAAGCTGGGAGCTTGAGCTCTAAGGCCAGTGTGGAGATAGGAATTAAGGGTTCATGACAAGATATATTCTTGTGGATACATATATGTGTCACAAACCTACTAAAATGCCTCATAGGAAGGAAGCATACCAACATCAGGAAGCCATTGTCACCTTTTGGAAGGGAGGGATGGGGAAAGGATGGAGTGGGAGGTCTCATTACACAGACGGTACGCAAATTATCATAGTTCAACTTCAGAATTTTTCTACCTTATAATGGTGCAAAGGTGATAGGCATTCAGTAGAAACCGTGCACTGAAATTTCAATTTGGATCTTTTCCTGGACTACTAATATGCAGTGCAATGGTCTCTGGTGATGCCTGATAGCAGCCTTAGTTCCCAGTCAGCCACGTGCTCATGAATAGAACCAATATAGTTACAATCATTCTGTTTCTCACTCTCAGTACAGTACTCAATCAATTATAAGAGATACTCAACACTCTATTATAAAATAGCCTTTGTGTTAGATAATTTCGCCCAACCATGGGCCAAGGTAAAGTATTCTGAGCACGTTGAAGGTGGGCTAGGCTAAGCTTTGATGTTCAGTATGGTAGATCTGACAAATGCACATTCAACTTTTGATATTTATTTTCAACTTAGGACAGGTTTATTGACATGTAACTGTATTGTAAGTCAAGGAAGATCTATATATGAAAGGTTCAATTTCTTAAATTCTTAGCATATGTTTTGAGAGTGGTATCTGTGATAGTATTTTTTATTCTATTTTTTTGTGAAATGCTTCATAACCATTTTTTTAATTTAAAGGGAAAAAACCGGGCACCTGGGTGGCTCACTTGGTTGAGCAACCGCCTTCAGCTCAGGTCATTATCCTGGAGTCCCAGGATCAAGTCCTGCATAGGGCTCCCAACTCTGTGGGGAGTCGGCTTCTCTCTCTGACCTTTTCCCCTCTCATGCTTTCTCTCACTCACTCTCTCTCTCCAATGGATAAATTAAAAAAATAATAATAATAAAGGGGAAAAACCCCCAAAAGGTATAGAAATCACAAAGAAATCAAAGCAAATATATATATTCCGAGTTAAAGGGAAAGGCACATCCATTCTTGGGAGAATCAAGGAAGTTGTTACCCTGATCTGATGATGATGAAGAGCCTGGGGTCTACGTAAAAGTTGACAGGTTTTTTTCCTAATCAATTTCACTTTGTACAGTTGGAGGTGCTGTTTTAATGATGGAAGAATTCTTGAAAAATCAGAAAAAATGCTCTATAGGAGGCTCAGCATTGGCAGCTCTCGAGTATGAAACAACAGGAGAATAAGGGGAGCCTTGGAGAAGATCACCATAGGCAGAGCTCAGAGGGTTGTTGTTATGGTTATCTTTTAGTTGTGTTTAAAGGGTCCTCACCCAGTATTTGCACTATGCAACACTATTTTACTGAAGTACACACACACACACACACACACACACACACCCTACACACACTTAAATGAAATATGCTATCCCTAAAACAAGGAACAAATGAGGATTCTAAAATTCCTATCAAATTGTACTTTTTATTTTATGCCAAATTAATCTCTTCTCCTAAAGAGATTTCTAGGAAGCATTTTGCAGACCAAATGACAATTCCAAAATAAATGTCATCATGTTCTAAAAAGTGGCAGGATCTACAAAAGACAATACTTTAGAATGCCTATGTTATAAAAATCTGTCTCGAGTCATAACATACCTAGAAGTAAAAAAGAAGCCAAATGAAAAAAACAAGACTACCCATAGAAGGGACAAAGATGTCAACAAGTGTGAAATAATGAATCAGTTTTATAAGAATTAGAAATGCTGGTTCTTTCACTTGCTATTATATTTCTGGTGAATTCCTGCCACAATTTATTCCCATTTTTCCTGCAGTTCTCTTATTTTGGGTTAGTTATATTCCTACACACTTCTCTCCCATCTTCTTACCTACTTAATTCCTCTTATCCAAAATACTGTTCTGCCATAGGCAATCTTTGGGTTTTCCCCATGTGATTACCTCCTACTAATCATTACAAACCCAAATAATGTACAAATCACCAGGCAAGGTAAATCAGATTGGCCTCATTTTGTAGGCAGGTTCTGAAGCTCTGAGAGGGGAAGTCATTTATCTAAGGCCAGACAGGCAGTAAGTGATACATATAAGTTTCAAATCTAAAGATGTCTTTCTTTCTTTTTTAAAAGGATTTATTTATTTTTATTTATTTTGGAGAGGGAGGAGGAGAGGGAGAGGGAGAAAACCTCAAGCAGATTCTCCACTGAGCATGGAGCCTGATGTAGGGCTCAATTTCATGCCCCTGAGATCATTCATGACCTGAGCTGAAATCAAGAGTCAGTCGTTCAACCAACTGAGCCACCCAGGTGTCCCACAAGCCCAAATCTTTCTGATTCCAAAGCACATAGGCTCTCTACCCTACCTACGCCTTTATTTGACAAATACTTATTCAGCACCTATTCTGTGTCAAGCACTATGCTAAGTGCTTGCATGTAAACTACAAAAATAGAAATGATCCTTATCATCACATAAGCAGCAGTCTCCTCTCCGACCTGTCTCAAGAAGCCTAGATGTACAAGGGCTCTGGAGTTACCTGTTCCAGAAAGCAGACATCAATGACACTCACTGGCACTTTTTCTTTGTTCTCTAAATTCCTGAGATTTTCAGCATTAAGTTTTCCCAAGGATTATTAAATAATTCAGGCAAGTTTTAGTCTAGGGCTACTTCCTCCTTTCACAGACCTTGCATGATGTACATGGCCCTGTCTTGACGATTTCTCCCAACCTTCGTTTGTAGCCATGACAGATGCCAACTTTCACCAGATTGTATTCTGTATTCTAAAGTGTGTGGACCACAGGTTCTTCCTCTGACTATCCTCTGTCTGAGTTGCTGGATCTGGGGCATTTTCCCACAGGGAAGATTACTTGTTAATGAGGGTCAGCCCAAGAACCCTTTTATAGCTAGTCTTTTCTCCTATGTCCACAACCTCTATAAACCACAGAAATAGTGTTGGAAACCTGAGCCCCTTGATTATTTTGCTGTCAAATAATTGGTATGGTTTCATGCTGAAATTCCCTTTCTGAAAAGCTAAGGAAAAGTCCAAAGAAACCCCCAAAATACACAGTACTTCCGCCATAGTGTTGTTAGAGAGAAACAAATGTCCAAGAGTATGTAATTGGTTAAACATATCAACTCACTTGAAACCCTATCATCACACCATTAACTACTATGTTTATGAAGACAAGGTAGTAGCATAAATATGAATACAAATAGTGTTAAGATAAAAATTATGTATATGCAGGGCTTAAAGATATTTTTTATTTATTTTATTTATTTTATTTTTTTTAAAGATTTTATTTATTTATTTGACAGACAGAGATCACAAGTAGGCAGAGAAGCAGGCAGAGAGAGTGTAAGGGAAGCAGGCCCCCTGCTGAGCAGAGAGACCGATGTGAGACTCGATCCCAGGACCCTGAGATCATGACCTGAGCCGAAGGCAGCGGCTTAACCCACTGAGCCACCCAGGCGTCCTTAAAGATATTTTTTAAATAAAAAAACTGAAGAAAATATTTACAGATTTGTGTTAAGGATTTTAGTTGATTTGTTTTTCTTCTCTCTATTAGTACAAATAATATAGTAAAAGAAAGGCTTGTAGCTATTCTCTCAGCATGGACAATTTTGACACATTTTTTAAATGATTAGTAGCCATATAACTTTAAGTACAGACTGAATGTAAAAGGCTCAACAAATCTAAGGTTGAAATCTGTGTGCATGGTATATTCTTGTTATTTGAACTCTCTGTGTCTTAATTCCTCACTTAAAGAATGGGGAAAATAAAGATATCTCCATCATAGAGTTATTAAGATGATTAGATGAGCAAATGCTTCAAAAAAGCCCAACACCATGCCTAGCACATGGAAGGAATTTGGTACGAATTAGCTATGCTCTTTGTGTATACATGTTAATATTCCATTTACAGACTAGGATGGAATCATTTATTCACTTCTTCACTTAACTCATTCAACACACATTTATTGAGTCCTGCCCAGATGCCAGGCAATATTCTAGGTATTTTTAAGAAAAAAATTAATTAGGCAGTTTTTATCCTCAAGGAGCTCACTATCCAAAGGGGAAGAGAAACAAGTGACTAGATCATCATAACTAAGATTTGCAAAGCACTCTAAGGAGTACTTAGAAAGGGACCCAACTCAGCATGAATGTGAATGAAGCTTTCCAGAAGGGCTTAATGTATACTGAGTTCCGAAAGAGGCTGAAAATTATAGGACAAACAGGGCATTGATGGAGCAGGGAGGGATGGTCTACTTCAGCCAATGGGGACAGCACGGAGGTGAGGGAAGGTACACAAATGGCAGTGTAGGAGGTGTAGATGGCAAAGAAAATGGTGTGCAGAGTTCAGTAACTGCTTGGAGTTCAGTATACCTGGAGCATAGAAATGAGCCTGGGAAGCCAGCAGTTACCTTGATGGGCACCTGCCTCAATTACATCAGGATTCCATGAGGCAACCTTGTCATCTGAGCCAGGTCTTTCAAGAGATAAGGTTTTATGAGACAAAACTATTATCTGTGTCTGTGCATGACCATGTGTCATCTCTGAGAAATGCAGCCCTACGATGTGCTTGAATAAAGTCTCTGAATAACACAGTATCACATGTTAAAATAGACAAAGACATACTCACTGAACAAATGTGTCTTTCTAGCTAGAGGAGTTTGCTAAACAAAAACACATCTCTGTGTAACAAGGAATTATAATAAGTCCATCAGTGTTTCATCATTTTCTTTCTTTTCATAAAGATCTTAAATACTTATCCATTTGAGAGAGAGAGTATGCACAAGTGCGAGCAGGGGGAGGAGCCAACGGAGGGACAAGAAGATTCCACACCCAGCACAGAGCTGGATGTGGAGCTCAGTTACATGACTCTGAGATCATGACCTGAGCTGAAATCAAGAGTCAGACACTCAACCAACTGAGCCACCCAGGTGCCTCTCATCATTTTCAATATCAAAAAAACGTGATTCTTACTTTCTCTGTGGAAGGTAAAATTTTCTTAACATATTTGGTTACTTCACTACCTAAGAGATCACATGCAGTAATACCAACCAGAGCAACAGGATGAAGAGAAAATAATTAGATGCAACTACTTAATATGTTTTATGGCCTTTATTTTTCTTGAAAATAATTCAAAACATACAATATGATTAATCAAATTCAAGACTCTGGAAAATTCCATTTCTTGATGGTATGGGAAGGTGGGGTATGACTTGTAGGAAAGAACCCAGGGGTACAGTTGCACTGACTGCTTACATCACTCTCCAGCTAGATGCCTGGATTTCCTCAGCCTCTCAGCTTTCATGTTTTAGAAGCCAATAGATTTTTCTCCTATTGGAATGGAATATCTGGATACATAATTACCATCTTTTAATGTTTGATGCATAGATCATAACTACACTTAAGTATCAAGGGGTAAACACATCATCCTGATTATTCTAAAATCTCAAGAATAGGTATTAAAATTATTCTTCATCATCCATTACAAGCCACTACATTATGATTTGCTAAGCTAGATATATAGTCCAAACGAAATGGTAGTTGCATGAAAACCTACATTTTCCAGTATTGATAGCTATTTGGCTCTTGGGTTATAGAAACAGAATTTTATAAAAAGGTCAGCAACTTTAGGGGGAAAAAGGGTAAGTTGAAATTCCTTTTTCTATTTTCCTTTCATAATCTCTAAACATAACATTCAAACTGTCATCATGGAGGCACACATATATTTGCATGGCTGTAAATCTGTCAAGTTAGAATCATTTGGAGAAAATTCTCACAGGATTTTTAAAAAGCCTCAGAGTTGGTAACAAAGCATTGGCTCAAGATTCAGGAGACAAATTATTTTTACTACTTTGCTCCAAATTTATGGAATAACCTGGAACCAATCAATGTGCTCAAGTGACCTTGCTTCTTGCTTCATTTTAGGGGAACATTCTGGGAATCAGATAATAATTTTAGGAAACATAGGACAGCTTGTTTGAGAAAGATAAATATAAATGCAAAACTCTTCCTTGTATAGAACTTGCCTAATGGATATTATTACTGAAGAGTAGGAGTTAAAACAACAACAACAAAAAACAGACCCAGAGATTTAAAAGACTGGCTTATATTTTTCCTATTCAGTTAGTAGTATCACCATCCACTAAGCTGCACAATCTGATAATACTGGTTAGAGATAGGGGATGAGAAAAAAACAAATGATTAATTGCCTACTATATACTACACACTGACATGTGTTCTCTTTTAAACTTCAGACCGCTCTACTTTATAGATGAGGAAATGAATTCATAATGGTTAAGAAACTTGACTAAAACCACAGTTACTGGAATCTCTTAGTCTATTCTTGATTCCGTGTCTTCTTTATCCCTGGCTGGTGCTTCCACAAGGCTACCCAGTCTCAGAGCCACACCTCCTAAATAGATCTTGAATGTACATCCCTTAGTTCAGGTTCTTACCATTTCTCGCCTAGTCCAGTATAGGTTTCTAATGGTTTCTCTGGTTCTGAAGTTTACCTTCTTTTATACAAGGATGGGTAATCTTAAGAGTTATTTTTTCTAAACTACAAAAATTTGTGTCATTCTTATTCTGTGTCTGGATTGTGAGTTACTTATGGGCAAGGATGATGCCAGCAAGATGACACACTAGGGAGCTCCAAGCCCTGTTCTTCTATGGAAATACCAAATGAACAACAATATATGGACCAAAGTAGAGTTCTGGGAACTCTAGACACTAGTTAAAAAGCTGTAGCAACCAAGTGAATACCTACATAAGAAAAGGCCACACTCAAAACAATAGGAGATTTCGTGTCATTTTTGCTTGCCTTTACCCTCCCTAGTACAGCATGATGTGGTCAGAAGGATGCCACCCAATTCCTGGTCCCTCCCTCAGGACAGAAGGAAAGAGTGGAACTCGCTTGCAACACTCTGGCTTGTTGGAGGGACTGGTTTCTGTTTGGTCTAACTCCGAGCATGATGGGAATGTGGGCGAATTTTGGATATCAGGTCGGAGGCTGCTGAAGCAGTGGTGGTACAGTGGCCTGTGAGAGCTTTAAGGGACTGCAGACCCCTGGACACCTGGGCACAAGAGATTTCAGGTAGAGGAATACAAAAGGATATCTAAGGTTCTGAGAAGGAGCAGGGACGAAACTTGAGGAAAAGAGATTTAAAAGCAGCTGTATATACAAGTGAGGTGGAGAAGAACAAGTATATGCACAGGCCCGGGGAAGATATATCCCCAGGAAAAGGCTGAGAGGGCCTTGAGCCTTCATGCCAGGCTGACCAGTGTTTGTCCTCTGCACAGAGGCAGTTTACTAGGACTGGTGAGAAGATGGGATTTTCAAATGCCTAAATGTTAGCAAAAGATCACAAGACACCAAAGAAAAAGATAAACATGGCTCTCAAAGGAACAAAATAAATCTCCAGAGGCTGACCCTAAAGGAACACAGGTCTTGGAACTAACAAAGACTTTAAAACAATTTTCTTAAGTATGCTCAATAAAATAAAGGACCACACATCCAGACAACTAAACAAATTCAGGAAAACAATTCATGAATAAAGTGAAATAATCAACAAAGAGATCAAAATTATAAAAAAGAATCAAACTAAAATTATAAAGCTGAATAAAACAATAACTGAATAGAAAAAACACCAGAGGGGTTCTAGAACAGATTTAACAGGCAGAAAAAAGATCAGAAAACTTTTTCATTTGAAATTATTGAGTCTGAGGAACAAAAAGAAACAAGAATGAAGAAAAGTGAAGGGGCTTTTGAGATACCATCAAACACATCAATATATGCATTTGAGAGTCCCAGAAGAAAAGAGGGAGAAAGGGACAGAGAATTTATTTAAAGAAACAATGGTAAAAGTATTCCAACTTTGAGGTAAGCCATGGGTACACACATACAAGAATCTTAACAAACTCTAAGTAGAATAAACCTAAAGAGACCCACACTGAGACACATTATAATCAAACTGCAGAAAGTCAAAGACAAAGAGAATTTTGAAAGCATCAAGAGAAAAGTGACTCATCATGTACAAGGGATCTTCAATAAGATTCTTAGTGGATTTCTCAACAGAAATTTTGCAGTCTAGAAGACAATGGGATGATATGTTCAAAGTACTAAAAGGAAAATTGTGAACTGAGAATGCTATATCTGACAAAACTGTTCTTCAAAAATGAGAGAGAAATTAAGATATTGTCTAATAAACAAAAGTGGAGGGAGTTAACACTAGACCTGGCCTATGAGAAATATTAATGTTGAAACAAAAGGACACTTGACAGTAACATGAAACAATATGAGTATGTAAGTCCTCTGGTAAAGACCAACATATGGACAAATGTAAAAATGTGGATTATTGTAGTTTAGTTTGTAATTCCACTGTTCTTTCCTTAAGTCCTTTAATGGGATTTAAAAGACAAAAGCATAAGGAATAAAACCATGTTAATGGGTACACAATATATAAAGATAAAATCTGTGACATTAATAATGTAAACTGAGGGCCGGGGCAGATATAAAAATAAGTAGAATTTTTATATGCAACTGAAGTTATGATCAATTTCAAATAGATTAGGATAGTTTATGTAATCCCCATGGTGACCACAAAGAAAGTAGCTGCAGAATATACACCAGCCACTGCAAAAAATCCACTAAACACAAAGGAAGGCAGCAAGGAAGAAAATGAGGACAAAAAGCCATAAGACTTACAGGAAAAAAATAAAATAACGGGCCATAGTAAGCCCTTCCCTATCAGTAATTTCTTTAAATGTAAATCGGTTGAACTTTTCAATCAAAAAGACGTAGATTGGCATAATGGATTAAAAAAACAGGACCCAACTATACTCTGTCTAAAAGAGACTTTGGATCTAAGGACACAAATAGGGTGAAATTGAAGGGATGGAAAAAGATATTCCATTCAAATAATAACTAGAAATGAGTAGGGGTGGCATACTAACAACAGACGAAATAAATTTTGAGTCAAAAACCTGTTACAAGAGACAAAGAAGTACATTACATAATGTTAAGAACCTTAAGTCACCAAGAAGATAGAACAACAATCTATGACCAAACATCAGAGCTCCTAAAAATACAAAGCAAATATTGATAGAATTGAGGGGAGAAATAGATGGATCCATAATATCAGGAGACGTCCTGATACTTACAAGCAAGGAAGAGTGCACTGCCTGGGAGATAGTAGGTACTCAAACAGCATTTACAGAATGAATGAATAAGTAAATGAATGAATGAAAGAATGATCCAGTGTGTAAGTTTCCTATGAATAACAGCCACGGCGGGGGGGGCAGGGGGAGAAGAGTCAATATGGAAACATAATCATGACAATAAACACATCAAGATCTTCTAATATAGGAATGAAAATGGAATTAGGCAAGGTGATCCTAGTCAGTGATGGAAAGGCCAACATTAGTATTTGGGGACTCCATGGAAGAAGTACACATTTTTAAAGGCATTCAGAAAGATAAATAAGACATACTGAACTTAAAAACAGAGTGGATGCTTCTGGTCGTATTCACACGATAATATATAATATTAGTAATTTAAATGTGAGACTAACATTGGTATAAATCATTGAATGGGAAACACAGAAGTTACTGTTAGGTGTTGAAGATTATCTGACAGTGAAGATTTCATTCAACCAGAGCTCTCCATATTCCTCTGGTAAAAACCTAACTGGGGTTCACGTCCCTGAACCATTATTTAAACATCATGAAATGAAACACTGGTGTGGTGCATAAACAATGAATCTTGGAACACTGAAAAAATAAAATTAAAAAATAAAAATAAAATAAATGTCATGAAAGTAAAAATGGCTACAGGTAGAAATGATCCTGATCTTGACCTAGGCCAAAGAACTTTCCAGTTTAACTGAGTGGCCCGTGGAAACCCCAGTGTGCACAAACAAAACTTTTGCAGACTGGGAATTCCCTGATAGGAGAGGCAGACAAGGTGAGTAAAACTAAAAGCGTTTGCACAAGAATTTTATAGAATCTTAACTACTACTCTTTTGGCAGATAAACTTGGGCCTTGGGAAGAAGCTCTTAATGGAAACGAATAACAGATTAAATCGTTTTGTAGGCTGATGAGGGCTGCTGCAACAATAACAAGTAACACTTTGCAGGAGCAGAGATGGTAGTTCCAGGCGGGAGGAATTGTGGGCAAAGGTCAAGAGAAAAGTTGAAAGAGAAAGTGTGATCAGGCTCTCTGCTCGGCGGGGAGCCTGCTTCCTCCAATCTCTCTGCCTACTTGTGATTTTTGTCAAATAAATAAATAAAAATCTTAAAAAAAAAAAAAAAAAGAAAAAGAAAGAAAGAGAAAGTATGAGCAGACAAGGTGCAGGCAATCCCCTAGTCAGGAAATTGGCCCCGTCAGACTGTAGAGTGTCTTTACACGCAAAGTGTCCAATGGAAAGTCTTAAAACTGCTATAGATCTTAATGTCTTTACTGCCTTTCTTGTTCTTTGGTAAACAGAAAGATAAGATTCTCATTTTACTGATAAAAAAACCAAGGGACAGAGTTCATCCAATCACACAATTAGTAGGCCTTTGTCTCCCAGAACCAGTAGATTCTATTTTTTTCTGATTACTTTAAATTTTATTATTCTTTTAAAATGCACATAATTAAATAGCTAGGTTATTCTACATGTATGTACTTTGGAATTCAGATCTGTTGCTACAATGACTCCCCTCTGCGTAATCAATATTGGGTAAATTCCTCTTAAGGAAAAAAAAAAATCAGACAACAGATCAAGTAAGTAATAGCACATTTTTTTTCAAATTTAGTAGAAAGATGGACAAGTGAACTCACTTATTTCTTCTGAGTAAATGTGCACAGATACTACATCTGGAAATAGGCAGTACAGTAGAACTTTAGGGCCAGAAATAACATCTGCAAATAGCCCAGGAGGATCTCTTTCAGACGTGCCAGTTGACCCCCTAAGAGGCAGAGTGAGCTGTGCAAAGTCAGAATGTTATAGTTAGTTACACAGCCTGGATGATGAAGCCCACGCCCAAGGGCAAACTCAAAAAAAGTGACTGCTTTACCTTCAGGAGAAAATCTAGTTCACTCCGTAAGTCACCAATCTCGAAAAATGAAGAGATTTGGTAAAGCAAGGAAAAGAAGAGAGTGCTGTTTGATATTCATAGATAATTATCTATATCCCCGTCACCTAGAGCACACAGCAAGCCCAGAGAAGATGGCACCATCCCAGAGAAACCAGCCTAAAAGTCGCACCACACCTCAAATGATTAATGTGGAAATACATATTTGATTATGGACATGACAAGTCAGGAAGGCTGGACCTGCCAGGAATAGGTGTGGGAGGAACTGTTATTAAATATTTATACAGCACTGGTGTACAATAAGTGTAATCGTGCCAAACATATAAAGTCTTTGCCCTAAGGAGTTTGCTGTCAGTTGTAAAGCTGGTTATTCCTGAGATATGTGTTATGCTGCTTCATCAGGTAAACAATCCATTCTCTACATCAAAGAACCACCATTTCAGTCAGCTTTCTTAGGAATAAGACTTTATACTCAATTATTGAATGCAAAAGCTGCATAATACTTGTTAGTATAGTAATAATTTTACGAAATTCACTCTTATCCTCTGACAACTTTATGATTTCCTTTTGCTGAGTCTCTTTTCTTTCTACCTCACTCTTCCGTATTGTTTGCACAAAACACCATCTGAGTCCCCACTCTTGCCGCAAACCTGATGACACCAGACAAAGGGAAGGGCATTACCAAGTTTTGAGTTTGTAGATCTATATTAGTCAAAATGAAACTGTCAAGTAAGTGTAGGCAATTATGTATGCTGAAGCGAAACAAATTAATAAAGAATGATGATTCAAAACTATTAGGCAATTGGACAGACAAATGAAGAGCTGACATGGGCTTTACCCAGGATACAGTAAGTGGGGAAGTAGAAGTGGAAAAAGGAGGCTGCCCTTGAAGGAAAAACATTTATTTACCTCAGATAATGCTCAGAGGATATTGTATGACACTTATCACTTCATTAAATCTGTGAAGGATTTAAAGTAGCTAATAAGGGGCGCCTGGGTGGCTCAGTGAGTTGAGCCTCTGCCTTCGGCTCAGGTCATGATCCCAGCATCCTGGGATCGAGCCCCGCATTGGGGTCTCTGCTCTGCAGGAAGCCTGCCTCCACCTCTCTCTCTGCCTGCCTCTCTGCCTACTTGTGATCTCTGTCTGTCAAATAAATAAATAAATAAAATCTTAAAAAAAAAATAAAGTAGCTAGTAATATAAGCAAAAAATCTTGTTGAACAGGGATATAGTAAGGCAAGAGTAAAATAACCAAAGTCTGGGTGATAAGAGAGGTGGAGACAGGAAACCACTTTTATCAGTAAAGGAATACAAGAATAGACTACTGCTTCTTAGGAAATCATTCAGCTCTGTGCTTGTTCCTGATGGCTAAGACAAAGCAGGCAGTTAAGTCAGGCAAAGCATTCACCCATTCATTCATTCATTCATTCATTCATGGTTTACACAGCTTCTGCCTTCAAACGGCTTGCAGCCTGGGCAGAGAGCATGCTGATAACAATAGACATACAGAATGAAATACTATAATAGTACAATATGCAAAGACCCAGGGGACAAAAAGGGAGACAACTAAATTATCTGGGGGTAGGACTGTTAGGAACCGGTTGAGGGATAAGGTGATCTGTCAGTTCAACCCTGAAATAGAATATGGTGGAGAAAAGCATGGTGGGCAGATGAGGAAGGCTATGGGTAGACCCACACCAGGAAAAGGCCAGCAGGCCAGCAAGCTGCCAGTGGTCAGTGGGGCTGGAGCAGCATTTGGAAGGGCAGGGGCAGGCAGGAAGGCTTTCATCCGATCAGGGGCCTGACTGGGAGGATTCCTGGGCCTTCAGTGCCATGCTCCCAAGTGGAGGCTCGACTCTGAAAGCAGAGAGGCCATGAGAGATGCACTATCAAAAACAAAAAGTGGGGGTGCCTGGGTGGCTCAGTGGATTGGGTCACTGCCTTCGGCTGAGGTCATGATCTTGGGGTCCTGGGATGGAGCCCCTCATCAGGCTTCCTTCTCAGCGGGGAGCCTACTTCCTGCCCCCACCTCTGCCTGCCTCTCTGCCTACTTGTGATCTCTTTCTGTCAAATAAATAAATAAAATCTTTAAAAAAAATTAAAAAGTGGGGTTCAATGTCTTATAGAAGAAAAATCTACCAGTGGAGGAGAGAACTACTTCAGAGATGCAGTTCTAAACTCCAGAGGGGTCGTAAAATAGGAGAGATTCTTGGCAGTGCCTACTATTTTGATTCTACATTACAGGGAATATTCTAGGAAACACAGGAGGCTAAATTACTTACCTAGATTCACACACAGCTAATGGAAGAGAGGAAGTATGGCACAGCTCTGGGGGCATTTTCCTGAGCACGTACTATGGGTCAAAATCATTGGACAACCGTTTCAGAGCAATACAAAAATAGAAAATTTAGCTCTTCGATTCAAAGAGCTAAGAATACAGATAAAAAGATGACAGCATGGAAAAAGACAGTAAACTTATTAGAAGGAATGTTATAGATCTATGTATTTCTTTACACAACAGAGTTGATATCTTTCTGAGAAGTATACACCACATTTTTGTAAAATAAATGATTTAAAATGCATTAGAAGAGAATTTATTAATTCATAACATAGACAATTTACATCCTTTATAATGACCCTCTGCTCAATTTCTGATTTTTGTATTTAAATTATCTTTTAAAAGGGACACAGTTATACGGTAAACCGAGTTGAAAACAAAGTTACCCTTATTTAATAATGACACCTAATGAATACTAACATATCACAAACTACTCTGGATATTAAAATTATAAAACAATGGGGAACTGCTAACCCCAAATGGTCTTCCTTCCTGACCCTTTTAAGACTGTCCTCTGTTAGGGGCACCTGGGTGGCCCAGTGGGTTAAAGCCTCTGTCTTCGGCTCAGGTCATGATCCGGGAGTCCTGGGATCGAGCCCCGCATTGGGCTCTCTGCTCAGCAGGGATCTCTGCCTGCTTGTGATCTCTGTCTCTCAAATAAATAAATAAAATCTTAAAAAAAAAAAAAAGACTGTCCTCTGTTAAATACCATCAGAAGATGGTAAGCAAAGTCCTCTGGTCTGTCCCAGAGCAAACTTTGTCCTCTATGTGACTTAGCTACATGGGTCACTGAGCCTGTTTAAGTGAATACAAACATGTTTCTGACAAGAGAAATCCTCTTAAGACAGGAAATATGAGTCTTATCCCCCGCTAATGAGTCTACCAAAGTTTTAACTGACAGAGATTCTAACAAGAGTGATCCTTGCTTTATATCATAGGATGGGCTGAGCAATAGAATGATGGGGAGATGTTTAATCACAGTGGGTCTTCCCAGGTCATTTTTTCCAGAATAAAAATCCTCTCTATAAAAACCCCGACTATCTATCCAACTGCCTTCTGTAGGGGATGAATCTTAATTAGACTACAGAGTTTCTCAAAGAATGAGCTAAAGATCTATCGGAAGCAAATCTTGACTATTAAAGCACATGTTCCTATGCCAATCCCAGACTCATGAACTAACATGTCAATTTAATTTTAGCAAGATTTGCAGGTGGCTCTCATGTACTCCCACACTGATCACAAGCTGAAAGAAAGTGGTCGCAGAAGGCCCTTGGATTTTGGTGAGCATCTTGATTGGTTTTGGATATGCAATGAAAGACCTAAAGAAGAGCTCAGGGGTAAGAGCTGGACAGATCAGAATTGGTCTATATAATAGAACGAGAAGAGGTTAAAACTGTGGGGACATGGTGGTAGGAAGGAATTTAGAAAGATAGAGGGGAGAGGAAAAGGAGAAAAGAGCCACCAAAATAACTAGAGGTTGAAGAATACTGATAGAGTAAGCGTTGAAAACAAAAAAAATCTCATGGGGCAGGAGTGGCTGTAAAAGCTTTTAAAGAACAGGGTCATCTAGGGGCACCTGGGTGGTTCAGTGGGGTCAGCCTCTGCCTTCAGCTCAGGTCATGATCTCAGGATCCTGGGATCGAGTCCCGCATCGGGCTCTCTGCTCAGTGGGGAGCCTGCTTCCTCCTCTCATCTCTCATTCTCTCTGCCTGCCTCTCTGCCTACTTGTGATCTCTGTCAAATAAATAAATAAATCTTATAAAAAATTAAAAAAAAAAGAACAGGGTCATCTAATATTAAATCAAAGTCATTTGTGCTGAATGAATATCGAAATTCCATATGCCTCAGTTTCCTCAGTGTCATAAGGGAATAGTAGCAAATCTCAGTCCACTGGGGCACTGGAAATTGAGGAGACCTTTCCCTTTCAAAAGGAACATATCGCTTGATCCTCTCCCCCTAAAAAGGAAATGTTTATATAGGGTCTAGGTTTTCCCCTGAGGAGAATCAGGTTTCCTGCGTGCTTCCTTGAACTAAAGTTACCTTAAACTGAAATGTTCTCTCTCACTTGATTCTGTTCATCAAAGAGTCTTTTTTAATCTCTGGAAAAGAGAATAAAAAATAAAGCCTGCTGAAATCTTAATGCCATGCATGAGATCAGACTCACTCCCACCTACTCTAGTTGAGTCTTACCAACTGTGAGTGACATGTACTTTTTAAAACTTTCAACCTCACCTGTCCACCAGCTCCGCCACCACAGTGTACAAAATGGTGGACACGTGGAGGTTGAATAAGCAGATTGGTGTATGGATTGCTTGCCTCTGACACTCTGTGGAAAGGAAAGTTGTGTCATTTTTCTCTTTACTCTCTCTGTTCGTAAACAATGACCATAGAGTTTCTGTGGTGCTATCATGGAGATTAGACGGAGGAGCAGAAGACCCAATGTAAGCTGTCTGTGTAGGTCTGTTATTTCTTCACCTGTGACACGAGTGCTGTGAATCAGATTCTAAGACTTCTCTCACAGGCCCCAAATTCAATAATTCTCCAATTTTCTACTGTGCTCACTACCAAATGAGCTATCTCCTTGTCTGGGTTCTTCAACAGCACAAACAACAAGCATTTTTTAGTCTGAGCTCTGAAAAAATAGTGAATCCCCTGGACTTAACGGCATATCAGTAGGTTAATAATCAAGAGGGAATTAAACTTTTGAGGAAATGCCACAGGTTTTCAAGATGCCCTATCATTGGTTAAAACAACCATGATGACAAACTGAAATAGCTTATTGATGTTCAGAGTTGGCAAGATCGAGGCTTGATGAACTTAAAACTTAAGACTTATGGGGCGTGTGGGTGGTTCAGTGGTTAAGCCTCTGCTTCAGCTCAGGTCATGATCTCAGGGCCCTGGGATCCAGCCCCGCATCGGCATCCGAATCTCTGCTCAGCGGGGAGCCTGCTTCCTCCTCTCTCTCTGCCTGCCTTTCTGCCTACTTGTGATCTGTCTGTCAAATAAATAAATAAAATCTTAAAAAGAAAAAAAAGACTTAAAAATGGGTGCACTTCTCTTTATTTTCCCAATAATGAAATGAAAATTTTTGAAAGTGAGATGTTTCTCACCTAATTACATTCCTTAAAAGTTGATTGGAGGAAAAAAAAAAAGTTGACTGGAGGGACGTTTGGCACTTTGAACGAGATTCATTGCCTCTCAAATTTTATATATATATAGTATATATAATATATGATATATAATATATAATAATTATATTTATATAGTATGTATTATAATTACAATTACATTCATATATATTATATATTATATTTATAGATTATATATAATTATTATAATATAAATTATCATATTATATTAATTATATATAGTAATATATATCTATATATAATACAATATACATATATATATATATATTTTTTTTCTTTTTTAGAGAGAAAAAGAGTGTGCACGTGAGCCAGGCTGAGGGGAGGGGTCAGGGAGGAGGGAACGAGAGAGCATCTCAAGCAGGCCACACACAGCACCAAGCCTGACATGAGGCTCAGTCTCATTATCTTGAGATCATGACCTGAGGTGAAATTTGGTACCACCCAGGTGCCCAGAAATTTTCTAACTTTCATTTTAGTCCCTAAATATGCAATAGCTTATTATGCCACATTTAAACAGATGTTGCCTACCACTCATTCAGGAATGAGGAGCATGCAATATGGTACCTTGAGATTATAACTGCGGAATATGAGAAATTAGGGGTTTACAGACATTCTCAGGTAAGGGCAGAATCTCCGTTGGCTGTTAATCTCTACTGTGTGCACAACTCTTACATACTAATCTGTTTTATAGTGTTTGTTCATCTTAAATGTCCATACTCTAAAGAAGCAAAACCCAAACTATACCACTCTACTCTAGCTTCTAAGAGAATATAGTGGATATTGGAATAGATTTTTCACCCACTCCTACAGAATGTATTTCCTTTTTTGACTGAAGTACATATTGTATTTTCAAATGTAAGGAAAGCAACACGCAATGCCATACTTCTGTCCGAAAACAAAATTTTATATATTAGTAATTTGTATCTCTGCTGTCCAAATACAATTAAGTTAGATTCTAATACTGTTTTTTTTTAAGATTTTATTTTATTTATTTGACAGAGAGAGAGAGATTGCAAGCTGGCAGAGAAGCCGGCAGAGAGAGGGGGAAACAGGCTCCCTGCTGAGCAGAGAGCCCAATGCGGGGCTCGATCCCAGGACCCTGAGACACTGACCAGAGCAGAAGGCAGAGGCTTAACCCACTGAGCCACCCAGGCACCCCCCTAACACTGTTTTTTTAAAGCTATAGTGTACAGACTGAGCTAGGGAGGCTTTCAAGGAGGAGAGTGACAATAAGAAGATAATCAACTCTTTGGGGGTTCCTTTCTCTCTCCTCCTCCTCCACCTTCTCCCTGCACTTGATCCACTGTCCCATAAATCTCCCAGAGGCAGTGGTTGGGTTGCTGGTTCATAATCCTTTGTTGCCATTTGGCGGAAAGGATGAAACAGAAAAATTTATTCTCCCTAGCTCACCTGATTCAATCCTGTGTTAACACATCGCAATTCTCAATGTTTGGAAACTTTAAGAAAACCCTTCTAAAGAGGGAACCACTACTTACTACATCAACCATGACACTTGTGTTGCTCTTCTTTGTAACCATGCAGTAACATTTAGAGCACTTCCCCACTTCCCAAAGGCAACACCAAACCCAGTTTCATACCCACAAGTCATCTTGCCCTGTCCATAGAAGTGGTATTTTCAAAATAAAAACCACCTCACATATTCCCTGCCATGGGAAGTGACTGTATATATGAATGTCAGATAATTTTCTTTTTGCTTTTTTTTTTATCTTTTTAAGCACCCTCTGCTGAGCACGTTAAACAAATTCCTGATGGATTTATTCTGCATCCCATCCTCTGCTACCATTCTCTCCCCTTGATACAGATTTTGTGTTTTCATTTCAGGTTGTCTATGAAGAATATCATCCTGGACCACTTCCTTTCTTCCTGCCCATCCATGTTTGTGTGTGTGGGAGTGTTTGGTGTAGGAATCAGAAGCCGATTTATTGCCAATAAAATGGCTTCTATCATTATAGGTATTAGTTAAGCTTGGTGAAGCACACAGATTTTAGTCCCCTACTTTTTGCTGAAGAAGGATTGACTGAACAGTATGGATATAGCTGAAACAACAAAGCCCTAATTTAGCAGAAATTGAGACAAAGTGCAAGGCCATACATAACTTTGGGATGATGACAATTTTCCAAAAATGCATTGCCTTCTATTTAAATAATCAGGTAGTAGTTTGTGGCATCTTTGTTAATATTAATTATATTTGGCAATATTTCTTTTGAGATCCATGTGATTCCATAATGAAAGAAAATAAGTACAGTAGGTATAGCTGACCCTCTATCTGAATAATGCAATTCCTGTGCAGCCTTAAGTATAATGTACAATATTCATTAACTTTTATTCATTAGATGTTTCTGTGTATCCTATAATATTACTTTTATTGTTTCCAAGCTTTTATTCTTAAGGGCTTAAATGTTCCTCATTCATCCATTTGGCTGCCCCTAAGAAGCACTGAGGCTTAGCCAGTTTCGGCTGCCTTAAAATTACTATAGACTGGGTAGCTTAGATGACAAACATTCATTTCTCACATTTCTGGAGACTTGGAAGTCTAAGGTCAGGTGCTGGCTGATTTGAGGTCTGGAGAAGACCTTCTTTCAGGCTTGTAGCTGACTGCCTTTGCTGTGTCCTCCCATGACAGAAAGTGATCATCTCTCTTGCATTTCTTCTTATAGGGGCACTAAGCACGTTCATAAAGGTCCCACTCTCATGTCTAACTGCCTCCCAATGCCTCGTCTCCAAATACAAGCAACTGGGGATTCTGGCTTCAACATATAAATTTAGAGGTGGGGGCACAAACATTCAGTTCATTACACGCTGGTACTATTTTAAGAAATACTCAAGACGTGGCAGGCTGTTTATCCCATCATTCTGAGCAAAGGTTAGGACCTGGAGATGGGTAGCCTGGCCCCCACACTCTGCCCTAAATTGGTTAAGTTCATATTCCTCTCGTTATACAGGAGTCCAAATATCTCAAAGAACTGGAAACCTTGCTGAGTTGAGCCTCATGGAGACACGGTCACCTTAAGACTCTTCCCCTCTGGCTGTTTTTTAGAGGGCTCCGAAAGAGGTGCAAAGTACAAAAAGGAACAAAGCCTCAGCAAAGAAACTGAGGAGGAGGAGGAAGAGGAGAATTAAGGTTTCCTGGGACTTTCCTGTTGGGAGACGCTTCATTGCCAATTAGAGCTTCTGGGCCAGATGACATGGTGTCAGTATGGCCATCAGCTGGGACAACAGGGAGTTTTAAGTATTGGCTGCCAGAGAAGGTTGAGTGTCCAAATTAATGTGCCCTGCTCTCCTAGCAAAAAATTAGATATGAGAACAAATTACCATGTATCAATGTCTTAACCACCGCCCACTCCTTGCACTGTATTCTGCACCTAATAGACATTCTCTTAGCAAGAGAGTTCAGATTTTTCTTGAACAGATGTTATAGTCTTTCTCATGTCTACCTTCCAGTTACCCTTAAGCACCTACTTCAATACTTAAAACTAAGGAATGTTTCTTGAAATTGTGTCCTTCTTGCCCATGATTACTCTAAAATGCCACCTAGCATTGATGATCCATTAAGATGCCTTTAGTCTCTCCTACGTGTCAGGTTGGGGAGAGAAGGGTGACATCTGAAAGCGGAGCGGTGCCATCAGTGAATCTGATCTAATGACCATCCTCGTGGCCCCCATCTCTGGGCTCTGGATGCTGGGATGTTCAGAGGTCCAATTGGATGTACCTCTGATGTTTCCAGGAGGTTCAGAGATACGTCTGACAATCAGCAGCTCAGCACAAGAAAAGTTAAACTGCATGACCTACTTGGGATGAAAAGTTTTTAAAATCGTGACTGAAAAATTCTCTGGCCATCTTGTCATGAGAGTTTGTATGAGCACACCTCCAGGAAATAACTACCTAGTTCATCTCATTTTGTAACCCCTGCTCCCAAGTCTATATCCTTCTCAATCTTAAAGAAAACCTGGAGGTATCCTAATTAAATTCTGAAGGCAAACATCCTTTTGATAAGTAGATAGTCCCAAAGTATTGGGAGCAAACATGTGGGTATGGTGGTTTCTCCTGTAACTGACTACCTAGAGGGCCAACTCCACCCTAAATAGCTATTGAAAGTACTTTATTTATTTATTTATTTATTCATTCATTTATTTATTTATATTTTAATTTAAATTCATTAGCCAACAAGTGGTATATCATTAGTTTCAGGGGAAGTGTTCAACAATTCATCAGTTGTGTATAACACTCAGTGCTCATCAAAACAGGCTGATGGGTATTGAGGAGGGCATGTGTTGTGATGAGCCCTGAGTGTCACACATAACTAATGAATCACTGAACACTACATCAAAAATTAATGACATACTATACATGGGCTAACCGAACATAATAAAAAAAATATAAAAATGACGGGGCGCCTGGGTGGCTCAGTGGGTTAAAGCCTCTGCCTTTGGCTCAGGTCATGATCTCAAGGTCCTGGGATCGAGCCCTGCATCGGGCTCTGTGCTCAGCAGGGAGCCTGCTTCCCCCTCTCTCTCTGCCTGCCTCTCTGCCTACTTGTGATCTCTGTCTGTCAAATAAATAAATAAAATCTTTAAAAAAATTAAATAAAATAAGTGCCATTAATAGGGAAAAAATATATTATTTATGCAAACAGATAAAAAATGCTTAAAAATCATCACTAAAGTATATAGAGTAAACACCAACTTACATGGATGTAAGCATACGTAATCTTTTCATTAGTCTAGATGGGAATACATATTTAGAGCATTATTTGAAAATGGGGAAAAGAGTGTATGGAAACTCTTAAATCTGTAAAGTTATATATTTGCTGTATATCAACAAATGGAAAGTACCAGCTTTTAGAATAGAAGTGTTGAAGCCACTTTCCCATATACTTAGTAAATACTGAATTCAGAAACCTGTATTTTTATTTTTTGTTCTTTTTTAGGACCGAGAGAAAAGCCTGACATGGAAGTATAAATCTAATGCCTCCCCCTTATGCTGAGTGCAATATCTGTCCCTGCATAAAGGTAAAACATATTCCCCCTTGCTTAAAAATCATGTATATAAATATTACAGGCTCAGCTATTTGTTTTCCTTAAAACTAGTTTACCACTCATAATCTCATTAGAGGCTTTTTTGTTTCTTTTTGGAAAACACAACAAAGCAAAATAAGAACAAAACTTCATCCCCTTGCATAAACTTATCCAATAAATAAATTTGATTATTTAAGTAAACAGGTTACCTGTTTTTGTTGCACCAGTAGTTTTTAAAGAAATGCTATAAATATTGTTAGATACTTAAAGTCAAAATGTTAAATGTTGGCACTCAGAAGTTTTTGAAATCTAAACTAATATTTAAGATTAATTTCAAGTTGTGAGTTCATCCATAATCTTATATAGAAGCAATTTTTTAAAATTTTACTTTATTTTCTCAGTGTTGCAAGATTCATTGTTTATGCACCACACCCAGTGCTCCATGCAATACCTGCCTCCTTAATACCCACCACCAGGCTCACCCATCCCCAAACCCGACTCCCCTCTAAAATCCTCAGTTTGTTTCTTAGAGCCCACAGTCTCTCATGCTTTGTCTCCCCCTCTGATTTCCCTCAATTCTCCTCTCCTTTCCTTCTCCTAATGTTATTCTTCTCCATGTTATTCCTTATGCTCCACAAGTAAGTGAAACCATATGATAATTGACTCTCTCTGTTTGACTTATTTCACTCAGCATAATCTCCTCTAGTCCCATCCATGTTGATACAAAAGTAGAAGCAATTTTTTAAAATCATAAGTGCATATCAATTACCTTCCTATTCCAAATTTTAGTTCAAAAAAGAGTCAGAGGCTGAGTCTCCACAAGCAAGGCCTTATACCAGCAAAATTAGAAAAGAATATTAAACACCATAGGGCTACACATAAGTCTGTAAAACCCTGACAATTGTGTTTCTAATCTTAAACAATTTTCAGAGGCTTTAGATGACAGTACATTCAAGTTTAATGATTCCTGGTGAGAAAATACATGGATGTTGAATCACAAAGAAGGGCTTCCACATCCTCCTCTTTTTATGAGAAATTTAAAATTAATGGGTCTTTTACTAGTGTCTCAAATATAGGATTTACCTTAGGAGAGGGTCCAAATAACAACTTTGGAGGACTTGCCAACCACGAAGATTTGCAAAAGTGTTGCAATCATACCTACTGCCCACTTAGTAACCAGAAAAGCACTAATTATGAAGAACTATACTTTTACTACCACCAAAGAATAAGAGCCCACTGGCAATCCCAGTTATATGTATCATTTCATAATCATGCGCTATCTCATTGGAGTTCAACGCAACCTGTGAAACTGGCGTTTTCATTCCCATTTCAGAGATGGAAATAAGTTCTGAGAGGTCAAGTCACTTCACTCATTTAGTAAGAGGGAGGATCTGAACTTGAACCCAGCTGGGAGGCAGATATTTACTTTGTGAAATTCCTTGACTAAAATAGAAGTTCAGGGGCGCCTGGGTTGCTCAGTGGGTTAAGCCTCTGCCTTCGGCTCAGGTCATGATCGAGCCCCACATCGAACTCTTGGCTCAGCAGGGAGCCTGCTTCCTCCTCCCTCTTTGCCTACTTGTGATCTTTGTCCATCAAATAAATAAATAAAATCTTCAAAAAAAGAAGTTCAAACTCTTGCTTTTTTTTTTTTTTTAAAGATTTTATCTATCCATTAGAAAGAGAGCACATGAGTGAGGAGGTTATCAGAGGAAGACCAGAGGGAGAAGCAGACTCCCTGCTGAGCCGGGAACCCGAGGCAGGCCTCAATCCCAGGACCCCGAGATCATGATCCAAGCCAAATGCCTACTCCCAACTGACTGAGCCACCCAGGTGCCCCCAAACTCTTGCTTCCAAGGCTTCCTATGCTTTGGTCCCTGAGCACTATCTACTCTGGAAGGAGCTGCTGGACGAAGTTACCCGATCAGGTGGGCAGGGGTGTGGCCCACAGAGGGGTCGTGACACATTTATTATTGCATGTCCGCCACCTCGCTGTACTATTTCGCCATCTCTTAGGCAGTTAGCATATGCAAAGCGTGCTGTAGGTGTTGTGGGGAATACCGGGGCATCTGAAGTATGCTTCCTGTCATTACCAAGTGGAGCCACTGAACTAATTCGCCCCTGATGACAACGGAACATGCAGTTTTTTTATAGAACATCTCTAAGGAGCCCGCTCCCTAGAAGGCCCTACCAAAACCACAACTCAGCAGGGTTCCAGGGTGATAGAGCCCTAATAGAGAACACAATACTTGAAGAGGCATGCTTGCTGACTGTCTTCTACTGAATCAAACTGCCCATCCTGTTTCCTTCTGGCCACCGTAAGGGAAGCGGAAAACATCCCTGTGCCAACGTTCTAATGGCTAACTTGTGTTTCCAATAGAAACCTACACTCGGCAAGAAAATGAGAAAAGCAGTTTTCCTTTAGAAATGTCCACAATCTCATTGATTATAAAACTACTATGTTTTTGAATGACTTTTTTTCAGATTGTGAATTTGAAAAAACAACAACAGCATGCGTTTTGAATGAAGTTAAGCTAAAAATGAGAATCAAGATTTGTACCTGCCTTGTGAGTGCTGGCCAGAGTCCCTCTGACCCTAAGCTGTCCCCACTACGCTTGTCCTCTGACTAAGCAACAAGGAAGTATGTGGAACTGCCTGTTTCCTCCAAGCAGATGAGTGCTTGCTTTTCACAGCAGATGATTGTAAAAATCAGTAAGATATTTTAAGAACTAGCTGATTATACAGGCCAGCTTGTTTGCTTAAGAGGGCTGAGGGAACGGCCCATTACACCTGGCACCTGAGCTCCACCGGCTTCCAGGTGCAGACACAGATGCTCATTTCAATCTGACATGCTGATGGGTACAGTCTATGTTAGGACCACTTCTCTCTCTCCCCTTTCTTTCATGGAGCAGAAGCCCACTGCTGTGGAGCCCCTGGAGTTCTTTCAGGAGGAGGGGGAGACCAGGCTGGGGCTTGTGAGAGACATACACTCTCAACACTGCACCTGGGAAGACCCTGGTGAAACTGCAGAACTTCAGCTCGAACTAGCATTCTATTGTTGAGGCTTCTTTAAGGGGGGAAAAATGGTTAGTATTTAATGTTTGTGTGTAAATATGATTTTTAAGTGTATCATTTTCCTTTTAATGATTCAGTGCTCTGAGTCCCTTTGTTCAAGAGACATTTACCGAGCTGTGCAACATGCAAGGCACCAATCCAGGAAAATTCTTTCCTGTCCACCTAGACCAGAAACTGGTATTTTCTGCTATCTCCCCAAGGTCCTGGTGTAGAGCAGAATCCTCACACATGTTTCATTGAGGGAATTACACACTGAGGCAAGGGACACCTGCATTTTTCCCCCACCAGGAGCTCTTAAAATGATGAAAGTCAGTATAAAGATCTTCCCCTGTGACAGTCTCTAGCTGCCAACTAGTGCTTTCCTGGAGCTAGACTCAGGCCCTACAGAATGGATCCAGCTTCATGGCTAAGTAGTTAATTTTAAGCACCAGATGTTGACTGAACACCTACTATGTGCAATTCCCTCTCCTGGACAAGTGGGCCATGCAAGGACGTATAAGATACAGTCCCTATTTTCCAAGAGTTTCTATCCAAACAAAAATTCAACAGTTGCCCCTAAGTGACAAAGTGATCACTGTACCCATTCAGAACCTAAGACAACTGAACAAAATGCCAGTAAATATTCTTTTTTATTTTTTTCTTCACAGCATTATGCAGTACTGAGGCCAAGTGGCAAGCATAAAGGAGAACACAAAGAAGCCAGAGGAAGAAAGGCAGGTAGTTGCAGAGGATAGAAGATTTTAACTGGACTTTGAAGCCCAGGTGGAGAATGAAGCACAGGGTATAATAGGAATGTAAGTGTGTGTGAGTGTGTGTGTGTGCTGGGAGGTAAGGGAGAATGGCATGAAGAGAGTCTGGAAGAAGACAGAGAAAACAAGGTATGCCAAGAGTTAATTCAGAGCAGTGCATTTTGAATCAATTGAATAAATATTTATTGAACACATAGTATGTGCCAGGCATTGTGAGAGGTACTAGGGATACAACGGTGAATGAGACTGATATGGCCCATGGCTCACTGGCTAGTAGGAGATACAGACAGGTAAACAGACAATTACAATACAGTGTGATAAGTGCTGTGCTAGGGAAAAGTCCAGGTGTTATGAAGAGGAGAAGGACACAAAGTGGACCCAACCCAGATGGGCAGAAGGAATCCTAGGAGAAGGGATGTCAAGCTGACACCTAAAGCTAATGTGGGAATTAGGTGACACTACACAGGTAAGGTATTCTAGAAGAGGAAACACGATGGGCCACGGGGGTTGGAAGTTGACTGAGTTGGTTGAGATGCAAGGGGAAGGATAAGATGCAGGGTGGTAAGCTGTGACCAGACTATGCAGTCTCTTATACTTCACACTAAGGAGTTTGGACTTAATCCTAAGAACGGCGATAACCACTGAAGAATTCTGTTCAAGGGAATGAAACCCCAGACTTGCATCTTCGGTGGATGACACTCTGCAGTGGGAGATGGCCCTTAGAGGAGAAATGGACGAAGAAGAGAAGGGTGTTACGCAGATAGATTCTCTAAAGTCTCTTCCCAACACAGTGCAAGAACTAAACTCATGAACAAACAGATGAGTTGATCACCCAGTCAACCATTAGAGTGCATGACTGAGCACATGAGACATGAGATGGAGGGTATGTACGTCTGTGAACTCATAAGGGTCAGAGTGAACCTAAGTGGCACGCTAACATGTCTTCCAGTCCTGAATCTCATCAGACAAATGACAACAACAGTTGACAATAGAGTGCAGTGTAATTGAGGACATACAGCTTCAACACCGGAGTCGAAATACCCAGGTCTGAGCCCTAGTTTTGCTAGCTGCTAATTCTGAGATACAGCTGAGTTTCTCTGACTCTCAGGTCCCACATACATCACATTGGCTCATTATGTGTAGCTATATAGCAGTAGAAAGTGAGAATAGTCATCACAATCCATGTGCATTTCTGTTTCGGTGACACTTAGGAGCGTTGGTGGGATGTGCAGTCATCCATTGCAAAAGGAAATTAGGACAACCTATGTGACAGTGGAGTCATGGTTTAATCAAAGAGGAATGTAGACATCAAGTAGCCAGTATTGTCCAGACTTTGGCCACGTGATTCTCTCACCTGTCATTTGAAGACCCTGAGTGAAATGTTGGAAGGAAAAGAAGAGCCTATGTCCTGCTATGGTCCCCAAGGAGAGAAAGGGGGGCAGACATAAATAATATACTTAAAGGCCACAGGGTCAGAAAGGTGGCTCAGAGAACACATAGCCACCGAGGGACACAGTCTAGACTAGAACTCAGCTCCCCTCTGCACAGGGCCCTTTTCACAACACCACCCTGTTGTTAATCATGACAGTTCAAGATCTCAGAAAGGATAACCTGTGTGAGGTCCAAGCTAAGAGTCTTCCCACAGTTCTGCAGCTGTAGCTGACAGCCCAGAGTGAGATGACCTTATAGAAAGGGAAGACGAATGGGAATTATGGGGGAAGGAGGTGAGGGGCCCCAGGGTCTGGGTGTTCGGGGAAAGGAGAAGACTTCACGAAGTAAGTGCGGGTGGTGGTAGAGGAAGGCAGGATGCATCATAACATAAACGGACCCAGGTGATGTCAAACCAAAGAGAGCAAAAAGCAGAAGGGGAAGGAAAGGTATGGGAGAATGTTCCCGAAGACATGCTAGCAAACCAACTCAACAGGATTTGCTTCCTCAGGCCACTTCAGGATGACAAGGTTGTCCTGTGCTCCTCGGGGCCTTGGGATCAAAGAGAACAGGCAGAAAGTGGCGTTTTTTTTAGACACATCAGACACCTCTGTGCTTATCCTTACAACATTTTTCACATTGTCCCTTCATTTGCACTACAAGACTCACCCCTCTGGCCCATTCTAGTCTGGGCCTCGCTTTTTTCTGCAGCAGAGTTTGACACCAGAACCGCATCACTGAACCAAGAAGAAATTCATGAAAACAACAGCTTGCTTCAGAAATGTAATTTTCAGCTTGTGGCCTTGAGTCCCCATGCTTCTAAATCATCTCCCAGCTACTTCCTAAAGAAGGATAATGACTCAGCTGTTAGGGGAAGTCAATTCCATTTTTATGAAGTAAAACCTGATTGAATTTTGATTTTGTTTTCTAGCATCACAGAGTTGGTCCTTGCAATTGGGTCTAATCTATCCTCTTTCCAGACTCTCATTAGATCAATCACAACAAAAAAGGCCACTTGTAGTTTCTCCAGGAAATTCCAATGCAAATAGCACTGAAGTGAAATTGACTAAATAATTCAGACTCTCCAGTGATCACTCCCCAGTAATACCTCAGTTAGGGGTCACTGTCATAAGCATCAAATGATCTACACATATGTAATATCCCAGCATGGACACCTGAAGCCGACAGGAGAGTCCCTTCATCCAGACCGAGATCCCTGAGTCTTCCGTGCTGTAATACAGTTCACCATCCACATTGTTTAATTGAGCCCTTTACTACAAATGGTTTTAGGCTCTGATGCAAGACAGGAATTTGAAGCATGCATTTGAGTATTTAATGGTGTTAATTTCTGGTGCACACAAACATCAGCTTCACTCAACAATCCAATAATCTTGCAAAATAAAGAAAATATGCCAGAGAATGAAATGCAGCATGGAATTATTCCAGATTGCAAGCAAAGCAGTTCCTTGATCCCGCTGCAACTGACAAGTAACAAAATAGCCACCTATTTACAGATCCTTAAAGATGTTACAATAAACAAAGAAAAGAAAAGGAAGAAGATGGGTGTGCTTTCAGATCGAGGAGTCATTTTATTTTTTACATTCAAACATATTTATCTGGCGACTTTAAGCTCTCAAATGTCCCAAGTTAATTTTAAATGTAACACAGCTGATCCTAATAAATGAAATACAGTCTCTTTTTTTTTTTTTTTCCTTTTTCCTACTGGCAGGCATAAACTTAAACAATTCCTACCTGGAAATATGGAAGGTCTCTTTTTCGGGCGCCTCAGGTGAATGGGTTCCAAATTTTTCAAGTTTCTTTGAAGTCTCCCTCTAATGTCATTTCCTATGAGCAGTTCAGGTGGCAGGCTGCTCCGTCTCGACGATTTATAATCATTTTGAGACGAATTTAGTTTGTTCTTTGTTCTGGAATATAAATTGCTGTCATCAACTGCCATCGTAGGAGATACATTCAAGACTCTGAACAAAAACCTAAAAAACCCAACTCCAAGCCAGCAGCAGCCACGGCCACCTCAGCCCCAGATTCCGATGTTCTCCTGCTTTACCCCGCACTTGTCTGGGAAGCTTAGCAAGTTGATAGGCGTGGACTCGAACAGGTGTAGAATTACTAAGTAGCCCCTCCTTTCAACAGTTAATAGCACAAGGGAGGAGAGATCCCAAAAAAATCATTAGGTACGGAAGAGCGGGGAATTTGAGCGGACACTGGCACCCGGGTGCGTGCTCCCGCATATGGTCCTACAAAGTGTGAAGGTTCGTGTGGCATTTCTGCCACGGCAAGGCTGGACAGTAAACAAAACTTACTACCTAAGAATAAACACCCACACAAACTGCGAGTCTTATTTTTTTTCTCATTACTTCTCAAACTCTTACTACAGACTTTTTAAAAAAGTTTCGGGGAAACATTTTTACATTCCCTCATACCCTTTTGTTTCAAGTCCCATAGACAGAACAAACATCCGTCTTTATGAAATTCCTTATCTGGCAGGCGGCCAAGTGGAAGTTGGCTGCAAGAAGGAGATGAGAGATGGTCGGTGATGGTCAGGAAGGAACCCGCTGTGGGTGTGTATGGAGCAGAGCAGCAGTGCCGGGAACCCAGCGCTGCTCCCCGACCCGCCCTTCCATCCTGTGCTCTACCTGGCAGATGACTGCTGCCGAAGTTCTGCAGTCTGGCTGCAAAGTCAGAGGTCTAGCAAACACACTGCGACAGGAGAAGTGAGGATGGCCTCCACTCAACAAATAAAAAGGAAACGTTACCCTTGCAGGTCTCTCTGCCTTGCTTTCAGCTATCGCCGTCAGCTGGTTTGGTGGTCCAAGCAAAACCAGCATTTGACCTCTCTTACACGTTTGCTCTCTATCTCTTCCGGATTTTGCATTTTTGCATCCTTTGTTCCCTTCCCCCTTGCTCTCTTTATGTGGAAATGTTCTGCACTCTTTTCTTTAACTGACTGTGCAGAAATCATAACTCTCTGATATAGCCTCTCCAGCCATGCCCCAGGGCTGTGTCCTCTGTGTCCTCCCTCTCTGCTGTTGTCCCTCACTCTTCCCCCACCCCCTCCACACACACTCACACACACTCACACACACTCACACCTCTCTTCTGTTCTGTATGGCTGCAATGGGGGGTCAGAAGATAAAGAAGATAAGATCTGCCTTTTCTCTTCCTAGTGCTAGGAATCAGTAGATACATAATATTATGAAGGATTTCAGTGTTGTCTAGAAATCACTATTTCCTTTGGTTTCCTGGATGTCAAATAGGTTTTACTATTTGTTAAAATTCGGAATTTGGATGTCTTTACCTGGTTAAGCATACACCTCCACGCTAAGAAAAGTTTCCCTCTCTATTCTCCTTATGCCCTTCTGACAACAGGTCTTCAAACCACAACAAATTTTCTGAAGAGAAAAGCATTTTTTTTAAACAATTATGTCCAGATCAGGGGTGCCATTATAACCCAGCAAATATACATATAATTATAATCCACCAATTATATTTACATATTAGATTATTAGGTTATTTTACTAATTCTGAGAAACACCTGCACCACTTCCCTCACAGGACTTAGAACTATTTTGTCAGGTAGAAATGTATCACGAACTCCAACACAATGAGTGGTTTGTACCAAACTATTTTTAAAAGCCCATGAGACTGCTCGACTCTCCCTCCGCTTATCGAAAATACATTTTTTTTTCTAGCAAAGAAGTAAAAACTATTTCTTAAACTCTGAGATCATGATTTAATAACAGAAAACAAATTTCCAAAATCTCAAGACCAACACTGACGTTTCAAATACGCAGCAGGGTGGCGTCCTGGGGCACAATTATTGGATGCTGCCAGAGAGAAGAGAAATACAGCAGGAGACAAGCAGAAGTTTGAGCTATTCAGTGACTGTTTCTGTCCTAATTCATGGTAGCATTGTAAGCCCAAGGAAGACTGCGTGTGAGGTGAATTGGGAGGGTCCAAGAAAGAGTGTTATTGTCACACAGTGTGTAACAGGTACACCCGCATGGTATGCACGTATAATTTTGCCTTTGTCTTTAAGGGGCTGGGTGGAAGCATAGAGTTAAATACCTCTGCAACTGAAATGCATTCTAATAATAGCTGTTGTTTATTGCATGCTTAATACCAGCTAGGTTCCTTGCTTAAGCCTTCCACATGCACTATCTCATTGCTTCTTCCTAACCACCCCGTTCTATAGATGAGCAAACTGAGGCACTGAATCAAATGTCTAGGAATTGGGGAAGGGAAGACTTGAGCATAGATTTTCTCTGGCTCCAAAGCTCCTATTCAGGTCCATGCTTTTCATTTCCAACACTGTACTGCTTTATTAAGTGTATCTGAAATCTGAAAGGATTCTAAAGGTCTTTCTCCATCTTCCTAAAATAATTCTTGGTTTTAAAGCAGATTCCTTTTGCATTGACTATATGATTGAGGACTGGTCCAGCTGCCCTACCGAGGTTTGCTCCCGGTCACTGAGGTGTCGGTAGGTCTGAAAGTTTATGAGATGAAAAGTGAGAAAAAGCAGAATTCAGAGATTTGCTTTAATAATAAAGTACCCATGTTCAGGGTCTTCATACTAAAATACACTTAATTAAAGGATTGTATTTTCCTGAGATTTAAGTTATAAATGGGGAAAAAAAATCCACCCTACTATAGAGGTAGCCTTAATCCTTAAATGATGTAGAAGGGGGCTAGTGGGTTCCTGATATGTTCTAATGAATCCCTTTCCTGCTCTACTCATTCTCCCCTCACAGGGAATATAAACAGATATGATTCTAGCTCCTTCAGTATATTTCCTTAAAGAGAAAAGTGGGAACAGCTTGCATCTGCTATTATTAAAATTTTAGGGCAGTGAAAACAAAGGACAATATTTATTTAAAAGTAGTATTAAATCTGTGAACATGAAAAAAGTAAACTTTCCTTTCAAAATATTTAAATTGGCTGCCAACACGAATGATAATCAACCACAGAAAATGTAGCTTGGTTTGCTCTACATGAGAACATTCAGAGATTATAATGTTTAATCCACACCTCTTCCCGCTTTATAGTAAAAGCCAAAAATGGAATTCTTCTCCCCTCCCCTTCCCCCCTCCCTTCCCCTCCCCACTCTTCTCCTCTCCACTCCTCTCTCTTCTCTCCTCTCCCCTTCTCTCCTCTCCTTCTTTTCTTTCTTTCTTTTTTTTTCAAAGATTTTATTTATTTATTTGACAGAGAGAGAGACCACAGGTAGGCAGAGAGGCAGGCAGAGAGAGAGAGAGAGGGGAGGAAGAGGGCTCCCCGCTGAGCAGAGAGCCTGATTGGGGGCTCGATCCCAGGACCCTGGGATCATGACCTGAGCCGAATCATGACCTGAGCCGAAGGCAGAGGCTTTAACACACTGAGCCACCCGGGCGCCCCATCCTTCTTTTCTTTTTTTAAAGAAAAAGCCAAAAGAATGATGGTATTGGGCTCTGGGCTCAGAGTAATCTCAAAACATACAGCATAATTAAGTAACTTAAAATACATGATGGATATTCTTTATTCCTACCCTTTATAATAACTATTGTTTTGAAGGTCTCCATTCTCTGGGAAAATTCAATATGTTAATCTCTTTTAAATTATTCTAGTTTCTTATCCTTCCAGAAGTTGTGTCTTTTATATTAAATGATGTTACCATCTCGTGAATCTTTTATCCCTTCTGGTAAGGTATTATCTTTCCTGTCTTAAAAATGTTCAAATATTCTGTTGAGGGGCGTTCCCTCCCTTAGCACCCATGATTTTCTTATGAATTCTGGTAGGTTTTAAGTAGCATTACTGAGTTATTTTGCTTTTTTTGTGTGAGGAAGATGCAGGTTTAGAACGGTGCAATCTTACAACTAACCACCCTTCTCATTATCGCCCTCCAAGAAACGATCAATCAGGAAGATTTTAGGCTGGTTAGGATTCACCAAACTAGCTTTCAAATCTCAATCTGTACTAAATAGTCTATAACTATTTCTTATTTTGAACCTCTATTCCATTTTTAAACTGAGAGGACCCATCATCCAGTGGGTTTGACACCAGGAAAAAATAGTCGTGCAGCCCTCAGATCTGATGGATATCCCCAAGTCAAGCAACTCCACTGATGTATCTCTCCAAAAGGTCGCTGGCCACCTCTTTTGCCAACACATCTTTGCTTGGTGTTGGTAACACCTGCAGGGTTATCTAAGGTGAGATTCTGCCTGAGGAAATCTTTTCTCAGTTCTTAAAAAATACGGTGAAGATTTTCAGTATTTAGGTCATTGGTTCTCCCTAACAATGAAAACTAATGACCAGCCCTGCCCTCTTAAAATTCTTTGCTCTCTTGCAGAGCACCTGGGTGGTTCAGTCAGGCAGGTGTCTGACTCTTTTTCTTTTTTTTTAATTTTTATTTATTTTTATTTTTAAAGATTGATTTTATTTATTCATGAGGGGGATGGGGAAAGGAGTTGGGGCAGACAGTAGCAGAGGGAGAAGCAGGCTCCCGCAGAGCTGGGAGCCTGATGCAGGATTCTAGCCCAAGACCCTGGGATCACAGCCTGAACCGAAGGCAGTTAATAGACTGAGCTACCCTGGCCTCCCTGGGTATCTGACTGATTCTGGCTCAGGTCATGATCTCAGGGTTGTGGGATCCAGCCCAGCTTTGGACTCTGCACTAGGCATGGAGCCTACTTGAGAGTCTCTCTCTTCCTCTCCCTTGCCGCCCCCCACCCCCGCCAATTGCTCCCTTGGGTTCCATTGCATTGTCTTATTTTTCCTCCTGTGTCTCAGGTCTTTTCTGCTCAGATTCTTCAGGGACTCCTTAAAGGTCTATTTTCCTCCCTTCTTCTCTCGGTCCTTCTCTTCGGCGAGTCCATGTATCAAGCATCTCTTACGTGTCTGGCACCATGCTAAGTCCAATGTCTGCTCTCAAGAATCTCTCAATCTAGGAAGGAAGCAAAACTCTAACTAACTAGTTATTTCAACAGAGTGAGCACTCTGTGCAGAGGTGAAACAGAAAAGCTACTTAGTCAACTGTTCCCGTTGGTGAGGGGGATGGGAAGGGACAGGTTTTCAGAAGAGGGGTGAGCTCACAAAGCAGGGGAGGGGAAGCTGTACAAAGGCACTAAGATGTGACATAACACCCACTGTCCACAAAATGACAGGTACAGCAGTCCCTTACCCACACCAGTGCATTACATCATACAAAAGCACAGACATTAGAAAAACAAGATCGGGGATTCCTAGACAATAGGAGGCTGAAGGAAAACCCAAAAGATGGTATTAGTATATGGTTTCAAACACCATGAGTAATTAGACACAGGGAAGCCACCTACTTTTAAAAAATCTGTATTAAAAAACTGGTGGTAACTTTTTCAAACAATTTAGTAGTGCTGAACAAAATGTAAAAAAACATTGGAGAAAACCCTGGCTCTGGTAAGTAACCCTTCCCCTGAATCATCTTTATGTATTCTTGATCTGTGATGCAGGGACTTGCTGAAGCAGACTCTTAAACAAGTTTTGAATGTCATGCAGCCTGAACCTTTTTAAATAAGCTCTAGAACCAGTTCATACTGGCTTGAAATCCAGCTTCATTTACACTTGCATTCCTCGTTGTTCAATTTTGCAAGTCTCAGCAAAATGCCAGTGTAACTGCCTGGCCTTTTCCCAGATTAATGTAGGGCTTAAGGGCACATCTTCCTGGGCTTGTCGTGGAGCTCTTTGATGGGAAGGCGCAACATAAACACATGTCCCTTTCTATGCTACTTCCTGACACATCCACATGGTCTGTGAGAGGAAGGACTGATGGTCCTTATTTTTATTCTTCTGTTTAAGGGACCGAAGAGAAATTTGCATTCATAAAAGAATCAAGCTTTTGGACATTTTTGTCCCAGGACCAGGCAGCATGATCTCAGAAGTATGGGTGCTACAACGTAGTTGGGAAATGACTGTTGTAAGTGAGATGGCAGGAGCATTGGTGGCGCTGATCGTTCTCACCTCCAATCGCAACTTTCCTCTCCGGACCATGATGTCTAAGTGCACACCCATCCCAAACTTCTCCATAGTGTTCTAGATTTGTATATTCAACTGCATACCAAACATTTCTTGGTGGGAATTCAGCAGGTACAAAATTGGCCCTTCTAATTCTGCAACTCCTGAGTTTCTGATCTCACTAAAATGGCATCACAATTTACCCAGGGACTCAAGCTATAAACCCTGGAATTACTCTGCCTGAATGATGTCATGTTATCTCTTAAACACCTTTTCATCTGTGTCCTCTTTTGTACCTTTGCTGTCACTACTCAATGGTAGGATTCATTATCTCTTACCTGAGCTATTGCTTCAGAGTCCCAACCGGCTTGGTCACTTCAAGTCATAGTTCCTCTAGCATTCTGTCTTTGGTAAAGCCTCTTGACCCTTTACATTTTGGTAAATTACTTCTGGTTAGCCTATTTTCTGTTAAAAATGCTCTTAAGAATTGGACAGAAAACCTCTGATGGGATGACCTGTCTGGTGAATCATAAGACTGATTCTAACCTCAATACAAACTCCGTGCATCCTGTAAAGCAATATAAGATAACTTGAGATTTTATAGCAGCCCTATTTCCTTACTGTCTGATGGTCTGACCAACCCAAACTCCTGAATTTCAACACATGCCTTGCCGTGAAAGAGGTCTCACCAGTCCTGGACTTGGTCTACTGACTCCCTGAAGTGCATCAGGGGTCTTTTATGTTGCCTCCATGAGATTTCCTTTTGCTGGTTTTGATTCTTAGATCCACCCAGCCTTTGCTTTCTCCCACATGTTTGGGGTTCTGTATCAGATTGGAGGGAGAGCAGAAAGGGTAATATTCAGAAATTTCTTTAAATTTTTATTCAAATAAGACCTCTGACTTAGAAATCTAAATTTGTAAATTTTGGTTTTCAGACAAATCACTGTTCATCAGGACTAAGCTATTTAATGTACTGCCTGATGTCTGATGTTCTGATCTAAAAAAAAAAAAAAAGAAAGAAATTTTTGCTTATTTCACCATTGCCTTGTGTGAATTAACTAAGATTCATATCCTTAGATGAGAAATATCATATACAAAATGGATAATAAATAACAAGTTGAAGAATTACATGTATTCACATAAGTAACATTACTATTCTCACAAATTAAATGGTACAGTTATCACTATAATGAACTTTTATAAAATTCATCTGATTAGAGGGTGGTATTCCTGATGAAGACACTCAGCAAAGTAAGACAGAGGGAGACTTTGTCAACCTAATAGAGGACATATATGAAAAATTTACAGATAACTCATAATCAATGAGGAAAGACTGACTGTCCCCTCTTGATTTAACATTATACTGGAGGTCCTATCTAGTGAAATTGGGTAAGGAAAAGAAATAAAATACATCTAAATGGAGAAGAAAGATGTAAAAATATATTTGCAGATAAATGAGCATCTATGTAAAAAATCAGACAGAATCTACAAAGAAGTTACCAGAACTAATAAGTAAATTCATCAGGTTGCAGGATATAAGATAAATGTATAAAAAGCAATTGTATTTCTAGGTTAGCAATGAAAAAGTGGCAATTAAAATTTAAATAGACAATACCATAAAATATTAAATATTTAGGGGAAAATCTGACAAAGATGTGACAGACAGATACATTTAAAATATATTACTAAGAAAAATTACAAAAAACCTATATAAGTGGAGAGATAAATCATATTCATGGGAAGACTCAATATCATTAAGATACCAATTCTTTCCAAATTAATCTATAAATTCAGTACAGTCACTATCAAAATCTTAGCAGGCTTTTTTTTGGGTAGAAATTGACAAACTGAAAAAAAAAAAGAAACTGACAAATTGATAGCAAGATTCATATGAGAATACAAAGAATCAAGAATAGTCCAAACAACTTTGAAAAAGAAAAAGAGGATTAATATTACCAATTTCAAAACAATATACAGCTACAATAGTCAAGAGAGTGTGACAGGAAGATAGAAATATCAGTGGAACAGAACATGGATTCTAAATGTGGGACCACATATAAATGGACAACTGTTTTCAACTGTATGCAAAGGTAACTCAGGGGAGAAAGGATAGTTTTTTCAACAAAGAGTGATAGAACAATTGGATGTCCATATGCTAAAATAAACTAACTTTGATTTTATCTCACACCACGCACAAAAACTAATTAAAAATGGACCACAGCCCTAAATATATGCTCTAAAACCATAAATTTTCTAGAAGAAAACATAAGAGAAAACCTCTAATCCATAAAAAAAAAATTAATAAATCAGACTTTATCGAAATTAAAATATTCTGCTCTTTGAAAGAGACTGTGGAGAGAATAAAGAGATAAGTCACAGGCCAGGAGAAAATATTTGGAAGACACTTATTTGATAAAGACCCTGTACCTAGAACACATGAGGAAAATTAATAAGAAAACGAATAACAGGGCTCAGTCAGGTAAGCGTCTGACTCTTAATTTAGGCTCAGATCATAATCTCAGGGTCATGAGATGGAGTCCCACATCAGGCTTCCTTTCCTGTTCAGCAGGAATCTGCTTGGGAGTCTCCCTCTCCCTCTCTTTCTGCCCCACCCCTGCTCATGCACTCACTCTCTCTCAAACAAATAATTCTTTTAAAAAGAAAAAATTCTTTAAAAAGAGAATAAACAATTCATTAAAAAATGGGCAAAATATACCAGCAAATACTTCCCCAAATACAGATGGCAAATAAGTACATGAAAGTGAGTTCTGCACCATCATTATTTAAGAAATGTGAATTAAAGAATGCAGTGACATTCCACTGCCAACCTATTAGAACTTCTAAAACTTAAAAAGATTGGCCATATCCAGCATTTGGGAGAATTTGGAAAAACTGAAATTTGAATACACTGATTTGGTGGAATATAAAATGATAAAATCATTTTAGAAAAAAATTTGACAGCTTCTAAAAATCTAAACATTTACATATCCTATAATCTAGCCATTCCACTCCTAGGTGCTTACCCAAAAGAAATAAAGGCATGTGTTCATACAAGGACTTTGTACCCTGATATTCAAAACACAGTAGTTTTACTGATAGTAGCTAAGTACTGTAAACAGATGTCCATCAACAAGTGAATGGATAAATCATGGTATATCTATACAATAAAATGTTATTTGTCAATAAGAAGATCATGGATTCATGTTGCAACATGATGAATCTCAACACAATCATGCCGAGTGAAAGAAGCCAGACCCAAAATCACACATACTGTATGGTTTCGTTTATATGAAATTCTAAAAAATGAAAGCTAGTCTCCAGTGATACAGAGCAGATTTCTGGTTACCTGGTGATAGATGTGGAGGCATGAGCAGGGAGGGATGACCAAGGGGCACAATAAAATATGGGGGGGTGGGTGGATTCACAGGTGTATGTATACATCAAAACAAATCAAAGTGTATCCTTAAAAATGAGCAATTTATATGTTAATTAAAACTCAATAAAACTTACTTTGTAAAAGGCAATGTTATGCCTTCCACCATGCATTGGACAAGGATTCAGAAATGTTCTCGACTTCCGGTAATGAAGTTAAAACCAAAACCAATTGTTCTGATTCCATCATCAGCATGAAGAGTGAGTGGAAGATATATGGGCAACCAAGTGTTATGTGAGTCTTCTTCACTTAAGAATTTTCTCCTCCTGAATTATGTCTTTAGCTTTTAATTTTACACACTGGAAAACTTCTAGAATGCCCGAAAGAATCTCCACGTTGACACCCCCCAGATAACACATTCGCTAGTACAGTGAGTCATCCAGAAAAGGTCACAATAAATGTTGCAGAATAAAGGAGCCAGTAAGTAAGTAAAAGAAAAGAGAAGGCATTTCTTAAGAGGAATTTTCCTCACAAGCTACCAAGAAAACCTGTGAAATCTTTTAGGTCAAAGAACTTCACGTTTAGGATAAACATCAATTATGATAGCCGGCTAGGTGCAGCCTTCCTAGACACCACAGGACTGGACAAAATGAGCCAGTCTGAAGCTTCTTCCTCAGTTTCCAATGCCGCTGCTGTTCTTCAGTCTATCTTATCTGAACCTTCCAGATCTAAGCGGCAGCAAGAAGCCTTCAGTGGCATTGAAGCTGGATCTGAGGGTGCCCTGATGGTTGAGGTGACACCACGCATTTAAAGAAAAGCATTTGAGGCATCCTAGCCATTTCACACATTGAGCTGGCTCCATGGTGTACAAATTCAGGTGTAGTCAAGGGAAAACTGTATAACTCACGGCCATTTAAATGCCAGTTTAGCCTTATATAATTAGCAGTCTTTTAATATCTTAATATCTTGCTTGTTATGTATGCAAGAACAACAACAAAAAAATTTGCCAGAAACTGATATTAAGCCAAAAGTTTGTAAGGATACAGATTTAAATATCACAAGTAAGAAGTCTAACCTAACAGGAAGAAAGCTCTGTACGCCAATATCTTCTCAAATTCATATGGAGCATCTAAAAAACTGGACCACATACTAGTCCATGAAACAAATCTCAAAACACCAATTTGTTTCATGTTGTCATACTAGCTGAGACATTCTGTTATTATTCCTTGATAAAACTGGGAACCAATATAAAAATTAGCAAAAGCCACTTTCTCTTAATCCAGTGCTTATCATAGTAATTTATTCCACATTCCCCAGTCATGTCCTATGCTAAACATTTCTCCTGCACTATTTCGTGTACCCTCACGAGTGTGGGACTACCATCATTTTCATTTTTTAGAGGAGAAAGCATACTAAGAGGGGCCAAGAAACTGCACCAAATGACTAAATAAAGCAAGCCTATTCTTTCTTTATTACCAAAATCTATAAAATATAAATTTTCCCTTTGATTCTTTGTTTCTCAACTACCTCCAAGCTACTTCCATTTTATTCTTGGCTTCTCTCTCTGTTCCTTACCTTTACCCACAAAGCATCTTCTTTACCCTCTCCTCATTTTTGGGCCATTTTCCATGACCAGGAAAAAAACAACTGGATCAAATGAGGAATTCAAAAGGTGTCCTAGTAAGTACTGTCACTCTCAGGTTGGAATAAAGCACCATTTTCTTTCCTCTGCCTAGGAATTAAATTCCAACTCAGTATTCCAAACGCCTCTTTTATACAAAATTTTAGAATGTGCCATGTTTGTTTACTCACTATTGAGTCCTAGCCAGCTTCAAGGAAACTTTATCTAAGCTTGAAACTATCTTCACCAGTAAGGTGGGCCTTAATTTTTCACTTCAATTCTCCCAAGTTCCCCTATCATCTCAGAAAGACCTACTATTCTTCTATAAATAAACAGATAAAAATAATTATCAATTCTAGATTTTAAAATAGTGATTTATTTTATAACATATTCTAGAAGCTAAGAAAGGTCCAAGTACCAGAAACCAAACTCACAGAAGTCAAACCAACATCTTTCTACCCCCTCATAAAATACAACTATACATTTGTTATTAGTTTATAATAAAAAGCTAAGAGACAGTATCTTAAGACAATGCTTGAAGCAGATCTATTTTTGGTTTACTGCACCATATTCATAGTTCTTCCTGGTTTTATTAATTTGATTAACAACTACCATTTAAAGGACCTCAGATATTTTCACTGTAGCCGAATATGAAAAAAAAAAAATCCTATTTCAGATTCTTTTTAGCTTTGTTTTTAAAATTTTATTTTTTTTTTTATTACAAAGGAAGGACAGGCCTCAGTCTTCTGTGACCTATGCAAAATCAACTCCTTTTTTCTGTGCTAAAGAAGGTGGACCAGAGAAAGTAATTTCAAATAATCTGTATTAGGCTCAGGAATCCAATACAAGCCAAATAAATAATCGTAATAATTTATACACACAATGAAAGAAAGGACTTTTTCTCTTCCAGCACACACCAGCCATGGAAGAGGGGCAAGCAACGTCCAAATATAATTTATATTTTTCTACAGATAGTCCTCAATGTAGACAGAAAATAACTGAGAGTCAACAATGTTTTCACTAAATAGGTAATTACTCTGTTATACACAAACCTGTATTTTTCTTGTTGTAGAACAAGTTTTTCCACAAAGGATCAGCTATCACACCACCTTCATGAAATGCTATCTATTAGGGAGGTCAGTTTTTTTCCATCTAGGATTGCTTGTAGTTTTAGTCCGGTCTTTACACAGGTGTAGAAGTTTCACTAGGAATTGAACAAAAGCTATTTTGCAGGTTCTCGTTTTCCCACAATAAATCTTCTGAAATTCTTTGAGATGGGCCACTACTGAGATTTTATACGTCTTTATTTTTTTCAGGCCTTTATTTTTACTTACTATTGATCTGAAAGGCCAGGCATATAACTGTGGTTTTCTAATTCCCCTTTTTCTACATTGGGAGATCAATGAAACATTTGAGAATTCCGGAAATTCTTTAGAGTTCAGGAAAACGAGCATGGAATTTTCAACGGGATTCATTCACGGTTGAAAATATAATATTCACCAACAGTTAAAAGTGTTTATTCTTCTGCCATTCCAGAAGAGGAGCCATATGAAATACAATTCTTTAAATCACTTAATACAAGAGTTCCCAGTATTGTTCGAGTTGTCATTATGAAAGGTAATACATATCATACTACACAGATAGGAACATAAAGTTTCTTTTCTCTAGCAAACGCCTACAATGTAACCTCCACTTTGAAACATCAAAATGAAGGTAGTGAATGCCAGATCTCAAAATAAGCAATATTTTGTAGTTTCATACTTACTGGGGGAAAAGAAAGCCTCGGTAAAGGCGCTAAGCATATATTGTTAGGGTGATTGGGGCGGGGATGTATTAATGGTGACTTTATTTGATCCTGAGGCTAGAACAAGTTCTCTTGTGACTTCTTGTGAACATTCTTTTCCCTCAAACCAAACAAGTTAGTCATTTGAATCTTCTCATATCCTGGAGCTGTCAAACACTCTTCCTTGACATGGATTCAAAGCTGTAATTTTCTACATGCACTGCTCTTTTTTTGGAGTAGGTGTGTGGTTTTTGGTTTATGATGTTTTGTCTACATTCCTTGAAAATGCCTCTTCTGATGCAATGCTTCACAAATAGTCATTATTTTTCTAATCTGTAGCGGGGGAGGGGAAGCGTGTGTAAGCACACATAGACGTGTGTGCGTGCAGGTAGCTACATCTTTCTACGTCTAACAGACTGGGATTTTTAGACAGGCATTATTAACCGAGGGAGAAAATGTGATCAACTCTGTGTTCGCAAATATTGTCTGTGAGTTCTTCAGATCCTTAAAATTCTCCAATCTCTGCGAGCTCCTCAGATCTGGGCTCATGCGCCTAACCACCTGCTGGGTTCCATCCGGATATTCGGGATCACTCAAAATGCGACACGTCTGGAACTGAAATCAGCATGATCTCTAAATTACTACCCCTCCTGCGTTTTCCTGACCGCTTATGTTTCTAACTTGGGACTCATTCTAAATTCCCTCCTCTCACCACCACTGCATGGGTTGCTTACCGGTTGCTGCCAATTTTGACCGCCTTGAATTCATTGCATCTTCTATTCCTGTCACCCTTGCCCTGATGCCTCCACTAACTCTTGCTTAGATTCTGCAATAGCCTTCTCTCAGACTTTGGTGCTCTGCTGCTCAAACGTATCCTAAATGTCGGCACCAATGGCTCCATCCAAAAGGCAAATGGTGAGGTCATTCTTCTGCTTACATTGTTTTAGTGCCTCTCGACAGCTGCAGGCAGAAAGGCAATGGTAGATCCATTTCAGTGCACTGATAAGAAAAAGGATGTCCTCCCTGACCTGCACCAGTGTACTTCTTTAACTCTTCTGCAATCACCTTTGCACTTGTGTCTTCAGCAATACTTAACTACATGTGTTTAGTGTCCTAAACACTCCCCATGCGTAGCCATTTCTCAGTTAAATGCCTGAGTTCATGATGCCGCCTCCTCCTGGAGTCTTTCTCTTACCTCCCCCTCACCGCTTAATTCCCAGTTCCCTAGTTCCCTGCCCTGCACCTCCCCCATCCTCCGCCCCCAGTTCCCAGGCTTTATTAGAAAACACCTCCTAGCTTTTGCCAGTTGAGTTAGCCATCCCTCGGTGCTTCTACTTCCCTCTGTACAACTATTGACCACTGCCTTTCCCCAATACCCCCTTTTTTTTTAAGATTTTAATTTATTTATTTGACAGAGAGAGATCACAAGTAAGCAGAGAGAGAGAGGGAAGCAGGCTCCCCGCCGAGCAGAGAGCCCAGTGTGAGACTCGATCCCAGGACCTGAGATCATGACCTGAGCCGAAGGCAGAGACTTAACCCACTTAGCCACCCAGGCGCCCCTCCTATAACATTCTATACTTATCTGTGTATAGTCCCCCTTGCTGCAGCAGAACTCATTTCTTTCTCATCTCTGTATCCCCAGGGCCCAGCACAGTGCCTGGTATACAATAAGTGCTCAGGAAATGTTTGCTAGGTTGTGGAACTGAAGGCTCATCCTTCTGACTCACTGGGGCCACCAATGCCTTGCCCCAGGCATTTGTGTGTCTATAGAAAGTGAGGTTCCTAGAGCTATGGGCAGGCAGCGGGTAGATACCAGGACAACAATGTCTTCTGAACCCCTGCAACTTCTGAAAGCCATTTGGGGCTGGAGGAGTTTAATATTTTTATAGACTTAAACAAATACAAATATCTAACTAGTTGACACAAGCAGATGAAAGGAAGTTAGACAAAGAAAAACGAATACGAGTTAAAGACAAGCTGAATTATTTAGGTAAAAGACTACTGTGGAAGGATAAGGCCTGAACACTTACTCTAACCTCACAGGGTGGATTTTCTTGCTTCACAAATGGCTCAAACATGACTCCTAACTGCTCTGGTTAAGTTTCAAAATGAGTGAAGGCCAAAAGCAATCATAAGAATGTCACTTTTTATTTTTTAGTTATACAATAAAAGAGGAAGAAGGGAGAGAATTCCAGGGCTGTTCCACGTAATTCACATTCCTAGATTCTATGTGATACACGATCCACTGGGGCAATGACAACAACCCCATGTGCAGGGAAGGAGCCTGACAAAGAAGGGCAAGGCTTTACGTAGTGAGAGGAAGGGGTAGGCAGGTGGGATTGTGGAGCCCAGGGGCTCTGTTGTCTGCCACAGTGACTATGTCTCCCTGTGAACCCCAGTCCTCTCTGGAAGCGTTGGCCCCTCAAACACACCATGGGGCTCGTGGAGGTGTAAACAGGATGTCCACCAAGGCCATACAGCTTGTATACATTCATTCCACTGAATGCAACGCTCATTTATTGTGAGCTCTCCCTTGTATCAGAAATTTAAGTCTGGGGTGGGAGGTGCGATTAAAAGAATTGGACAGAGTCCCTGAGCTCAAGGAATTTCTTATTTATTTACTTATTTTTTAAAGATTTTATTTATTTATTTGACAGAGATCACAAGTAGGCAGAAAGGCAGGCAGAGAGAGAGACAGGGAAGCAGGCTCCCTGCTGAGCAGAGAGCCTCAATCCCAGGACCCTGGGATCATGACCTGAGCTGAAGACAGAGGCTTTAACCCACTGAGCCACCCAGGTGCCCCGGAATTTACAATTTAATGAACCAAAGAGAGTAAGGCTACCTGACCAGACTAATTGTCTGGCTGCCTCCTATAAAGAACAGTCAGGGTATACCTGGAATAAGGAAAAGCAGGGGAAAAGGAGGAGAAATGAAAGTTCCGTCAGATGGATTTAATGAACAATTGAAATAGAAAAATGAATATAAGAAAAAAAATTAGGAAACATAATTTGCATCAACAAACGATCCAGTGTTTGCACTCAATTTTACAAATGCAGCAGACCGTACTGTCTGTTCACTAGTTCATAGGATTACCTATGAACCACTCTGCGGGCAAGGTAAAATGCAGTATTTTAGCAGCCAACTTAAGAATATTTCCTTAAAATTACATACTACTTGTTACTTGTGTAGCTTCTGAAAGCCTACAAAAATTCAAATAAAGTTGGAAGATGTCTATCAGTTTTCAGAAGGAAGAGTGTAGGGATGAATACCTAGATTTGGTTTAAAAAAATTACTGGGTACAGATTGCTTTAGTTTCATTTTTGACTTACTAGTAACCAAACCATTTATGACCAGAGGAATGAGCTTCTGAAACCCAGCTGAACTTTCATGAGGGATACAGAACATCTTCATGTCCTTGACCCTTGATAATAAATGCATTTTTCCTAGCACCAGGAAACAGGCGAGGGAGGCGGAAGTAGCACAGGGCCCAGAGGCCCAGGATAAGGTAGAGTCTTTCTGAAAACTTGATAAGACACGCTATGGAGAGCGCACTCAAACTGCCTGGGACATTGTAGTTATTAAGTAAAAGCAACTTCTTACTACCACCCCCTTTCAAACTCTAAATCAAATTGCATGGAATAATTCTAGAACAAAAAAAACTCATTGTATTATGTGAGGCGGGTCAGGGGATGGCTAGTTTTTAAAAGACTTAATGGTGTTATCAGACTTCTCAAAGAATGCATATGTAATGCTTTGCTAAAAATAAAAATCAATGAGAGATTACAAGCCACAAAGCCTATAATCTCCTGGAACACAGCCGAAAATGCATTGTATGAAGGTAGACAAGGCATTCTCCTAGACCTTAAGGAATTTACCCTATACTATGAAATTGCTTTGGTCTGGCAGGCAGATGAAAGAATGTTAAACTTGAAATCAGAAAATCTGGGTTCTGATTTTAGATTCCGGCATGTATTAGCTGTGTGACCTAGGGTACGTTAACCTCTCTGAGCTTCTGTGTCTTAATCTTTAGAGCAAGAATGCTAGTCAGCTATGCAGGACGTGGCTGTGGAAGAGTCAACAAGACAATTTTCATGGAAGCCCCCAGGTATAGGACTGGGCACAGAGTTGGCCCGTGATAAACATGAGTTGTCTCAGAATCTTTGTGAGCTGCATTGACTTTTACAGTGAATTCCAGGTAACAAAGAAACAGCGTCTGGGAGGCTCAGTGGGTTAAAGCCTCTGCCTTCAGCTCAGATCATGATCTCAGGGCCCCGGGATCAAGCCCTGCATCGGGCTCTCTGCTCAGCGGGGAACCTGCTTCCTCCTCTCTCTTTCTCTCTGCCTGCCGCTCTGCCTACTTGTGATCTCTGTCAAATAAATAAATAAAATCTGTAAAAAAATAGACATAACACACACTGAGCATTATTTTGTATAAAATGTAAAACACCCAAGCAAAACAGATACTTAAGGAAGAGGGAAATTATTTCCATGACAAAGACATTTGTCACTTTACATATACTCCACCACCAGATTCCCTGGCTTTCAGACTCTTCTACCAGATGTGGAAAATACACGTGCATGAGTACATCTTTCTGTCCCCAAATGTGTACAAACATACAAGTCCATCTTTTTATATTGCAAGAAATCATTAATATATGTCACATGCAGATATTTAACTAAATAAGTAAAAAGGAAGAAAAACTCAGTTTTGAATCCATGTCTACACTGTTCCTTTTTTCTAGCCCTCCAATCCAACTTTCACTACCACAAGTTGGGGGCAAGAGAGGACAAGTGAGCAAGAGCATTGCCACACACAGGCTGTATCGCTAATTCACCGGGTTGCTTTTATCCCATTTGCTCTCCTCTCCCCACCCCCACACCCCCACGGCTAAGCTCAGTGGCTCTGCTAGGAGAACTATAATTCAAGGAGATGGCAATCCTTCTCCACATGGCTTTGGGGTAAAAATGTAATCAGGTCATGATGGAATGATGGCGCATGCGGTACATGGGGCGGGGTCCAGACTGGGACAATGAGTGGGAAGAATGTAGTTCCCTAACTTGGGAGGTCTGGTTTAGAGCCCAGCAGTGGAAGGAATGTGTTGCTCCTTTCCGGCAGGTGCGGCTCTGGCTTCCTTGGGTCTGAGACTCCGATCCACAGCCGCCCTCTACAGGCCCTGCACCCTGCCTAAGTCAACAGAAGGTTTATTTATTGAGCTTGTGTCAACACAAACTAACCTCTGTCCCAGAGAAAGAAAAAAAGAAAAAGAAAAAGAAAAAAAAAAGTACTCCAAAAGCATTAGTTGGCTTCTTTAAGTTCTGGCCCTTTGAGAGGGGTTTCCCAGCTGCAACAGCTGAGACAGGGTACATTCCCACTAGAAATGATCTCACTTTACTTCATTCTCATGTCTTTTTGATTAAGAAGCCAGGCGGAGTGGTGCTACAGGAAAAAGAGGTTCAGCAAAATTGTTTGAGGCTTCCTTTGGTTCAGCAACTAGTGAGCTGTGAAACAAGCCAAGCTGTTTGCTTTCCCAGTATGGAAAACAAAGAGCTTGAGTGATATGGTTTTGACCATCCCCACCAGCTCCAAAACATCTGAGACTCTCTGGGACACAAAGCAAAAATTTTGAACTAAGATTGCTATAGTGAAATTGCAACAGATTAAAATAAATGAATTAAATATATGACTTAAAGAGACAGAGAAATAACACAAATCTAAATATGGGACGGAATGATTTAGAAGATCTCTAAAACCAAAAGTAATTCATTAAGACACTTAGAACTGATGGATCTAAGAATCGGTACTTAAAAACAAACAAACAAACAAACAAACAAACAAATAAACAAACCAAACTTCTGTCGAAGGTAAAGCTTAAACTTGGGAAAAAGTATGAATACACTTCTTTAGGAATAAAAAGAGAAATGTATGCGGAAGAACAATGTAGACAGTCTATATTTTAGCATATGTGCTGCCAAAGTGAGCACTGTAGACAATCTATATTAACAAATTTTAAAATATGTAAAAAATAGACAATCTCAGTGGGAAGACGTTACCAAAGTGACCCAAGAAAAATCTTGGCATCCAAGGGTGCCAATAATCGTGGAAGAAATTACAGCAATGATAAAACATAAAATCCAATTTTCCTAAAGCTGCTAATACCAAATTATTTTATAAGCAGATGTTAAGGAGCATATACTTCTATATTACTCAAGTCATTCCAGAGAACAGAGAAATATGGAAATATATCTAATTTATTTAATAAAATTCGCATATCCTTAATACAAAGAGCAGAAAAATATAGTGCCCAAAACAAACAAGCAAAGAAAAAATCAACAGTCTGATATGACTTACTAGGAAATCAAGTGAGTGTAAAGAAGATTATAACCAAATAGACTTTATTTCAGTAACGCAAAGATATTTCAAGCTCAGAAAATTTGTTAATAATTATTTGAATCCATTACAAGTGGAAAACACATGCTCATTTCAATCACTTAATAAAATTTACTTTGTGATCCCAGAAATTGTAGTTTGGTTAGATTAGAAGATTAATATGATCAAATTATAATCTAAAATTACCCAGCACCTTACAGAAAATGGTGAAACACATTCTCCATAAAATCAGAAATTGATAGTATCTAATAATTTTACCTATGAATTCTGACTAGTGTAATAAAATAAGAAAAGATAGAACTAGTTGCATTTTTTGCAGATGATATGAAATTATATCTCCAAAACCCATTCCTGAAAAAGAATTAATAATTTCAAGCAGAAAGCTCATTACAATAATAATATAGAAAAAAAACATTGCTTTCCTATGTATTATTAGCAATAATGGATTGAGATACAAATTTTCCACAAAGACCCAATTCCTAATAAAAATTTTAAAAGATAAGGGATCTATGCCATGACTTTTAAGATTAACTGATTATATTTCTACAGCTAGTTTACATATCTATTGAGAGCTTGATCTCTTGCTAAATAAGAGATTTATATGCGTTATTACATTTACTCTGCATAGCAGTGATATAAAGTATTTCCATATACATTTTACAGATGAAGAAACTGAAGCTATGGCGTGTTAATACTCAAGCTAAAAACTGATAGACTCTGAATTCAATCCCAGGAGACAAACATCACTATTTGCAGGTAATAGGATTATTTACCTATAAGAGGACCATGAAAAACCATAAAAGCTATCAGAGATAGGCAAAGCAGTCACACAAATATAAAAAGATCAACTGACTTATTACCTAGCAGAAAAAAAAAAAGGAATTTGGCTTCTAACTATAGTCAGAAATAATAAAAAACTAAGACTAAACAAGAAATTTGTGGAACCCATAAAAAGAAGAAATACTATAAAATATTGCCAAGAGACAGAAAAGCAGACTTTAAGAAAAAAGAAAACATTGGGTTTTTTTTCCCAAATTAATATATCAATCAGTTGGATTTATAATAAGAAAAAGACTTTTCTGGGAATATGACAAAATGATTCTAAACTAATCAGAGAAATCTGGATGACACTAACTTAATGATCAGAGCTAACATCCCATGTACTGGCACAAACTGACGTCATGCTTGATACAACACGAGGAGGACACAATATTGTTACTATGATATACCTGTCAAAAAAATGCCTAACTTGAATTTAATCATGAAAAAACATCAGACAAACCTCAATTGGGAGCATTTCACAATTGGTCTGTAGTCTCTAAAAAAACTTCAAGGTCAAGAAAGAAAAGGAATGAGGATGTCTTGCTCCACAATAAAAGACACTAAGGAGACAACTATGAAAGTGTGTAATCCTGGATTGAATCCTAGACTTCTGGGGACAGCGGAGTGGCAGGCAGGTAGAAGAAGGGGTAAGATGGTGTTGGTAGTGGTATAAATAGCTACAAAGGACATTATTGGGGCAATTGACTTGAATATGGACTGTGGCAAGAAAATGCCAAATTTTCCTAATTAGATAAATGTGTTATAGAAATATACAAAAACATGCTTGACCTTGTGAAATATACATTGAAATATTTAGGATATCAGCACTGTAGTTGTATCTGCAACTAACTCTCAAATAGCCTAAAAAAAAGTGCGTGCGTGTGTGTGTGTATTTGTGTATGTGTAGTGTATGTATACAAGAAAATAAGGAGGAGGAGAAAGATGTAATGATAATATGAATGATAAAGCAAATAGAACAAAAGGTAAATAATTGGTAATTCTAGGTGAAGGGTATAGGAGAGTTCCTTGTAACGTTCTTGCAACTCTTCTATAAGTTTGTAATCATATCAATATGAAAAGTTACAAGTACATGTATATGCTATATATGTGCAAAATATATATATTATGCATAATGTGAATTATATACATAATGAGTGTCTTATATTCCTGAATATGAAAGTATGTTTCAAAACCACAGTAATTAAAAGAATGTGGTAGCATAAGTAATCAGAAAAGATAATAAAATAAAATAGAAAGCCAGAAGCAAGAATGCAGAATATGATAAAGTTGAAATCTCAAATTAGTAAGGAAAATTAATATTGGGATAGAGGAAGATTTTGAAAGTATGGAATGAGGACAGGAACTATAAAAATAAGGGGGGTGGACTTGACTAGGCACATATTTTAAAGGTTATGTATAAACTTCCATAGAGAAGTAACCCAAGGTCATGAATAAGTAATTCATTAGAGATGAATGAGTAATAGCCGATAAACATATGGAAAAAACGTTTGACCTAACTAATGATCACAGAAATGCAAATAAGATAACAATGAGATTTTTTTTTTTTACTGATTGAACTATCAAAAAATAAAAATAATGATATTTTGCATTATTGGGAAGAGTGCCCCACATATGCAAACATACAATAGAAGACTACACAGAAATTAATAACGATAAAGATACACATCTATTGATCTGGAAAGATGTTCACAGACTTTCCCTTCCCCTTGGCCATCTCAGTTATTCATTAGTTCTCAAAATAAATATACTTGCCTCCCCGCTTTTACTGGTCATATACCTTCAAGGTATCTTATAATCATCTTTGTCACTCATCACCATTTAATTTAATGCTTCTCCGTCTTCGTCTGCCCCTCTTCTGACTCATGTTCCTGCTCTCTCTCTCCCAAATAAATATATAAAATCTTTAAAAAAACAAATCCCTTCTTTGGTCCTTGTATTTAATAACAGATAGTAGTGGAGAGAAGATTGATTCTTGGGTTTGAAATGGTCCTTTTTTTTTTTTTAAGATTTTATTTATTTATTTGAGAGAGAGAGAGACAGTGAGAGAGAGCATGAGAGAGCAGAAGGTCAGAGGGAGAAGAAGACTCCTCGTGAAGCTGGGAGTCTGCTGCGGGACTCGATCCTGGTGCTCCAGGATCATGACCTGAGCTAAAGGCAGTTGCTTAACCAACTGAGCCACCCAGGCACCCTGAAATGGTCTTTCTAATAAATGATCTTTCTAATAATAATTTCCTTCTTCAACTTATTTTCCTACTTTCTTTATGTTCAAAGGGAAGATGTCCTTCCACCCTAATGGCTATAACCAAAGCACCCAAATTAGCATTTTCTTGCATTGTTAAGTCAAATTATTTGATTCTTTAAATTCTAGAAGAGAGGACAATGAAAATATTTCAAAATCATTTAATGTAGAAAGATACTAATCCTGAAGGTATTTAAAATTCATTCTTTCTGCCTCCAATGTGTCCTCTTCTCTCTTCTAAGCAGACTATAAAATCTCTTATCAGTTTTTTTTTTGTAAGACTTCTGCCATAAACAAGTGGCTTAAATATCTTGTAGTTGAGTAATAATCCTCTCTAAAGTCAGTTCAAGGGATGCCTGGATGGTTCACTTGGTTGATTAATTCTGCCTTTGCTTCAGGTGTGATCCCAGGATCCTGGGATTGAGCCCCTGCTGTCATCTGGGCTCCCTGCTCAGCAGGGAGAGAGATTCTGCTCTTCCCCTTCCCCCTCTCATGCTTGCTTGCTCACTCTTTAAATAAATAAAATCTTTAAAATGAAGTCAGTTGATTTTTGTAAAACTCCTTCAAATAATATGTGAGCCATGATTTGATATTTCAGAGAGAGCTGATGCTACCAAGTCAAATTATCAGTGATTTAGATTTTTTAAAAAATTTGGCCCATATAAAAGTTTATGCTAAAAGTATGAAGCCAGCTTTAATATGACCACTAATTTTTCTACTCGTAGATGTTAAGATCAAAAAAGGTACCAAAAAGGGTACAAAAAGGTACCAAGAATCATCTTTTTCCGGGCACCTGGGTGGCTCAGTGGGTTAAAGCCTCTGCCATTAGCTCAGCCTAAGGCGGTGGAACCCCGCATTAGGCTATCTGCTCAGTGGGGAGTCTGCTCCCATCCCCCCACCCCCGCCCCCCATCTACTTGTGATCTCTGTCCAATAAATAAATAAAATCTTTTAAAAAAAATCATCTTTTCCACCTTTTACCTGGTATTCATAATGTGGATAAATAAACATCCCCAGTTTGAAGAACGCTGTAGGTAAATTAAAAAAAGAACAAATTCATTCTGAGAAGGAAATGTATGATCACAAGGTTTGGTTTAGGTGTGACAGGATCCTTCCTAGATGCTTGCCACTTTCTTCAGGTCCATTCTCTATCTCTAGGTAGGTTCGAGTTTGGGAAATGGAGTCAACCAGATTTCTGAGAATTTGAGTATGGGTGTTCCCCTTTTATAGTTCAAATTTGTAAAATCACTCATTGCTGTTTACTCTGGTTTAGAAGAGCAGGGGATATATTTTTAGAATAGGAAATGTTACAGTTAATCAACAATCCTGAAAAAGTCATGGAATAGAACGAGCCGGTGTGTTTTTGGAAATAAGCTTTTAGTGTTTAGAGTTGCCTTTTCTTTTTCTTTTTTTCTTTTCCCATCTTCCAAAAATTCAGTTCTATAGACAACTTCAGCTCACCTCAGAGGCTGGACTGTTTAGTTTCCAGCGAGATTCCAGGTGGCCCAATGTAGCACAGAATGATGTACTAAACTATGTAAAATAAATTGAAGAATAGAATACCCCATTTTTTCTTTCATCAGTATAAAGAGAAAATCTTTGGTAAGAGTATAAAGGATTTGGTAAGATTGTGCATCTTTTGAAGGAAGAAAGAACCCATGATGATGGTAATCTTTTATCTTAGCTCTAGTATAATCTCTCGATTTCTGAGTTCTTACTCAATCTCTTCTTCATGGGTAAACTGAATAGTCAGGAATTAACTGATTCAACACTGTAGTGTATTGATTTATACCATTTCTTTGGGAACTGTGTTACACTCAGTATGGAACTGCTTTTCCACTCTGCTATTCTCTCTGCTTTTATGGCAATGCTGTTCAGAATTGGGTTACAGCTTTCTTTCAAATATTTGGTGATGACACTACACAAGAAACATCATATTAAAAATTAAAGGCATACAATTCAATTTGAATTCTAAATTTCTTTCCTGCTTGTTTTCTAATGGTGAAGGCCATTTATCTTGCTCTTCAAACTGTAACCCAGTGTCTGTCTCTCACACACTGGGAGCAAACGAGCATATCATCAAAGACTTCACTTAGCAGCCTGGGAAATGTCCTTCCAAGCTAAATATGGTTCAGCTCCAACCCTTAATATACTGTTTAAAGCTGTATTCCAATAGCAAACGGAAATGTCTGCATGATGTCTGCACCAAACTATATAATTTATATACTAATTCTCATCCTAAAAGAAAAAGCTTTACCCATAGAACAAATACACACTAAAATCAACAGGAATTTATTGAATGGACGGTTTTTGTATGAGGCAATGCATTAAGTGTGTTAGAATACATACAGTATAGTTTCTGTCCTTAAGGACTCTAACATCTATCCTAGAAAATACGATATAAAAGTATGAGAAGGTAAACTACAATCCAAGGCCTCAGTGACAGTTTATAAGATGTGAATGACTATTCAAAGCAAGTGTGGAAGAGTTGTTGTAAGTCAGTATATGACAATTTCAAAAGGAGTCACAGAGACAATCACAGCAGATGTTACAGGAGTTGAAAGTAAAAGATAATTACTTCATTTGGGATGAGCAGGAAAATAGTAATGGGAAAGACCAACTTGAAAGTGGATATCAAAGAAGGGGTTCTTTGTATTGGCCAGGAGGCATGAAGAGAACCTTTTGGAGGTGGCAATGTTGGAAGTTGAGGTGTGGATTAGAAAGCAGTTCAGGGAATTCTGACGGCTCGTCTTCTGCTCTCACTGCCTGTCTACCTCTTTGTGTTAAAATGAAAAAAAAAAAAAGTGAGATTGTCTTTATTTAGCGAAGGAGTCAATATATTTTTTGTTTAACTGAACGTACCAGAACTAAAATAAATTGGTCCAGAATAGCAAAGTGCGTAAAACAACAAAACCACTTGCGGCCATTAAAGTTGCCTTAATTATAGCCGCTAGTTGCTCAGTATAAGAAATAGGCACATTTGTAGCAAAGAAAGCAGTCCCAAATTCAGAATGACTTGGTAAATGTTGCCTATAATATCTGCTCACAAGAGCTATTTCCTATCACTACCACCAAGAAATGTCCTAACTGTCTGTTACCAAGAACACATTGAGGCTTCGATTTGGCAGAACGCCAAATGAACTGTAATTAATGGGACGTGGAATTACAAATGGAAAAGCCAATGATTCCTAGATTCATGGTGCTTGTCCAACTTTTATGTGCATATAAATCACTAGAGGAACTGGTTAAAATACAGATTCTTCTTTCAGTTGGTATGAGGTAGGGCCCGAGATAAGAAATTTGCTAATTTATTTTGATTATTTGTAACATCCTCTACAGTAGAATGTAACTCTAGAAGGGCAGGGGTCTTTGCTTACTTTGTTCACTGATGGATCCCAAGCACCAAGAACAGTGTCTGCTTAGTGTGAGGCGGTCAGTCATTATGTGTTGAGTGAGCGGATGGCATTACCCACAAACCCCCATGCTAAGAGGATGAATTTGCCAATTCTGACTCTGAGTGATTAGTTTTGCTCAAGAGACACCACTGACTCATTAAGACTAAGAAAGGTCTGCAACAAGGATGGAGGTGGCCAAGCGGCCAGGTGGCCAGAAGTTTGTACTGAGATCATTTTCTGAGTCACTGCCTTCCCCGTGGGATGCAGCTTGCCGCGTGCTCCAGCCTTCACTTGCCCAAAGCTAATGGGTGTGAGGATTGTCTTGGCGTAAATTTCAGCTCATGATCTGGCTTCTTCTGACTCTCGCTGTCTACCAGCTGTGATGCTTCATGGGTTGCTCACGTCTGATAGCCTTGGGCTTTCCTGTCTCACAAGTCTTCATCTGAATTTTGCTTTCTCCCAAAACCCTGTGTGGTTTGGCTTAAGACCTAAATCCCATATTAGCTTGGCTGTTGGCCTTCTAAGCTTTGGCAAAGTTGAAAGAGTTAGGCACTAATTTGGCAACTACCTGTAAATCACAGTATTACCCTGTGAACTCCTAAAGACTGTGAGTCTGACCTACCACAACTGGCACAAAGTGCTTGAGCAATTGCATGGGTATCTATCTGTAAGGTCTGTAAATTATGTCCTCGGAACTAGAGAGGCTGTGCTTCCTTTCATACCCAGTTAAATTTTTTCTGTGCGGGTTTTTTTTGGTTTTTTTGTTTTTGTTTTTGTTTTTGGTTTTTTTTTAGTTTATTTGACAGACAGAGATCACAAGTAGGCAGAGAGGCAGGCAGAGAGAGAAAGGGAAGCGGACTCTGCTCAGCAGAGAGCCCAACGTGGGGCTTGATCCCAGGACCCTAGGATCATGACCTGAGCTGAATGCAGAGGCTTTAACCCACTGAGCCACCAAGGTGCCCCTCTTCTGTGTATTTTATTTTATCTTATTTTTTTAAAAGATTTTATTTATTTATTTGAGAGACAGAGATCACAAGTAGGCAGAGAGGCAGGCAGAAAGAGAAAGAAGGGAAGCAGGCTCCCTGCTGAGCAGAGAGCCCGATGCAGCGCTCGATCCCAGAACCCTGGGATCACAACCTGAGCCGAAGGCAGAGGCTTTAACCCACTGAGCCACCCAGGCGCCCCTCTTCTGTGTATTTTATATTCATTTTCTTTACCCAGTTTTATGTTAGGCTATGTTTCTATATCTTATTGATTCATAATTTTAAAATATACTCTGGGTACTAATTTTTATTACTTATATCCAAAATAAATATCTTCTCCTACTATGTAGATCATCATTTCATTTTGTTTATAGGACTTTCTGTTGGACAGACTTAAATTTTAATATAGTCAGACTTATCAATTGTGATTGTGTTTTCTGTATCCTGACTGAGAAATTCTTCCGTGATAGGAGATTTTGAAGATACTCTTCTTACTTTTTTAAAAATTCACATTTGGATCTTTAATCCATCTAGAATTTCTTTTTGTATGTGTTCTGAGGCAAATATCCCTAATTCCCCCTCCTTGATCTGCTATGTCAATATCTAGTGCTATGGCACGCATGACATGCCATTTCTGTACATGCATGACATTTCTATACATGTGGTCTCTACTTTGTTTGGTCTGTGTTTCTATCCCCACCCCAATACTACTTTGACTAAATCAATATCGCTTTAAAATAAGTTTTATCATCTTATAGAGTAAGTTTCTCCAAATAGCTCTTACTGCAAACATGGCCTAAGTACTTTTGTTCTTTTGTGCTTTCTATATGAATTTTAGGATCATCTTGTAAAATTTCAAACTCTCACTCACCCACACAAAACTTACTGAGAGTTTGATTGGAATGTGATTGAATTTTAAAATCAATTTGACAAAAACTGACTTCAATATTGAATCTTACCACCTAAGAATGTGATCTGTCTCTTCTTTGATTTGCATCTTATTTAATATTCTTTGGTAAAGTCTTTTATTTTCTCCATAAGGATGTCTTTCAGATTTGTTCCTAAGTATCTTTTAGCTTCTGTTATTATTGTGAATGAGATCCTCCTCCCTTCCTCCCCAGCCCCCAATTACTTAACAATGTCTAGTTGTTGTTGCCAGAAAGCTTTGGTGTTTGCTGGTTGTCTGGCAGTCTGGGTTTACCAGGGCTTAGCTACAGGCAGCAGGTTCATCCTTTTTTCCTTTTCCAGCTTTTTTAGGGAAGTGCAGGCATCAGGGTGTCTTCTGAGATCTGCCTAACCTTCCAAACCAGGCCTCGTATTACTGACTTCTGAGTGTGTGCTTTTCCTCTGGTGAGGCTGGTGAGGTGGGGCTCCCAGAACAAAAGGGCATCATCATTTTTAGGGGCCCATCACACCCAGATTTCACATGATAAGCCTCCTTTCCTTTTCAGAGCCTTAAAGGTGAAGTATCTTTCTCAATGTTAGGAAGTGGTACTCACTGAAACCCAAGCTTCCCTGGCCCCAGCACCAAGGCTCTTAGCTTTTGCTACACATTTCCTTCCAAATACTGCTTCTCTGATAAGAAACAGAGCCCAGGCCTCAACAGTGTGAATGCAGGCCTTTGCCAACTACACCAAGGTGGTGCCCACACTTACCAAGAAGCCCAGACTAGAAACAGAGTACTAGTCCGATGGACTCTGCTTCTTTCCTCTCCTTTTCCTCCTCTCCTCTCCTCTCTTTTCTTCTCTTCTCCCTTTCGTTTCCCTTTTCTTTTTTCTCTCCTCTCTTCTCCCCTCCTCACCTCTCCTCTCTGCTTCCCTCCCCTGCTCCCATCTCCTCTCCTTCCCTTTCCTCTTCTCTTTTCTTTTTCTTTTCCCTTCCTTTCCTTTTTGTTGTTATTTTTGTTTTGCATCCCATTTACTATTACTGGTTTATTATAAAGGCTACAACCCAGGAGCAGCCAGATGGAAGAGATGCACAGGGCAAGGTATGGACACAGGTCATACCACCCTCCAGCATTTCTGCATGTTCAACCCAGAAGCTCCTTGAATCCTACAGTTTCAACTCTGCCTTCCAAGCAGCCCACAGATCCACTCTCTCTATTTCTCAGGTCCTCTCTCACCCTGGCTGCTGCAAACAGCCTCCCCACGGCTCCCACCCTCACCTCTGCCTCTTACACTCTCTCGGCCTGCAGCAGGGTGACATTTTTGTTACGAGAAACTGATTGTACCTTTGCTCTGTTTAAAAACCTCTGGTGCCAGGGCACCTGGGTGGGTTAATCAGTTCAGCGTCTGCCTTCGACTCAGGTTGTGATCCTAGGGTTTTGGGATTGAGTCCCGTGTCAGGCTCCCTGCTCAGAAGGGAGTCTGCTTCTCCCTCTCACTCTGCCTGCTGCTCCCCCCTGCTTGTGCTCTCTCTCTCCCTGTGTCAAATAAATAAATAAAATCTTAAAACAAACAAACAAACAAACTCTATGCCTCCCACACAGGCATAGTAGAATACCTCCCTTTCTTGACTTGCTGGGCCTTGAGAATCTGGTTCTGCACTCCTTCTCTGACTTTTCCCTACCACATACTCTGTATTCACTGTCCTCCGGTCCCACTGCCCTGCATTCTGTCTCTGCAGAGCTCCTCACAACCTTGGGGCCCTTGGACCTCCTATTCTCTGTACCTAGAACATTCCTTCACCAGCATCCTGCGTTGAGTCTCGCAGGCACCAGCCCAAATGCCACGTCTTCAGGGGTCCTCCCTGACCACCCAAAGAGCCCAACCCCTGCCCTGAAAGTTGCTCTCCACTGTGTCATGTGGTTCACCACTTCATATAATTTGCCACAATCTGTATTATTATTATTATTATTTTGCCCAGAAGGAAAAAAAAAAAAACACCTGAAGCATAATTTTTGGCCACTCTTTCTTGCATTTCTTTACCCTATAGCCTCACAGAATGTTTGGCTATGGGGGAGAGGCAGTTTCTTGTTTTGGTTTCTAGGTTGTGGTCAAACATACATAACAAAATTTACCATTTAAACCACTTTTAAGTGTATAATTCTGCGGCACTGAATATGTTCACGGTATTGAGCAACCATCACCACTAGCCATTTCAAGAACTTGCTCATCTTCTCAAAGACTCTGCACTTGTTAAACATGAATTCTTCATGCGCCCCAACCCTCCAGCTCCTGGTAACCTCTATTCTTTCTGTCTCTCTCAATGTGACAACTGTGGATACCTCATATAATTGAAGTTATACTGTATTTGTCCTTCAGTGTCTGGCTTGTCTCCCTAAGCATAACGTTTTCAACGCTTGCCCGTGCTGTAATACGCATAGACTTCATTCCTCTTTAAGGCTGAATAATATTTCATTGTATGTGTTCATCACACTTGCTTTCTCCATTCACCTATCAATGGATGTTTAGTTGTTTCCCCTTTTGGCCATTGTGAGTAATGCTGCTATTGCATTAATTCTAAAAAGGTGATGACTGGGGCTCCTGGGTGGCTCAGTTGGTTAAGTGTCTGCCTTAGGCTCAGGTCATGATCTCAGGGTTCTGGGGTTGAGCCCGGCCTCCGGTTCCCTGCTCAGCCGGGAGCCTACTTTTCCCTCTGCCTACCGCTCCCCGTGCTTCTGCTCTCTCTCTCTCTAATAAAATCTTTTAAAAAGAAATTAAAAATAAAATAAAAGGGTGGTAATTACCTGTTTCTCCTCACCTGAAGTAAGCTCCAAAACGGGAGAAACTTATAAACAGAATAGTACCTGGCTTCTGGCAGGAACAGTATAAGCCAAGTCCAAGATTACAGGCAACTATGATATGATAACTTAAGTAGTCGTACTTGGTGAACATAAACAATCAAGACCCCTTCCTTGAATGGGTCAACAGCACCTCTCAGCTGGGTGACGGCAAGAGGGCATTGCCGGATTTCCTTGCCTCTTCTTGACTTGTTCCTTTTCAACCCATTCTTCTTACTTTCGCAAGAATGATCTCTTTAAAACATAAATCTGATTATAATACCCTTCTTAAAAACCTTCACTGACTTCCCATTTGTTCTTACAATAAGTCCAAACTCCTTATGGGCTGCTAAGGACCTGGGAAAGCTGGTCTGCCTTCCCTATTCAGTTTCAGCTCCAGTCAAGCCTCATGTCCAGCCAGAGCAGACTTCTTTCGGTTTTTTGAATGTGGCATGGTGTCTCGTGCACTGTTGTAGATGCTCTTCCTTTTCTAGTTATCTTCAGTCCTCTTTATCATCAGTTCCTAGCTGTCCTTTAGATTTGCTTGTACATCAGATATAGGAGAAGGCTTTCCTGACCTGCCGAGTCAATTGCTCCTACTGTATTTGCAGGAATTGCTTGTATTTTTTGCCTTTGATCCCTTAGACTGTAAGCTCCAAGAGGGTAGGAACTGTGTCTCTCTTCACTATTGAATATCAGTGCCTAGCTTGGTGTCCACACTTAGGGCCTAATAAATATTCCTTAAGCAAATGAACAGATTTATAAGTCTCATCTACTGTGATGAAACAAAATTAGTAATATTATGCCTAAGAGATTAAAAAGTATCAACCTACTGGTGTCTTGGGGCCCATACACAGCCTTTTGGATAAATGTGGCCCATCTGAGGTCTATGAAAGAAATTTATTTATTTATTTGTTTGTTTGTTTATTTTTCAGTGCAGGACTTGAAATCACGACCCTGAGATCAAGACCTGAGCTGAGATCATGAGTCAGACACTTAACCACCTGAGCCACCCAGGAGCCCCCGAAAAACATTTTTTTAATCTAATTACCTGGATCTCCTACATGACAGGTCAAATGGAGCCTTACCATCTGTCCTTCATAGCATTGTGACACTCACTGCCACCAGGTGTCACACAGATGGGTGGGGATCGATTAGTAATTATAATTGAAACTCCATGTAATTAATTACTTCATGCTCAAGTTTAATTCCACTGACATTATATCATGGAACTAGGGGAACTACAAAAAATAATGCAAGGAGAAAAATAGATATGAAAAAAATCCTGGGCAGACGTTTTCCCTCGGGCCGCCAAGAACTTGGAGAATTGGACCAACTACTGTATATCAACACCCATTAGGATGTAATAATAAGGGCTGGGCAGAGCTGTTTTATCACAACTTAGCCAGTGGTGTTAAGTGGTGTCAAGAAAGAATCTGTCAGCAGACATCAAAAGGATTAGGAGTAGCAAAGCTGGCCAATGTATCCACATAACACCGAGGCCAGAGCCCCATATATGGGGGCCTGAGTCATCTGGCTACCTCCCCTTGACCCCAGACACACAGATTTATGGCTCTTGCACCCATGCATGAAAGAAGGAAGGGAGGAAGAGAAGGGGGGAGGGAGGAGAAGGGAAGAAGGGAAGAAAAGAGAAGAGGGGAGGGGAGAAAAGAAAAGAAAAAGGAGGCTGCTGCTGTAGTTTCAGCTCAGTGCATTTCATGGTGATCTGTCCTATGGCTTTGCAATCACAGTAAAGATCTCCCTCTATCGATACTGAGCACGGATTTAAATATTTTTATACTAGCACTTAATAACTAAACCTGTGTTGACATTTACAGAGATTTAGAATACGCATCATCTCAACTTGTCACGCTCATCACTTATTGATGTTTATGGTGTTATCAACTGGCTCATAATAATGAAAAATGGAACCTTTGAAATTGATTAAATACATTGCAGTGTATCTGTACAGCAGAAATTTATCCTGCCTGCCCTCCCCCAATATAGATGCTGTAAAGCAGTGATTAGGATATGGGCATTTAGACATTTCATAAAATAGAAATTCTAGAGCCATATGCTGGGGGTTCGGAACCTGCAGATCCCAGCTTGGGCCTAGGAATCTGAAATTTAACAAGCATTCCCAAGGAAGCTTTTTATGCACTGACTTTTGAACCATCATACAGAGATCAGTACTTATTTATGTGAAAATGTGGATATTATTAAATGAGTAAAACATAGGCTATATGATAGTTTGCATTACAAAATAATGTGTATTATAGTATAATCTCATAAAAATACCTAGCTAGCTAGCTGGATAGATCTATAGATGGGAGGACAGACAGATTAATACAGATAAATACAGAAAAAAGCTTGGAAGGATAGACACTAAGGTGTTAACAGTAAACTGTGTGGCAATATGGTGTTTCTCAAAAAATATTTTTGCTCTCTGCATTATCTAATTTTCTATAGTGCATTTACATTGCTTTATACCAATAAAGGTGTATTTTTAATTATAAAAGAAATAGTTTTTTGAGTTCCTAAGGTACATTGAGGATTAGGACTACAAAGATAAAATCAGGCTCTGATTCTGCCTTACGGAATTCAGTCCCCAGCGGGAGCTGACACAATTCCCGGTGCGTTAGGGCACAGCGTTGAGTCCACGTGGATGAGGGGCTGTGAGAACACTGGGCTGGACCTGAGCACCTGCTCCTCCAGAGGCAGCCCAGCTGTCGTGCACGACATGACAGCAGCCCCTTGATCTGGCTGTAAGAGAGCTGTGGAAGGCCAGGAAAAATACCGGCAATACTGGGGATGGAGAATGATTTGCCATTCCAATGACAGCGGGGCTTTTTTTGTTTCTTCTGATAAAAGAACCACCACGACAATAAGCAGAACACACTTTAAAACAAAACCCAAACTAAAAACCACAAAAAAAACTTCCAACCCACACTAAAGACAAAGAAATAATATAAAAATAAGGGGTATTTATAATTTCTGATTGGGACCTCCCTGGTGAAGAAGGGAGAGCTGAGCTGGGCTGGGCTGGGCTGGGATGTGGCTGTGCGCGCATGCTTGCCTGCGCCCCCTGCTGGCCACGCTGCTCCTCTCCTCTGCCTGTTCTCTGCCCAACTACATCCTGCCTAACCTTCCAGTCTAACCAGTTCCCCGAGTCTACGCGTCTCCCCCAACCCCAGTCCTGTACTATCACCAGCCTTTAAACACATGGTATTTTATCTGACACACACTTGCAAAATCTTGTATGTTTGGTATGTATTAATTGTCGCGTCGATTATTTTTGCCACATGACAACATCTTGAAGAGAAAATCCTTCATTTCTTCAAGTAAACCGCCAGGTCATTGAGGGCAGGGATGATTTAAAAGACAATTCTAGTCATACAGACACACAAATACTAAGCACTAAATACATGTTTTTAAATAAATTATGTTGAACAAAAATACTTTAAGATTTTTAAAAGCTTAACATTACAAAAGAAAAACCTTCTGGCTAAACTAAAATGTTTGTTCATGAATAAAGACCAGTATACTTTTTCTCACCACCCATTCTTCTACTTTTTCAGAATTGCTACTTCATCCTCGTGCATGCACATTTTATTTTAAATTAGACAGGAAGCACACGCTGATCAAATAAGCACGTCCTGTGATTCTAAAAACAGGTTTGAAAACAATCCATTTCTTTAATACCTAGCAGATGAGAACTACTGAACATTTTAACAAATGGGACTGTCTCTTGGGAGAGGGCAAAGATGCAATCTTGAAAGAATAAGAATGTGCCTTCCTTAAAACAACACAGCTAAGAAGAGACTTAAAGATGCTTCCCTTAAATTCAGCATGGGAAGAAAAGACCTGCTTTTGAAAAAACATTGATGAGAATGATAAATAATAACAAACGTCTGATTCACATCATAAAGCTATGTTGCTTCCAGTATGTGTGTTTGAGACAAGGTAGCGTATTATGTAAAAAAAACTTTAGTTTAGGGGCGCCTGGGTGGCTCAGTGGGTTAAGTAAGCCTCTGCCTTCGGCTTGGGTCCTGATCTCAGGGTCCTTGGATTGAGCCCCGCATCGGGTTCTCAGCTCAGCAGGGAGTCTGCTTCCCTCTCTGCCTACTTGTGATTTATGTCAAGTAAATAAATAAAATCTTAAAAAAAAAAAAAAAAAAGCTTTATTTATTTATTTATTTATTTATTTTAGCGGCTGAGCCCTGGGAAAAGCAGAAGCACATTAACATCACTCTAGCACCCTCTGGTGTCCTATTTACTGCATGCCTTCTTGAGTTCATTATTTGCTGTTTCTAGAGCTATTTGCAAAGGAGCCCTTTAGGAAGGCGCTAATGTGTCTGCTGGGGAATTGTCTCCTCTAAGCAAACAGGATACCTGGATCTTAAAACCTGACTGTATGCTAATTACACCCAGATACACGGTTTAACTCTCTTTGGGGAGCCAGAGCCAGCATTGCCCTTAATAGAGTCATACAGGTGAGTGGAGGCCGTAAGTGCTCCAAAAGGAAATCTTTGTTATCCTATTCAATGCTTGTTTTGTGGAAAATTTTCACAGGAAGTCACAGATCACTAGGTGATCTGATGACAGCTGAATGTTTGGTGGATACCTGCCATATTTAATCTGCTTTATTAAAAAAAAGTTGCATAAATGAGATGAGTGAAGATTTATCAGTAAAAGAGATGTTAGACCTTTTTTTTGTGGGTCAGAAATGCAACTATGTTCCCTCAGTATGTACAGATTTAGAAATGATTTCAGATTTTGGAGCCAGCCTAACTTGACATGTTAAATTAATAATTGCTACTCAATAAATGTTCTAAAACTAAGGATAAAGTATGTGAATTATAATGAGGCATAAACAAACAAATACACAAACAAACCAATCTACTCTAATACAATGAGTACAAATCTCTGAAGGAAATATACACAAGTGGTAACAGGGTTTGTATTAAAGTGGTGAAATCGTGTCATTTTTTCCTTCTATAATTTCCTTTCTTTTTTTCTTTTGGCCATCATAGGAAATTACTTTTATAATGGGGGGGAAAAACTCACTGCAATAAATAGAAGTTCTTAAAGGAGAATGTGCTTGTCCAGGTCTTTCTGAAAATCTATGTAAAGAAAATGACGGCACACGAAAGGGTATTTTGCCCTCTTTCCAAATTCTCCCAGTTGGTAACAATAAATCAAACTTATATTTATGCTCACTTCACCTACTGCCATTTGTCTCTCTTCCTCACCTAATCCGAAATTCCAAGTGCTAGCAGTAGCTGTCCTCATTTCTAGCTACTTGCCTGTCCATCTTTTTCATTCTCACAGCTGAGTAATTGACAATTTATGCAATCCAGTTCATCTGCTTAGCAACAGGAGGGTGGGGCTCAAAACAGAGGGAAACTACACCAGCGGCATTCTGCAATTTGGCGGCATTCTGCAATTGTGAAATGAGAAAGGAAGAACGGGGAACCGGCTATGGGCCATAGAAAACTATTTTTAATATGAATTAAAACGATTTTCAATACTTTCAATACTAAATTCCACAAGGATAAATCAAACAAGAAGTGCTCTATATTCTTTTTATACAAAAACTCTATAATTACAGTCTGAAGAGAGCCATGTGATTAGAATGCCATAAATAGTGTTTTAATGACAAAGAAATACAAAGTTCCTTACCCTTGGTTCTCTAAATGGGTCAATGGGTTTTGCCTTGTAAATCTCTGCCTCGAAAGGGCTGGCTTAGCTGAGATTCAGACAAACTTATGTTCAGACAGGAGCTCTCAGCCCCACAGGTGAGAACGTGTGATGTGGTAAATTCTGACTGACAATGTTCCAGGATCGTGCCGGCTATACTTTTCATCTCAACCTGTATATGCAAAAAGGAGGGGGAAATGGGGAACTCACTGGGACATCCCTAGAGAAATTCTTAGTATTAGGAGCTTTCCGTTTCTGCCAAACTGCTTGACATTTATGGCCACGGTCTCCTCAAATGAATGAGAATTCAGAAAGGCCATAGGTCGGAAGGATCCCATCTCCAAGTCACAAAAATGTGTACTTCCATGCACCTAACATGCATCTAACCAGAACCCCTTCTAACCAGAAATCCATCATGTTCCTTCTTGATGGCAGCCCTGTTCACATATGCGGAAGGGAGAGGTTCCAGGGAACTGAACTGGCCAAATGACAGTGAGTTTTTATTTTATTTTCTTGATGAGCCCTTAGGAATGTAGTTAGGTCAGCCAAGACTGTGCTGTGAAATAAAACAGAAAATGTCACCAATTTTCCACTTAACAGATTGTCCTGAATGTTAAATTCTTTCATTCATTTGTTCAGAATACGTTTTCTGAGCGCCTATTAGATCACTGTTCCAAGGACTCAAGTTCTTGTGGCGAATGGGACCTTCAAGGCTCCTGCTCTCAGAACTTACAGTAGAGCAGCATGTGCCTACACGCTGACTAAAGAGTAAAAGTATAATAAAGATGTCAGAGAGTAACAAATACAGAGGAGAAAGCTGAAGCAGAAGGACGTGACAGTGACTATTTTAAAGATTTCGTATTTATCTGAGAGACAGAAAGAGACAGAGAAAGGGGGGAGGGGCAGAGGAAGAGGAAGAGAGAGTCTCAAGCAGACTCCGGGCTGAGGGCAGAATCTGACTCCTGACTCGGGGCTCAATGCAGGACCCTGAGATCAGCACATGAGCCAAAATCAAGCGCCAGATGCTTAATGGACTGAGCTACCCGGGCACCGCACGGCAGTGACAACTTTAGACTGGTGTCAAGGGCAGCATCTCTAGGGAGGTGAATTAGGCTGAGATAACAATGGTAAGAAGGATCCAGCCGCTTAAGGGGTAAGAACTTTCAGCTCAGAAACAGCATCTGATGGGGTGCCTGGGTGGCTCAGTGGATTACGCCTCTGACTTCAGCACAGGTCATGATCTCAGGGTCCTGGGATCGATCCCCGCATTGGGCTCTCTGTTCAGCGGGGAGCCTGCTTCCCCATCTCTCTCTGCCTGCCTCTCTGCCTACTTGTGATCGCTCTCTCTGTCAAATAAATAAATAAAATCTTTAAAAAAAATTCAGCTGGCCATGGAAGAATAAAGGTGATTTCATAGAGCTGTTCTTGTAGGAAATAATTTTAAAAATGGGACACCTAAGACATTAATCAGAATTTTCCAAAGTTTTTTTCATTGCTGTGGATAGAGAACCTTTTTCCTTTTTTTTTTTTTTAAATCACATTTCTTTGGGAAGATTATTCTAAAAGCAGCCTTTACTTACTATGACATTTTAAAATCACATCACAGAGTAAGCAATAAAATCAGGAATAAAATCAGGTGTATCCTGCATTTCCTCTAGTGGCATTCTCTAATACTAGAGATCCCACATAACTGGTATTTATAACAGAGGCCTTGAAGGAAGACACAATCCCAACAACAAAAATCGTAACACTTCCCAATTACAGAGCTCGATGATATACAAAGCATTTTCCCACACACTGTTTCATTTAATACTCAAATCCACTAGTGCAGTGACTTCCACCCATACCACAGATGAGAAAACTGAGGCCCAGAGAGGCTGAGGGGTTCATACAATCATTAAGAGAGGGTGCTTCGACTCTCAGACTTTCCCTGACTCTGACTCCATTTTTCTTCTGCCGTGGTTTAGCTCTGCTGCATCGAGATGATAAACTATGCAAAAAGATTCTTGAGAGATTGATTTACTTTTATCCTGCTTATTTGAAAAACAGCCATCAGGAGCTGGAAGATTCAAGATACAGCCCTGCAGTAGTTGACTGTGTGATCCTGGGAAGGTCACTTCATCCTGTACTTTGGTGTTCTCAGCTGTGAAAGGTAGGGCTTGGGTGAAAAAGGTTTACAGCTCCAAGTTCCGAGATTCTGTATTAACCAGGACATAGGACTGACGAGAACAGTCTACTTGACTACTGGGCTAGTACTCTACGTTATGTTTCTCCACGTGCTTTGGAAAACAGCAATTCCTGTCACACTGCCTAATGCAGTCTAGTTCAGCTTTAAAGTGCAGGCTTGTTCAATTATTCATTTGAATGCTCTTTGGAAAATTATAGACCTCTTTGAGTTTATCCTGTGTTTCCCACTGGACTATCAGTGTCTGAAAGACATTACTTTCTCTGTTATTCCCTATTCAGTGATCAAGTATCAATGAGTATTTAATGTACATCTAGGAGCCAAGAGACAATTAGAAAATCAAGCATAATTCAAATTTGGTTCATGAAGCGTTTATAAAGAATAAGATGGAAAAAGGAACCAAGATGAAACATCTAAAAATCAACAAAGAGCTGAACTGGTGTAACAGTCTATACGGATTATATAGACATTCAGTTAAAGTGCGAATTGATGAGCAAATGTTTGCTCTATTCGTGTTTAGTGTAATGAGGAGCAAAAATGAAAAAATAAAAAGGGCTCTCCTTGGCTCACTCTTCTTCAGTCCCCTAATTATCAGAGTCTGTACAGTGTGACTTTCCAGCCATTTCATGGGCATGACTTTCTAAAATAATATACGGAATTTCTTAAGGGCAAGTGTCACTTTTGTACTTGTGTAAGTAGTAAGCTGAAAGCAATGAATCTCATTTTTCTACATAAATTATGGAAAAATCATTTTCCTTAATTTGGGATGAAAACGAAGATGAAGCAAAATTTCTTCAGAGCTGAGAATATTTTTGAGTGTTGAAAGGAAGGTGATTTTGGACAAAAAAAGCCTGAAGATAGGGAGGGACAACTGTTGGGTGAGATTCAGGGGAAAGATGCATTAGCTAAAAGGGCTGTTTTCTCTTTGTTTGCAGTTTTGATCCATTGAGCAAATATTTCTTGAAGACCAACCATGGTCTGACCCAAGAGGGGAAGGAGTGAGGTGACAGATCAAATATGGCGGGCTCATAATGGTGTACCTTCTCCTCCCAGTTCCCTCCAGGAGGACGCACTGGCTTAGGTCCCCCATGGCTCCCAGGCCCCCTCTGTGTGTGATGAGCGCACTATAGACACAGCCTATTGGGGTGGAGGGAAACCTTCATTGTGCAGAGTTAACCTGCCCAAACAGGTTCTAGAATAATGACTGTGGCTTTATTTGCACCAGATGGTGCCAACTTTTTCTAACAGACCACTCAATAATGCCTATTTTAGGAAATACATTTTATGCCCCTGCAAGAAACACATTTTCTGAATATGTAATCATCAGCAAAAATTTAGCTGTTACCAAATATGGCATGCTTATAAGCAAAGACTTTGAAGACCACCTCATTTGGATTTTGAGGCTTCTTTGCACTACAAAAACAGGAAAAGTGTTGCGAGAGATGCAATGATCGAATTAAGTGATAGATCTGCAGAAATCAAACTCCTTAGAAAATAGGCATAGTAATAATTATGCATTGGCCAGAACTGTTTTGAGTCTGGGTCTAATTTAAAGGTAAAGGGCCTGCAGTCAGGTATGGGGTGGTATAGGGGGATAGAGCTAAAGGAATCAAAGGACAAGATGACCAAACACCCAGGCTTTGGGAGGAGAGGATCCAGGGCTGCTCCAGGGCCCCAATCACTGGAAACAGACATTCAGATGCTGCATGACGATTTCCTTCTCTCCAGCATAGATGGGCTTCGTCACATGGAGAAGAGCCTGCAGCTCTGGGAGCAGAAGCCAACAGAGGAAAAAATACCTCTCTTTTCCCAGCTTAGGTTCACAAATTCCCCAGGAAGGACTTGGTTTGATCTAATCTGAGCCATAAACGTATCCCTGAATCAGTGACTGTGGCTTGGAAGGAGTACAATGTGATTGGCTTAGCTTGAGATCTCTCTTTCTCTCTCTCTCTCTCAGCCCATGGCCTGATGAAGACTGTCTTGGAGGAAGAGTGGGTGAGTTAAGATAAAACAGGAAATAGGAAGCAGCCACCAGAGCCATCAATTATGAAGACTCTGTTAGGGCCCAGATGCTTACATGTATTATTCTGATGAATTACTCCAGCAACTATGTAATACAGGTATTGTTATACCTACTTCATAGATTGCAGAAGTGTTAACTAGCTTTCCCAGGGCTGTACAACTAGATAAAGTTACAGCGAGATTTGGATTCAGATAGATCTGACTCCAAAGCCCAGGTTTATTCTGCTAGGACATTCTACCAAAATGAAGGAAGGAAGGAAGGAAGGAAGGAAGGAAGGAAGGAAGGAAGGAAGGAAGGAAGGAAGGAAAGAAGGGAGGGAAGGAGGGAGGAAGGAAGGAAGGGAGGGAGGGAGGGAGGAAGGAAGTTGGAAAGATGGAAAGAAAGGTGAAAAAGAAAGAAAGAACGGGTGAAAGAAAGGTGAAAAGAAGAAAGAGAAAAAGAAAGAAAAGGAAGAAGAAAGAAAGAAAAGGAAAGAAAGAAAGAAAAAGAAAGGGAGAGAGAGAGGAAGGAAGGAAAGAAAGAAGGAAAAGAAAGAAAGGGAGGGAGGGGGAAAAACTAGGTTGACTTTATCTAGATTCAGCAAGTATGGAAAATATGCAGCATATATATTTTTATGACCAAATTCTGTGCCATGCAGACACTATAAATTTATCACAGACCTGGAATTAGCCGCATGGTTCTTCAGTCACATCACACTGACACATGAGTTAAAACCTGTCTGTAATAACCACAGCTCAAACAGTTTGCTTCAGGTCTTTGAGGTTCTTAGCAGACTTGCCTTCTTTAACTACTAACCAAATCCCAGTCATTTTCCTGCGATTTTTTAGCATTGTAGCTATTGATGATGGAGGCAGAAACAAAGGAGATATTAATGCTTTTTACCAAAATGTGCAAGGCAACGGCAATACTGAAAAGCATATTGCTGTGGGCCTTTGATACTGCTTGCTGAGATTTAAAATTTAAATTATGTGCCCAATTAAAAGGCAGTTATGGAATTTTAAGAGACTTGGTATAAAAATTAGGCCAAGTATTTACTGCAAGGGGGACGTTCTTCTTGGCTTCTCTCTCCGTTGAGCCAAAAGGAGTTACTTATTTGAGGAAGTACAAGACGAAGATATGGCTAAGGCACAAAGGCAATGACAGAGTTAAGGAACAGAGGAGGGATGAGAATGATGGCAAGGCACTCTTTCAAGCTTTGATGGGCGACAGAAAGTGAAAAAAGTGAATTGCTGGCAATTACATTTGAGTGCAAAGCCTGAAAAAGAACACCCGGAGGCCACTAAACCAATCCAGAATATTAAGATTTTAAAATATCCCTGAAAACAAGATTAGCATTATTTTCCTTATATGGATTTGAGCCTAATGGATATGTTTATTTAACAATAAATATAAATTCTGGACCCCAGGGGCCAGTGTTTTAAAATAAATCAGGACAAACTGAGGAAATGAACAAAAATAAATGTAATAAAATCTACCTTTTTTTTTTTTTTTAAGATTTTATTTATTTGACAGACAGAGATCACAAGTAGGCAGAGAGGCAGGCAGAGAGAGAGGAGGAAGCAGGCTCCCTGCTGAGCAGAGAGCCCGATGTGGGGCTCAATCCCAGGATCCTGGGATCATGACCTGAGCCGAAGGGAGAGGCTTCAACCCACTGAGCCACCCTGGTGCCCCATGTCCTTTTTTTTTTGGTCCACTTTACTTGATTTTTAAGGAAACCTGTTTTGCTGCCAGAATCATGTTTCTGTTTGATACAGGTCAATTTTCTATATTCTCATAGAGTTGTGAGTGCCATAGATAGATAGGAAATAAACAATGGGAATGATAATTTCTACAAGTCAAAAGGAATTCATATTTTTCTGAAAAGTCTTTGCAATACTACTGTATCAACACTATCTAGGTTAGTAAATATCTACTCAACTTCTTTATGGTTTTTTGAAAGATTTTCTTTATTTATTTGAAAGACAGAGAGAGGGAGAGAGCATGAGTAGGAGGGGGTTTACAGGGAAAGGGAGAAGCAGACTCTCCCTAAGCAGGAAGCCCAATATGGGGCTCAATCCCAGGACCCTGACATCATGACCATGAGCTGGGCTTAACCAACTGAGCCACCTAGATGCCCCTTCTTTATGATTTTTGTCATGAATTACTTCTTCTGAATAATACAATGTATGCTTTCTAGAAGCATTTAAACGTCATTTATTTGACAAGCACCAACCTGGCTAACATAAAAAATTCAGACTCACCAGGACATACTTTTGGTGCTCCATCCTGTTTCTCCTTTTCCTGTCAATATTGCCCACACTTGCCTCTGCTTCTCTCTCCTGGCTACTGGCTAACAACTCTGCCTCTTTATCTTTACCAGTAAATTCCTCATTCACAGCTCTCCAGCTGAAATGCAGCCACACCACCTGCAACATAATTTTGGAAGAGAATGGCGTAATCCCAAGGGTCTCAGAATCCAGGTACCAAAAGAGAAAGGAAGAGATGTGATTATGAAAGAGAACAAGAGATGGCAGCATCAGAAGGACTCAGGTTGGCCTTGAAGATGAAGCAAAGAGCCAGAAGCCAAGGAAGCTGGCAGCAACTATGAGGTAAAAGAGGCCAGGAAACAGATTCTCCCCCAGAGTCTCCAGAAAGAGATTATATCCTTGATCTTATAAGGCTCAGTGAGATCCATGTTGGACTTCTGATCTACAGAACGTAGGAAAATCAATTTATGTTGTGTGGGGTTTTTTTGTTTGTTTGTTTAGATTTTATTTATTTATTTGACAGAGAGATAGAGAGCTGAAGTAGGCAGAACAGCAGGCAGAGGGAGAGGGAGAAGCAGGCTCCCCGCTGAGCAGGAAGCGGATGCGGGGCTTCATGACCTGAGCCAAAGGCAGATGCTTAACTGACTGAGCCACGCAGGTGCCCCTTAATTTGTGTTGTTTTAAGCCACAAAGCTTGTGTGGTTCTTTGTTATAGCAGAGAAGAGAGAAGAGATGTAACCCTTTGTCGGCCGTAGTCATGTGTCTGGTTATCATAAATGAAAAATACAATCAAACCTCATCATAACCTGTTTGTTATAGAATTTCATTAAGTATGAGACTCTCCTAAACAAAAACATAAACCCCGTGGTCAGGGATGTATAGAATCTTTATTAAATTAATTTTCTTTAGTTAATGATGATTTCTTACTCCTTTTGCTAAAGGCCTTTGAGGGACTTGCTGTTAGTGTCCATCCAAATCTATTTCACATCCTTCATTTCACTGTCATTCCCTCTGATCAGCCTTGTTACGGCCCTGTTTGCCTTCCTGCATTGTTATTCATGGATCCCTGTGTCTGGGAGCACTTCCCCGCTTATACCAACTAATTTGCCAATCCAGGATATTGAGATTTTAAAACACCACTGGAAGCGAGATTCGCATTATTTTCCCCATTCCTCATTATTTGCTTCATTTACAGTGTAAGCCGGCACCCTCACGACCTTCAGCATTTCCCGAGACTTTGACCTCCTGCAGGAAGTGGTGTAACCCGGCACACTGAGCACAGAGATACTGACATCCACAGGTAACAAATGGAGTGAGGAAAGGCTGTCCACTGTCGCATGGTATAGAAGGCATGCCAGAGCCCAGACCCCCTTTTACTCTTGTCATACTGCCATCTGAGTTCCCAAAGTAATCGGAGTTTATAATTGGTGGCATCCGAGGCCTCTCTCTAGGGCTGCAAACTCCCTGGGGAAAGGGAGGAGACTTCATGTTTCTTGGACTCATTTCTGGGTTGTACCAGTTATAGTTCCTTCCACAATCTTAATAAGTTCCATCATCTAGTTCCAACATCTATACACTGGGTGTTATCTTTGTATCTCAATGGCAACATGCTTTCTGTTTCAAAGGAAAAGAGGCAGGGGGCCTGGCTTTGAATCCCAGTTGTGCTACTTGCTATCTGGGTGAGTTTGAGCAAGCTACTGAACCCCTCCCAGGCTGGCATTTCTTCATTCACAATAAAAGGACCTAACCTGGGTTTTCTGAGGCTTAAATGAACTCATATATAGAAAGCCCTCATAAGGGTTTGCTTTATCTTAAAGATCTTTCCTCCAGAGCATTCATCAGTCCATCTAGGTGGGAAGTAGTAGAGGGCAGAACATGAGCTTTGGTGTCTGGCTGCCTAGGTTTAATGCAAAGTTCCCCACTCACTTGCTGTGTGATCTTCAGCAAGTTACTTAATCATTCTGGACTCATCTATAAAATAACAGCATTTTCAAAAAAAAAATTCTGAGGATTAAATAATGTAAGCCATATAAAGGGCGAATGGTCGTGTCTGGCATACTAGTAATTAATAAATATGAATTTTAATTAGATACCAACAAAGTCCCTTCATGGTGCCTGTGGCTGGACATGTAAGTTATTGTCTCTCCGCCCACTGAGAGAAGAGGCCACGGTCAGTTCTGTTCTCTCTGATGCTCATGTGGTTGTGCGAAGATGATGAGCCATCAATCTTGGGGTTCTGGCCTGGCACACCCATTTCCAGCTTCCAGTGTGAGAAGAATGTGAGCCCCAGTGGCCTCCAAGGAGCTGTGGAGGGTATCTGTGCTGAGTATCATTAAGCAATTCCCAACCTTCCAGCTTCCAAGTTTAGCAAGTGCCCCCACCCTTAAGTCCTTGGCTTCACACCCCTGGATGCAAAGCTTCAACAGTGAGCCCTTCCATCTGCCTCAGCCATTCACTTCCAACCTCCTCTCCACAGGCGGCTCCTTGAGGCACTGTCAGGATGTGGTAATGTCACCCACCAACTCCCTGATGACCTTCTCTGCAGCAGGGGTGCCCCTGCTAACTTGGCCCAAACTCCCGGGCAGCTGTCTCCCAAAAACTTTCCCCCTGCAGCTCTCTACACCATCTTGCTACCACAAGGCATAGAGGAAGCCAGAGAAACATCGTTGTACTGTAAAGGCTGTGCTAACATGTGAGTTCATGTCCCTGTACTGGGACAGGGCTGACAACCAATGTGTATGCTCAGTACAAGGCAAAGACACCCTGAAACACTGAGAGGCGATGAGCTGACTGACGGTGGTCTGGCTGGAGTTCATGGCGACACCCACAGGGCTAATGGAGTGGACGCTGCAGAACGATGGTAAGGATGCTCTAGACCGCATACTAGAATATTTACTGAATGCGAAGGGAGGAACTCCCTCTTTCTAAACATACTACTTGAATACTTTGTCATCTTTCGCATGTAAAATTTATTAAACTCTCCAATTCGGTACAGGAACGAAATGGCCTTGGATAACACTTCCACCCACAGCCCTTCACCATTCCCTCCGAGGACTGATTTCAGTCTAGGTTTCTGGAACAACACACTCCAAGGCCTCAGGGTGGTAGGCTGAAAGACGGCCCCTCAGAGATGCCCACCTCCTGATGCCAGAAACCTGTGGATATGTTATCTTGCTTGGCAGAATGGACGTTGCAGATGGGATTAAGTGAGGGGTCTTTTTTTTTTTTTAAGATTTTATTTATTTATTTGACAGACAGAGATCACAAGTAGGCAGAGAGGCAGGCAGAGAGAGAGGAGGAAGCAGACTCCCTGCTGAGCAGAGAGCCGGATGCGGGGCTCGATCCCAGGACCCTGGGACCATGACCTGAGCCGAAGGCAGAGGCTTTCACCCACCGAGCCACGCAGGCGCCCCAAGTGAGGGGTCTTGAGACAGGGAGAATAGCCTGAGTTGCCTGGGTGGGCCCTAAGCACAAGCACAGGAGTCCTTTTGAGAAGGAGACAGGAAGATGAGAGTCAGGGAGGGAGATGTGACCATGAAGTAGAGGTCAGTGCTCAGGGCCGTGAGCCAAGGAATGCAGTCTCCAGCAGCTGGAAAAGGCAAAGAAAGGATTTTCTCCTAGATTCTCCAGAAGGAATGCAACCATGCTGACCCATTTAGATTTCTGATCTCCAGACAGGAAGACAATAGCCTACGAGCCACCAGATTTGTGGTGATCTGTTACATCAGTCTTAGGAAGCTGATACATTCAGAGTAGGTATGCAGGCATTCCGTACTCTCCGTACAAAGCAACCTGTACATGGACGATAGATATCAAAATAGCACACAATATGGATCAGCTCTTAATCACCTGCATTATCTATAAAATAAGTAAGTCATGATAGCCAGGTAGAGATTTCCACTCTCCAGTATTAGTTGTTTTTTTTTTTTTAAAGATTTTATTTATTTATTTGACACAGAGAGAGAGACCACAAGTAGGCAGAGCGGCAAGCAGGCAGAGAGAGAGGAGGAAGCAGGCTCCCTGCTGAGTAGAGAGCCCGATGCAGGGCCTGATCCCAGGACCCTGAGATCATGACCTGAGCTGAAGGCAGAGGCTTTACCCACTGAGCCACCCAGGCACCCCCAGTGTTAGTTTTGAGGGCATTTTAAAAAAGGAATTTCTGGGGTGTCTGGGTGACTCAGTGGGTTGGGGCCTCTGCCTTTGGCTCAGGTTGTGATCCCGGGGTCCTGGGATGGAGCCCCAGGTCGGGCTTTCTGCTCGGCGGGGAGCCTGCTTCTCTCCCTCTCTCTCTGCCTGTCTTTCTGCCTGCTTGTGATCTCTGTCTGTCAAATAAATAAATAAAAAATCTTTAAAAAAGGAATTTCTGCTCTTAGGCTCCAATGGGTTAAAGCCTATTATTTTTCTGCTCACTATGAGTTTCTTCCACATTACGTTTCTTTATTTATACCATTCTCCTTCAATTCACAAGGTCAAAGCTTGTGGTCTAAATTGATCTCTTTTCCTCGTCCCAGAGACATGCGCAAGCCGGAGAAAGCTCTGCTGTGGTTTTTAGCTCCCAGAAACCCCATGGGGCCACTTGGTTAGGCAGCTACGAAGTCTGCTTTATTCTGAGGGTGGAGTCCTGTTTTGAGGGTGGGAAAAATGTTCTTCCTTCCAGGGCTATTGAGTGAGCCCAGACGCCCTGCCTCCTCCTGTGCCTGGGGGAGGAGGAAGGGGGGCATTCTTCCTACCACAACTGTCAGAGTTGCAGAGGGAAGCTTCTAGAGCCTTGGGGGGGGGGGTGGCTGCAGTCATGGACCAGGGGCTGTTGGGGGACCCCTTCTAGTTGACAGTGTCATTTCAGATGTGTGCCCTCTGCTGAAAGAGACTTTCTGAACTGAAGGTCCCGGGCTTTCCTCACAATAAGCCTGTCACTTGTAATTCTAAGAGGCTGGCCATCTTCTGATTTTCTTCCAGTCAAAATGACATGAAGGCACTTTTTCTTCAAGCTTGGCACTGAACCCCATTTAAATCTTTACTCGAGCACAAAACATTCTCCCTAACTTGAACAGCCATCCTCCAGCCCATTTTTTAAGCACCAAAATTTTGAGAAAATATTTGATAGCCCCAGCTCAGAGAGGTCTCCCCCATTCCTGAATGTCCTTAACATGTGTCTTTCTAGTTTTCTGTTAAAATTGCAACTTAAAACAAGGTCACCATCTAAATCTATAGGTGAGTCTGGTAGTTTGAACTCAGAAAACGTTTCCCTGCAGATAGAACTATAGCAACAACAACAAAGCAGGGCCGCCATGGAGAGTGGTGCCAGCTGTGCACTGCATGCCTTCAGGCCCTGCTCTGTGCAAGGCCTCTTGATAACATTTATGAAGCACATATCATGTGCAAGACATTGCTGTACATAAGGATGAGTTCATGCCTTTACTCCCCACAAGATCTTATTATTTGCACTTTACAGATAGGGACACTGGAGTTTTGAGATGTAAACTATGCAAAGTTACAGTCAGTAAGCTGGGATCCAACTCAAGCCTAGGTCTGTTTAAATTAATATATTAGATATTTGCAACAGAATCAGCAAAACACTAGGAAGTAATGCTGTTGCAAATAAAGCATAAGTAATAAAAAGAGGAATAAGAAGCTGTATGAGTTGGGTTACATATTTTGCTTGAGTTTGATGTAAATCAGTTGCTACAGGGGCACCTGGGTGGCTCAGTCATTAAGGGTCTGTGTTTGGCTCAGGTCATGATCCAGGGTCTTGGGATCGAGCCCTGTATCAGGCTCCCTGCTCGATGGGAGCCTACTTCTCCCTCTTCCACTCTCCCTGCTTGTGTTCCCTCTCTTGCTGTGTCTCTGTCAAATAAATAAATAAATAAATAAAATAATCTTTTTTAAAAAAAGTTGTTATAGATGAGATGCCCCCACCCCCACTAATAGAAAGGATTCATCTCCAAATACTGAGACTGATACTAGAATCCTAATCTGTATGTCTGCTCCAGAACAATTAAAAATGAAAATGAGGGGCGCCTGGGTGGCTCAGTGGGTTAAACCTCTCCCTTCAGCTCAGGTCATGATCTCAGAGTCCTGGGATCTATCGGCTCTCTGCTCAGTGGGGAGCCTGCTTCCTCCTCTCTCCCTCTGGGCCTGCCTCTCTGCCTACTTGTGATCTCTGTCAAGTAAATAAATAAAATCTTAAAAAAAAATGAAAATGAGTGGGAAAAATAAAGTACAGTGCACTCTATGTGAGTTTCTCAAGCAAGCCATCAGGAAATCCTAAATATTTCCAAAACCCTGCTTAAAGAGGCATATCATTACTTAAACTCAATCCTAGCACTCCATGAATTATTTAATCCTTTGAATAATTATAGTAAATATAGCAAGAATGATAAAGGTGGGAACTAAGCATAAAACCCTATCATTGTAAGTATAATTTCATATGGTAGGAAGCTTAATCTGTAGGGTAGAAAGGTACATAAATTATAGGGGCTAACTGGTTGATTAGACACTGTGCTTGTGTCCATGATTTGAAAAATATTGGGTATTAAGACCTTGTCTAAAAATGCAAATTCTTGTTCTATTGTCATTTTTAGGAAAATCACATTTAACATACTGCATTTTAATTTTTTTCCTCCAAATACAACTTCTTATAACCTTGAGTGCCCCTGAAAGTGAACTTTTGAAGATGTAAGTACTGGTAAACTAAACCATGTCTGGACTTTAATGTCTTCTGGAGATGTTTTCATTTGTCATTCACTTTTATAAGGACATTCTGATGTTTTTTTAACTGTAAACTGTACCTCTTTGTGATTTTTAAATCCGTATGTCTTTCTCCTCTATCCTGACCCAGCTATTAGATGATGAGTTTGTCAAGTGTCTCAAGGATGCATTTTATTCACCAAATATTAAGAGTCTTTTTTGTAGGGGCACCTGGGTGGCTCAGTGGGTTAAAGCCTCAGTGGGTTAAACCCTAAAGTTAAAGTCTTTATCTCTGGTCATGATCCCAGCTCAGCGGGGAGCCTGCTTCCCTTCCTCTCTCTTGCCTATTTCTCTGCATGCTTGTGATCTCTGTCAAAAAATAAATAAATAATCTTAAAAAAAAAAAAAAAAGAGTCTTTTATGTAATGAACACTACGCTGGAATCAATATCCCTTGCCCTAGCTTACAACAGATGCCAAAGAAAAAGCTTATTAAACATGTGGGTATTTCTTAACATGAAAAATTTAACAAAAATTAGAAAGATTTGGATAGCCAAACATTGTCCAAAATAACACCCATTCATGAAAATAGGTAGAAATGGGGACTTTGATAATGGGGGACACTAAGCATGTGTGAGGGCAGGGGGTATATGGGAAATCTCTGACCTTCTCAATTTTGCTGTGAACCTAAAATTACTCTAAAAAATAAAGTTGCTTGTGTTGAGCACCAGGTGTTGTATGTAAGTGATGAATCACTAAATTCTATGCCTGAAACTAATAGTACACTTGTATGTTAACTAACTAGCACTTAAATAAAAACTTGGAAAAAAAATAAAGTCTTAAAAAAAAGTGAGTGAAAATTTTTCCAACTTTTTTGCTTAATACAATCTTCATTTCTCTAAGGGAGAAGTGAACATATCCTATAATACCATAATAAGGCACTGAAGACGCTTAGAATATATTTGCTGTAATGACAGAGTACAGGCAAACGTTCCATGGTATTTAACTGTGGTATTAACTTCCTTCACTGGATCCTTGATTTGCTTAAGCCTTAACTTGTTCTTTGAAATGTCACTAATAGCGATACCTGATCCTTCAGAATACAAAAGCTCCGTAGTATAGCTACTTTCCTGTCTCCCTACGCGGGCTGCATCGGGCTCGTGTGTGCCTGTCCTGGGACTTAGCCGCAATATCACCGACCTGCAGCACTCCCAGGCCCATCTGATAAATAGGGAGGGTGTCTCATTGTGCTGTTCTGACATCTCTCTGAGAATGTTGTTTTTCTCATGAGAAATCACACCCCCCATCTCATTTTCCTGATTACAAAGTGAAAGTCATTCAGTTTATACTGGCGGCTCAGCAGGAACCGAGGGGCACTATTCCACCCCCAAGATAATGTACACATGCTTATGAAGACTATTAACATTATAATTGTAATCTCTGTTTCTTTTCTGGGCTGGCTAGACTCTCTCCAGGAACCATCCGCTCTTTTATGTGAGGCACTCAAGAGATAATTGGCTATCCTGTCACGGGAGCCGATTAATGACAGTATGTGGTTGCTGCCTTGACGTGGTTTTGTGTCCTTTGCTTGCTCTCAGAGTAAACAGAGAATATAAAAACATTATAAAAAGGATGAATTTCTCTATATTATTTTTTCTGGCAATCGTGGACTTAATATTATAGATTATGTTTTACATAATAAAAATAGTAGGAATCTGATACACGCAATTTTCTCCTTATGCAACGAAAGGTAATAACCGTAATATGGTTAATTTTGAATTGCACTTATTTGAAAAGAGCAGTAAACACATTTTATAATACTTCATTCAACACTGCGAACAAGGTAGTATGTAAAAAAAAGATCTAAGCAGAAATTCTTCTATATTTTCTCTCAAAAGCTAAATGATTGATATATCGTAAGTATGATCTCCTCATTGATACTGAAAAGTAGGAAGTGACAGCCTTGGTTTCTTAACCTTCACAGAAGTTTCACATAAATAAAGGAGGAAGAGAATAAGAAAAGACACGTTCAGCATCAGCTGACATACAGAATCATGTAAAGCTACAGAAACCTAATATTAAGGTATCCGTTTCAGATTAAGATTTAGAAACGAGGTGCCATGTTGCCAAGGTGAAGTCTATAAGATAATGTACAAGAGGAGCTGGGCTGGTGAATAATTGATATGTGCCTAAGTTTAGAAAAGCTCATTTCCAGGCTGTTTCTCGGTGACAGACACTACGAAGTCTCCAATGAGCCAGTGATCGACCCGACAATGTACCAGCCAAGGTTCCATGTTCCCTACTCCTAATCACAGAGAAGTGTGTTACAGACGTGGAGAAGCAGAATGGCTTTATATTAATTTATGTGGCTTATATGAGACTGCTAATGAGGCAATAAAAAGGCAGTAAGAAAGTGGTGCTCTGGGTTCAGAGTGGTTCGTGTATCTCATGGGCACTCCAGGCTGCTTCCTAAGCCACGTTACCCATGCAGAAAGGGTGTGTCGCAGAGGTTAGTGGCTGAGCACCGAACTCACCCCTTCAATACTTTTGATGCATCAAAAACATTAAACCCGCCCCCAGTTAAGTACAGTTCTGTTTTATTCCGGGAGCGAAAGTATGGAGCGGTCTTTAAAAGTGTAGCTCCTTCCTTTGATATTCTGAGCAGATCAGGAGACCTGACAAGAAATCTAGGTCACAGGGAGGCTCATCTTCACCTGCTTCTACCTGTTGAACTGCACTGGTTTCTCACATTATCATCCCGGGGCTAGAAATATGTTGAGAAATCCAAGGACAAGCAAGTGGAGAATTAACAGCGCTCACCCCACCCGAAGTCCTGCCATGATCGCAAGACATTACAAAGCTATATAGCTATATAGCTATATAGCTTTTCCGTGAAGTATCTATTAATATTTATGCCCTTAAGAAAGACCTGGAAACCTGCACTGTTGTGCTTCTTTGCATTTAACCTCCTTTCAGCTCCGAGCTCTGTCCTAAGGAAATGAACTGCTGTATCTGATAGTGATATTTTCCAAATGCTCTGGGCACTGCAGTGAGGGTTGGCATCTAAGAGGAGGCCCCGGTCGCCTTTCATTTGTGCATGCCAGCAGCAGCTGACAGCAGGGTCAGAGGCTTGAGTGCCTGACGCTTGATGGGAGCTTAACTGCTCGTTTTAAACACATTCCATGATTTTTCACGGGGCTGTTGAACGGCTGTGTCCACTGAGCCCTCACACGTAGAATTCAGTAGTTAATGTGGCCACTCTGCAACATTCCTAAGCATTTCAAAGGGCTCTCCACGTTGACTTGCCCCAGTTAATATGCAGACAGATAGATACCTGCGAAAGATTTGGGCTTGCAATCTTACCCAAGCAGGGCCAGTGCGCCAAAGCACAGGCACGCATTACTCACTGGTATAGGCATGTGTTTTGTTTTTTGTTTGTTTTTTTGTTTTTAAGATTTTATTTATTTATTTGATGAGAAATAGGAATTGTCCTTGAGGAAAGAAAAAAAGCATTTGAAAGTGGCTCAGCTGGGGGGTGTGTGTGTGGGAGGAGGGGAACCTCCCAAGCAGCAACTTCCAGCCTTTACTTGGCTGCAGCCCATGACAAGACACACTTTCCAGATGGAGCCCCAGGACACATAGGATGCGCGTAAGTGGATGACCTGTACACTCGTACACACACTCATACACATAGACATATATTTGATTATACTACTGTTCATTGTTCAGAAAGGTTTTATACATGAAAGCTTTTATACATATATATGTATATATATATATATATACACACACACACTCATACACAGACATATATTTGATTATACTACTGTTCATTGTTCAGAAAGGTTTTATACATGAAAGCTTTTATACATATATATGTATATATATACACACACACACACACATACACATATATATGTGTATGTATGTATGTATATGAAAAATATTTTTTCTGCAGGTATTTACTTATGAAATTTGTATCAATAACAAATTTCTAAATAGAAAGAAATGAATAGAAATATAAGTTAACAGGCTTGGAAGAAACTTCTGGCACTAATTACTGTAAGAGTCCCTCTTCTACTTATAGGCAATAAGATGATTATTTATATGACTGTACGTCTGGGTAAAACCAAGGCCTGGGCTCAGAAGCCGCCGGTGGGTGGAAGAGGCTCAGTCCTTCCGACACCTGCCAACATCTGGAGTTTCATGTCCCTAGGTGGGATCCAGTGGAGTTTTTCTACCATATATCTCATGGCACCCACTAGTTTACTTGGAAACTGAGAGATCTTTTGGGCGTAAAGGGAGCTGAACCCTTGGCACTTCCCTTCCAGATTCAAAGTTATTAACATTTGTCTGGTGACATTACCTTGACAGAGACTAGATGGAAAAAAGAACAGAGGTGTAGGAGAGAGGAGGGCTCTGGAAGGTAAGAAGAGACAGAACCGGTAGAACTACCTCTCCACCAAGCACTGGACACTGTTGGGATATTGGTCTATGTCCATGAAGTGACTTACTCTGGAATCTGATCCAAGGCAGATGGTGATGGCAACAGTTGGTTCCGCCAGGGTGATGCTCTCGGGTTGTATGAGGAAACAAGTATCGCTGTGCCACAGGAGCTTTCAGGACAGAGTGCAGCTCTGAGGGAAGGGGCATCTATTCTCGCCCCCCGAGGAATCAGTACAGCCTGGGGGAACCGGCAGGGCTTGAGCTGTAGCCACACCTGGGAGTTGCCACTGGGAGTCAGCACTGGCTCCACAACACCACTTTTTTGTGTCTTTGAACTTCAGCTAATGACAAGACCATACCTCCATCTTCAGCAGAGGCAGTGAATGGAGGAGCAGGACCTACAGGGTTGAGTAGGTTGAGTAGCTCTGTGAGAAACTCATCTTCATGGGAATGCTGGGGTACTCAGTTCCCCTAGGTCATGGCAGCAAGAGCGAGAATTTGTCCCTCAACACGTTCAAGCAGCCTGGCTTTGGAGACTTCATTGTCTCCAGCTTCTGAAACAAGTCTGACACAGAGGGAATAGTATCTGTTTCCTTTTGATGGAAGAGGACGGGGCTCTCTGCCACAGGTGCAGGAGCAACATTATGGATTTGCTGGAACCCTTGCTATGCTGATGGAGGGAGTCAGGGGTGGTGGCAGCAACATCTGGGCCAGCTGTGCATTTTGCCCCAGAGCAGGCCGCACAGACATCAAAACTGACCTTGGGATAACCATACGTGCCGCCTCTGTGATTTATTCAGATCATCATAGATGGGGGACGGGGCGGGGGGGAGGGTGCCTGAGTGGCTCAGTGGGTTAAGCCTCTGCCTTCGGCTCAGGTCATGATCTCAGCGTCCTGGGATCAAGCCCTGCATAGGGCTCTCTGCTCAGCAGGGAGCCTGCTTCCCCCTCCACCTCTCTGCCTGACTCTCTGCCTACTTGTGATCTCCCTCTCTGTCAAATAAATAAATAGAATCTTAAAAAAAAAAAAAAAGATGGGGGATGGTGGTGGGGGTGTGACCCCACATCCTGCCCAGGTCTGTGTCTTGAGAAGAGGGGATGACATCGCTTATACAAGTGAGTCTGGACACACTAGTTTTCTTCCCTTCCTTTCCTCCCACGGGTTCATTTATCGATACATATTTGTGCATGATTATGAACCAAATGTTATGCTAGTATAGTTTAGAAACTGATGATTATGAAATGGCTAAACATAAAATAAAAATAACATAAAAACATTAAAACATAAAAATCTTTAATAATGCATCCAGAAAGATGTTTGAGGGTGGAATACAGGGGGTGAGATAGAGCCGGGTTCACCCTCAAAACAGGTCTTTTCTGCCAAAAACTGGATCAGGGCATGAACTGAAGACCCTTCTTATTTGTCACAGCCCAAGAAGCAAGATGACAGAGCAAGGGGGCGGGGGGGAGGTGAGAGGCAGGAGGGGTGGGATGGAGGGAGGAGTGACCACTACTGGCATAGCTACAGCAGGTATTTCCCAGAGTGTTTGAAACCACGTGGATACATTTATGTGACAGAAGAACTTTAAAGTACAGCTAATGACGACTAGTTCCTTTAAAGACTAAATTTGAAGCATCGTGGGATGGGAGTGTCTCTGCAGCCTGCCACAGAGGAGCCAAGGAAGCTTCAACTGTCACTAAACAAGTGAGAGGCACAGAAAAGGAATGGCAGATCTGAACTGTACACAAAAAGGGGTTCTGAGCAGCCTGGGATGCTAATGACTTCTGAGCAGTGCCAGCACAGCACGGAGCTGGAGCTCTTAAAGGTAAAGCACTGTAAGGCGAACTATGGTGTATGATTTGCTTGTTTTTGTTTTTTGCTGTTTTTTGTTTGTTTGTTTGCTTGTTTGTTTTGGTTTTTGTCATCAATAAGACATTTACTTGTTAAAAAAAAAATCCAGGGGCTCCTGGGTGGCTCAGTGGGTGAAAGCCTCTGCCTTCGGCTCAGGTCATGATCCCAGAGTCCTGGGATCGAGCCCCACATCGGGCTCTCTGCTCGGCAGGGAGCCTGCTTCCCTTCCTCTCTCTCTGCCTGCCTTTCTGCCTACTTGTGATCTCTGTCAAATAAATAAATAAAAATCTTAAAAAAAATTAAAAAAAAATCCAGATGCTGGCACTGTCCAGAAAAATTTAACAGATTTATTTGTAATTGTTACAAAGTTGAATTGCTGAAACGTGTTCACTGAAACACTGTGACTTGCATTAATGTTTTAGGTCCCAGCAGTTATATTAAAAATTCACACACAAATGAAAATAGAAAAACTGCCAATACCTGATTTCTGTCCCCTGTTTTCCTAGTTAGGAAGTAGGATACCTATACTTCGGTATTTTCCGACCCCACGGGGGGAAAAAATTAATGTTCAGAAATACCAATAACAGGATGAGAATTTTTTTTTAAAGAATGAAATGTTTCCCAGCACAGTGGATTCTTAAGAGTGATCTCCACATTCTTGTGAGGAAAACTATGATCTTTACTTTTCTTTAGGTGGTTTTATTGATCCCCAAATTCCTGCCAAGGTACAAGTTTTCAGAAAGGTCAAATATGATCAGAAACAACCTTTGTTATTCTTGTCCGTGGGTGCTACACATTACATTGGGTGCCGTGGAAAATATGCCAAGGAATAAGAAATGCACTTTGCCTCCGTGTCCTCCATTTAATAGGAAAGTTTTATAAATTTCTATAAATAATGATCTTCATATGTTAACACTGGTAAATCCCATAAAGGAAACACAAATAAACCACTGTGAGCATTTGTTAGAAGGATAAATGATTTCTAGCTGGAAGCGGAAGCAGGGAGAATTTGGAGGCCAAAGTTTTACAGCCAAGAAAGGCTAAAAGCCTGGGCTTTGGAGTAACACAGCGTGGATCCGAGTCTTGGCTCTTCTATCCCAGGCAACTCACTAACCTTCTCTAAACCTAGTTTCTGCAGTCGATAAATGCAGATAGGAACAGTGAATGCATCGCTCAAAAGGTACTCGTGCTGATTCCCTGGTAGAGCAGTCTTACACCTGGTGAATGTGTTTAGTTAATATTAGCTGCCATTACTGTTACAGAAGAGGCCTTGTTGAGCCTGATCTCCAAGGCCGAAGATGATTTTGATTTGTGGGGTTGGGGTAGGGCTGTGATAGGGAAAGCCATGAAAAAAGCCAAGGTATGAGGGGTGAGCCTGTGATGCTGCTCTTCCCAGCTCTGCCCCCACCCTCCCGCTCTGCTCCTTTAAAGCAAACGCGATGCTATGGTTGGAATGAGAAGTGCTGCGTGTCCTTACATGACCTCACGGCAGCCTGCTCCTCTGGCATGCGTGAGTGAGGGTGAGGGGGTGGTGGGGAAGAGAAAAGGCTTCACATATCCCATCCTTTGTGTGTGCAGGAATGCAAGTCTTCAGTGACATTCCTATTGTGGCTGTGCAGGTGAGCCAACCAATTCCCACAATGTAAAAGAGAAGACTCATTATGGGCATACTGCTCTGTCTTTGGCTCACACAGGAAACAAGTGTTCATTTGCATAGCATCCCCTTTAAGCACACACATTATGACTCTATTATGCTGGAATCTGAACCGGCAGGGCTCACTCTCTCCCTCCAAAAAGCTACAGGCTTAGAACAAGTGAGTTTAAAAAGCTAGCACCTCTCACATTCTGGAATCACGTTCTAAGTGTCTTTCAGTCAGGTTACAGTTTGAAACCAGTGGGAGGTTCAATAGGGCAACAGCTTCCAACTTGAGGAGATCCTGACCCTGCGGGGCAGAGACTACCCAGTGTGAATTCAGCCAACATGGATGTGTTATCCGTTGCTGAAGGACATAACAATGCTGAGTTGGGATGGTGGCATAAACAGTTGTGCTTTGTGTTTTTTTCTCCACTTTCCCCCAACCACATAGGTCTGGACAATTCTCAAAGCAAGTAGGAGCACTTCACAGGAGACTTTGAAGGTCTTTGTTTAATTCGATTCAATTCCTATCGACTGGTGTCTGTGCATAGAGTTCTACTAGGGAGACAAATGTGCCTATGACAGCCTCTGACCTTCTATGGTTTACAATCTATTTGCAGAGACGAGACAACTAAGCACATAAATTATCAAAGCACAGTAGTAAAGCTCTCAGACTCTGGACCCAGATAGCTACTATGTGACATGGTGCAAATCACTTCATCTTTCTGTGCCTCAGTTTCTTTATCTATAAAAAGATACAGTTGTTTTATATCCTAAAGTCATTGTGAGGATTAAACGGAGTTAGTATGTGCAAAGCACTTAAAACAGGGCATGGAACCAAGTTATCAGTTATTACTTCGGTTATAAATAAGATTAGGTTTTAGGCCCCCAGCATGCCATACACAGGCATTCTGTAGCCCCAGGCCCTGTTCCTCTCCAACATACACCCAGGTGCCAGCCATAGCAGACCACTGTAATTGCCTTTCTTTCTCCTTACCTTAAAGCAAAATGGCTTTGGAAGCAGGTTGACCTGGGTTCCAATCCCACTTCCATCACTGGATAACATTTTTAACATAACTAGTACTTATACAAAATATAACTAGTTGTGTATTTGTCTGTTTCCCCAAGTTGTGAGCCCCTCTAAGGCAGAGGTCTGTGAATAATTCATTTTTTTGCCCCCAAATGCCTGACACATGAAAATTGTTCAGTAAATGTCTATTGAATGGAGGACTGAAGAAAGTCTATTGCTAGTGGAAGGAACATCATAGAGTTATGAAAGAATAGGTGCATGAGGGGACGGCCTGTCTGACATGCAGAAGGGTGCCTGAGGACTAACACGAGAAAGCCAGGTTAGAGGCATGTCACTTAGAATTGTGGATGCCAGGTCTGGAGTCAGGATTCAAAACCCAGAGCAGTAGAGAATCAAGGGGCAATAAGTAATAAAGACCTAAACCAAATGAGAGGGCTGATTGGGGTAGTGGAAAGGAAGGACCAGGTCTAGGAAACATGCAGGACTTAATCTTAGACTTTAAGGACTTGGTAATTTGATGAATGTGGGAGACAAACTGGAGTCTTTAACTGTGAAGGGTATAATGGCACCAGGAAAGAGTTTATGAAGGAAGATGAAGCATTTTCTTCATAGTAAATCTGTTTTGATAGCAATACCACTTTTTTATTTCTTAAGATTTTTATTTCTTTATTTGAGAGAGGGAGAGAGAGAGAGAGAGCATGAGTGGGGGTGGGATGGGGGAAGCAGTAGAGGGAGAGGGAGAAGCCGATATCCCGCTGAGCAGAGTGCCTGACGTGGGGCTCCATCCCAGGACCCCAGGATCATGACCCAAGCCCAAGGCAGACACTTAACCAAATGAGCCACCAATTCTGTTTTTAAAAACTTTTTTTTTCCCATTTACAGAAATGATAAATTTTAATTGTATAAAAGTTACAACAGGGAGATGAGTTACAAAGAAAATTGAAATTGAAATTATTTGTAATCCAGCCTTCCAGAGATAATGGTTTCTAACATATTGCTGATTTTCCTTTAATCCTTTTTCAATGCGTACATACAGATTTGCTGTGGTGCATATTGGTATATGCAACAATCAGTTGTATACATTTACACAATTACACTTTATATAATTGTGCACAATACACACTGAACATTTTAATCAATATTCTTTGGACTCCTGATTTTTAAAGTCAGCATTAATGTCACTGATGAACCATAATTTATGTAAATAGTTCCCTGTTGTTCATTTGGGTTATATTCAATTTTTTACAACTACTAACAATGTTGCAGTGAACATCCTTATATATCTTTATTGGTACTTCTAATTATGTCCTTAGGACAGATTCTGAGTCAATGTGAATGATCACATTTAAAGCTCTTAGGATGTACTGCACAATAACTTTCCAGAAAAGCTACATCCACTCTACTCTTCTCAGCAGTGTGTGAGTGCCAATACTAAGGATTATCTTGTAAAAAATATTGCCAATAAGTAGAAAGTCTTCATCTCATTTTAGTATGCATTTCTTTAATTACTAAAGAGAATAACTTTTTTCATACTAATTAGCCACTTATATTTCTTCTTTTGTAGAGAAAAATCGTTTCCCTTATCAATTGGGATAGTAAAGCTTTTTTATGATTGATTAGGGACATTTATTTTCATAGTAACCTTTGTCTACCACATTTGTTACAAATATTTTCCTAATGTGTCACTCACATTTTATCCTGTTTTTGATATGTAGAAATTGTAGTTAAATTTATTAGCTTTTCTTTTGCAATTATTTTGCATTGCTTTTATATCTTGATAGAAGTTCTCCCTAACTAAGATTTATTCTTCATTTCTATTTTCTTTGTTCATTTTATTTTTGTTTTGCACTCAAGTCTTTTTGTCAATCTTGAATGTATTTAGTGCAAGAGGAGACTGCAGGGAAACAGGGAGGATCTATGTGTGAGGAGCAGGATAGGCAAGTCATTTAGTTGTGCTCATTTTTCAAACATGAGGGTGGAGAAGCTGGGCCATCCATGATTTAGACCTAGCACAGAATCTCATTTGTTTTCTCAGTTTCAGGATAGTGTCCTCTTAGAAAATGAGACGTGCTACAGCATGCAACAGAAAACTGAGAGCTTGCTTTCCTAATAAAGCAAATCTCTAAAGAGTGAAAATATGGAAATGTTCATGCCTTTTTCTCTAATTGCTGATTATCAGGCTGCTCTGAATATCAGACATGCACATAGCTCCCGAGCCAGGAAAGGTCACTGGAAGATACTGCCCTTCGAGATGCGGCGAGGCACCATGAGACTAGATATCCTATTGCATGTGGGATTCTCTTGCCACCTCTCTTTACTGAGAGAGCAGGAGAAGACTCTGACGCCAAGGGCATTTCAGCACACGGAAGACTGCTTTGAAATAAAACCATAACCATCACAAAGGCAATAAAGCAAAACATTCACTCAGTGACTGAGGTAAACTTAACCATTTTTACTGAGCCGGGCAATGATCAGTTCAATGAGGTTCTTAAATATTCGCTACATGAGTAGAAGTTTCTATGTCAACAATACACTAATTCCCCAGGGCATAAGGAATTCAGCCCAGATTAATGCAGTGCATACACTTTTCTCATACATATTTCATTTCACCATCTTAAACTTACTGGTAGGTTATTTTCAGAGAGACAGGACAATGAATGAGTGGGAAGTGAGGTACTAAGATATCAAGGGATTTATTAAGATCTAGGTCTGCTGGTTCCCAGCTTTAAGACCTTCAAAAAATACTATGTCAAAAAATACTACTAATAGTCTGGAAGAGCCTAAAGAGCTCCAGGGAACAATATCATGACCTTGTTGAACAAGTCATTTGACCTTCTTGAATTTTTAAGGATTACACATTTTTATTTGTATTAATATATACATAACAAAATTTACCATTTTAACCATTTTTAAGCATGTAGAGTTCAGTGGCACTAAGTATATTCACCTTGTTGTGCAATCATCACTACCATCCATACAGCTCTTGTTTCTCCTGAAGAATCCATTAAATGCTAACTCCCCATTCCCTCCTCCTCCCCATCGCCTGGAAACCACCACTCTATCTCAATGAGTTGGACTACTCTAGGCCCCGCATATGAGGGGCATCATAGAGTATTTGCCCTTTTGTGACTGGCTTATTTCACTTAGAAAAATGTCTTCAGGGTTCATCCATGTTGTAGCATGTGACAGGATTTCCTTCTTTTTTTAAGTCTGAATAATAGTCCATTGTATGTATAGATCACATTTCGTTTAGCTATTCATCTGTCAATGGATAATTAGGTTGCTTTCACTTTGGCTAGTGTGAGTAACGCTGTTGCAAACATGGTTATGCAAATGTCTCTTCATAACCCTACTTTCAATTTTGGGGCTATACCCAGAAGGGGAAGTGCTGGATCGCATGATAATTCTATTTTTAAGTTTTTGAGGAACTGCCAGACTGTTTTCCATAGTGCCTACACCATCCCCACCAGCAGTGCATGAGGGTTCTAATTCTTCTGTATCCTCCACAATACTTCCTCCTTGGGTTTTCAGTTATTTATTTACTTACTCATTCCTTCAGTACATAGCTGCACAAAGTATTTCATATGCCAGATGCTGTGGCTACAGCAAGAACAAAACAGATTCTTCCTGCCCTCGAAAAGCCTGGGATCTGCCATGGAAGAGGGACACTGAGCACATAGTTACAAGTAGGATAAACGCTTAAAAAAACAGAAGTGCAGTCAGCCAGAGCAATGAAATCTTTGATCCCCAGGACTTGGCAAGTCTAGATTCTATGAACAAGTGACAATTTTCTTTCTGGAAGGCACTAATTCAGGTGGTAAGAACCACCACTGGGTCAATTCTAACATGGGATACAGTCCCTACATTTAGAAACATGTTCAAACACATTTGTATTTGTGAGAAACGGGGATCCTTTATGATCCTTAACCAAACCTAACACAGCAAGTTGCCGAGCCAGAGAACCTCACATGCTCTGAAATTTGAAGTTCTGGGAACAAAGGCCACAAACTGGCCTGAGATATATAGCTAGTCTGAACTGAGATGTGTTGTAGGTATGAAATACACACCAGATCTCAAAAACAGTAAAAAAAAAAAAAAAAAATCCCTTTAATATTTTTTGTATTAATTACATGTTGAAATGATAATGTTCTGGATGTATTGGGTTACATAAGACGTACTGTTAAAAGTAATTCACCTGCTTTTCTTTGTTTTAATATGTCCACTGGAAATTTAGGGTGACATATATAGTTCACATTATATTTCTATCAGATGATGCTGCTCTAGAACCCCTTCCAGCTTAGAATATCTCTGAAACTTTTCTTCCCATAAGAACTACCACTTGAATTGTGTCATATTAACTCTTTCTTATAATGCATAACTGCACATTGCATTGGTTAAGCAAGACATCAATCCCAGGGGGGAAATAACTGATGATTTATATAAACTGTAGCTCACATAAAAACACCTGAAATCATGGGTCTTATATCATTTTAACACATATTTATTCCTCTCCGGTGGATATATTAAAATAACAGAACGAACCATTGCTCTGAGACTTTATTACTACTCCAATATTTAACTCCTATTTTCATTCACCGAAGGTATTTGAGAAGTTTAAAAAATAAATTGTTCCTATTTGTTTATGTCACTTAATGCACTTTAAAATCTAATCTCTTTTCATAAACCCTTTCCACAACTCTTTTTGCAAAAAGCTTAAAGACTGCTAGCATACTTGTCATTTCATAGGGACCATTGGTCTATGACCTTATTGGATAAATTAATTTTTAAAAGTCTTCTAGCTTACTCAGATAAGTGAGTGGCTTAAATTAATTTTCAACAGGTGTGGGACAAAGGACTCTCAGCCTAGACAAGGGAATTATTGTTTGTTTTTTGTTCTTTGTTTTTTACAGAGACAACCACTTAAATTATTATTCTCCTAGCAAATTAGCTGTATTAAAATTAAGCAAGATTCTAATTTTAGATGTGTGGAATACATAGATATTAAGCTGACACATATGCTTCCTGCTGACATTTGCTTAATACTCAAAGGAAAGAGGAGGATTGAGGAAATTTTGGATCAATTTAGGTACAAGCAAACAAGGAAAACACAACTCTGAAACAAAGCTGCATTTTGGACTGTACTTTTCAACCTGCATATTTACATGGCCGTAATTCAACTGGTAAGTGCACAATCACCCACTCTTCTTTACCCATTTCTCATAGAGAAATTCCAGGAATAGTACCCAACTTCAAAGGAGAACTGTAGAAGTTTATCTTTTTTTGGACTCCTTTTTTTGTTCCCCCTCTTTTCTTTCCATAAATGATTTTTATACTCTATGCAGGCCTGAGTTTCGAGCAAGCACATGGCAAAATAGTCAATTCCCAGTGTACACAGAGTGTTTCATTCCACTATGTGTGAAGCTCTCATTGGAGCTGTTTCTATCTGGGTCATAGGACACGAAAGGACAGGCTTTATAAAATGGGTAAGAGGACAGATGAAATTCTGGGACACAGCCAGTGAAGCCTAGCTATTAGCAGGAATCTCATCCAGTAGTGGGAGAGAAAATATAACTCATTAGCTTTCACAGGCTGGGGGAAATCTTGGTAATCATAAAACTCCACCATTCTTCCAAGATAAAAGTATGTAATGAAAATGGTATGGTAGGGTATACACTGCTAACAAGTCCCTAGACACCTTTAAAAATGCTTCAACTTTAAACCTCTTAAGGTTTTTTGTTTTTGTTTTTTTAAGATTTTATTTATTTATTTGGTGAGGGAGGGACAGAGGGAGAAGGAGAAGCAGACTCCCTGCTGAGAAAGGAGCCTGATGCAGGGCTCCATTCCAGGACCCTGAGATCATGACCTGAGTTTGACTGAGCCACTCAGGAGCCCCTTCACTTGTTTTTTAAACATATATGCTAGAGTGTTAATTTATATAAACTGTAGCTCACATAAAAACACCTGAAATCAGAAGCCAAAGTAGCTTCTGTCCTCGCTTAATCACCTGCCTATTCCATTCTCTGACATTTCACAGGGGCAATCAGATTTCAACGTCTCCTATAGGTTAAAGAAAGGCTTTAAAGAGATCACAATGAACACAACAATCATAATGAAAATAGCAAGATAGCCTTGCACAAGGCAGGGACTATGTTAAATCTCCCCGTGCACGTCAATAAGAGTAATGTTTATGTCTGGCTAAATGGGAAAGAAAAATATATTAGACACCTCTAAGAACCCAAAAGCCCACTGAATTTGATGTTTAGAAGGGAGCACTGCATTTGTGTATGAGAAGAGCCAACTCTTCCCGGAACACGAGGATGACGGCACAAACCTTTACTCTTAGTTTTTCAAATAAGGTATATGCATAGCTGCTTCCTCCCACCTGGCACTCAGGAAAGATTCTAAGGATTCCTACCTTAAAATTATATCTGGTTTTCATTTGTGCCAGCATCAACTCAACATTTGAGAACGTTTTCAGAGTTTAGGTCCGTAGGAGTGTTTGCTGACAACACTATCAGGAAGTGGCTGGATCCTATAATATTCTGTCCTAGAGGGAATCCTGACTTTAAGTAGTAAGTTAATGAACACAGAAAATTTGGTAGAGCAGAACAGCACAATAGACTAGTTGAGGATGTCCATGGGGTTTGAGAGAGTATAAATTACCAGGAAGCAAATATTTCAAATGTGTACATTGGGTCTCTGCCAGTCTAGGAGAGAGCAAGCACCCCGAAGTCCTAGAAAACGGATTGAGGACCCAGACAAGTAGGATTGGTAAATATGATAATAAGCACAATGCTTGCAAGAATAATGCTTAGCATACTGTTAAGACCACATTGTTGCTCAGTAAATACCTGCTGCATAAAAGAAGGAAGAAAGGGACTTAGAAAGAGGCTTTGTACTCATAAAAGCATAGGACCTGAGTTCAAATCCTCAGTCCACTTCCTTGAATACACAACTTTGGTTAGTCACTTAAACCTTAAGCCTTGGATTCCTCAGTGGTAAAATACAGATGTTATCAAGTACTGCAGAGGCTACTAGCGACATTAAGTTAGGCTTATATGTAGCACTTAGCACTTAGAGGCACTTGTTATGGTGAGACTCCCAAGGTCCATCTTGTCCATACTACTTATTTCTACTTTTATTATAAATACAGAAATTGAATACTTATGCCAAGGTTTCACTTGAACAATCAATGCCAAGCTGTCCAAAAATTAATGGGATTTCACTGCATTAATAATAACATTAATAACCGAAAGGTTAATTATATTATCTAAGTCACTTAATATTTTTAATTCTAAAATCGCGTGTAAGGCAATATTTAGAAAGAACTTACTATATCCAAACCTTGCATCTTTACTCTCCAACCATATTATTCCACATACATCTATAACTTGGAAGCAAATCTCTAGGCCTTCTTGGTGAACAGGTATAGATTCAGAAACAGCCATTACAATATCAAAGATGAATGGATGCACATAAATATTGGTGATTCAGAGCATATACTACCCCCAGGCTTCGGGGTTTTTCTCCTCAAATAAATTTCAATTCCATGATAATCTGAAAGTTCCACATTTAGTTTAGAACACCTCAAACTTGAATCATGGGCTCCTACAGAAATTAACATTTTAAAGTTAGACCTAATTTCAGGACAGCAGCTTGGTCCTGGGGTTCTGTGATGATGTCTGACATCCTAAGACTCATAGACCCAAGGCCAACAATTACATTAACATAACAAAAAAGCCAAACCAAAACAAACAAGCAAAAAACCCAAAACAAAACCCACCAGAAAAGCTTCCCATTGTCTTTATTTTTCTAAAAGAAAAGCTGTGAAAGAAAATGCAAAACTGTATTTTAATCGATAGAGCTCAGGCCTTATCTACCCAGAACTGACACTCACCCAGAACTGACACTTATCTATATGCTTTAAGAGCCCAGGGGCAAATTCTACGGTGTCCAGAAATGTATCTGAAAAGCAGGCAAACAACTTGAGAATGATTTTTAGCCATCTGGGATATATCTTTAAATATAAGTGTACCTCATCTATAGAATACACATACATACATGCACTCACACATGCACTTGCTCTCTCCCTCTCGCTCTCTATATATATATTCCATACATATATTTGGAAGGGCTAGCTAATATACAGGTACATATGTGTGCATATATACATAACACACACTTATGATCTATGCCATATGTATGTATATATGCACATACATATCACAGACAATCCTTTCTAAAAAGATATATTTAAATATTGTGCATACACATGAATAAGTCTCTTCATGGGCTGAGAGCATCACGTTTCAGGGGTAGCTATCATCACATCAGGATCCCAGATTCCTCTTCTACTCTGATCCACATTTGAGGGTAATGATAGTGTTCTTTATCGGACTCAGCTTCAAGTTTCCACCACATCTCAATTCCATTTGTTATTCAACCTGCCATCAGTTAAACTACACTTAAGCTAAGGGTATAGGTACATTTGGAAATATGTCCAAGCATCAATCATGGTCATGATTTAACACATTATACTATGAAAACTGTGTCTTAACCATAGCCATGCTTTATTTAGTACAGAGACCTCAATGCAAATAAGTTATCAAATGGAATGTGGATACCCCTTACATTATCCTAATAAATCAAACAACTGTTAAAATGAGTTTAAGAAAATATTTACCAAGAAACTTAAAATGAACGGCTAGTCCCACACAAATGTTTCTCAGATGCACCAGCATTAATTAACTGCATGACTTGGCCTTTTCCACATAGGCGTGTGTGCCATTTGTTGACCTTTCACTTGAAATCCAGAATTTTGTTTAATCCTTTGAGCAGTGGATCAAAAGCTATGCCTTAGATGAAGTAATGTGTGAGAACTATTTAAAAATAGTCAGGGTTGATTCCCAAAATAGGAATTTTCCATTTGTAAGGCAACAAAAGGTTCCTGTAGATTCTCTATACTGGCAAAGGAAAAATGAGTCTATTTCAGAATTAAAATTTCAACTGGGCTTTCATTCTGCCAACACCCTGAATTTTTCAAGTATTCCATTAAAGCAGAAATTTTTTAAACTGACACAACAATGTTTGTGGAGAAAAAAGGGAAAAAAGAAAACACTTGCATTTTAATCCCAAGAATTAGAACATAATCAGTTAACTGTCATTCAATACGCGTTATTAAAGTCTATTAATGAGAAGTAACCCAGGCTAAAAATCTCAAAACTGAACTAAAAATACACATTTACATCCTGGCTCTATTGTGTAATACATACACATACAGGTGTACATCTACAATTTTCAATGAATTGTACAGACAAGGAACACTGCAAAAATCACTGATGCCCTGATGTATCTCAGATGATACGGAGTAATTAAATAAAGAGACAACAAAGTGCAGGAAATGTTTTACTGTCTTTCATGTCATCAATTATGAATGTCACTTTCTCAAGCTAATTTTCATAAAAGCCTCTTTTGACGCAAATGGCTACTCCTGCCTAATGTTCTTTTTTCAAAATTTCCCTTTAACAGAAGCCTCTGAAGTACTCTGTGATCATCATTATTTTTTTCTCTGGTGCTTTACTGAATTTTTAAATAAAAAAAATTTCTCTCTCTCTCTCTCATTTTTTTTTTGTCTTAATTAAAGTCAGTATTTGGCTTCTTATGAACAATGCCAAATGATTCTATTTTCCTTTTATCCTTGTGCAACTCAGGGTAGGTTTTTCTAGCTGAGACTTTCCTCATCCTTGAACCCCTCTCTTGGAATTTTCTTAATGACACTGTCCTCCCAGGATTTCCTGATAATCTTTCCAACTGCAGTTTCATGATAGGTCACGTATAAGGTTAAACTCATTAGAAAACTCATATTTCAGATCCCCAAAGAACTCAATGGTCTAAAGACCAAATGGAGTACCAGCATCCACCCTGGTGGATATCCTGCAAGAATCAAAATGCAAATTAAAAGGAAACACCAGGGGTGCCTGGGTGTCTCAGTCCTTAAGCTTCTGCCTTTGGATCAGGTCCTTATCCCAGGGTCCTGGGATCAAGCACCACATCAGGCTCCCTGTTCCTCAGGAAGCCTGCTTCTCTCTCTCCATCTCCTCCTGCTTGTGTTTCCTCTCTGGTACTTTATATCTCTGTCAAATAAATAAATAAAATCTTTTTTTTTTTTCTTTTTTAAATAAAGGACCCACCACAATATATCCTACCTGGAATGCAGACGGAGCATCCGCTTCAAAAACTTCTTGGGGAACTCCAGGTTGTAGGATGGCAGTGAACACTAGATGTTCTGGACCCTTCAACTTCACTTGCAAGTTTAGTGTAGACATAGCCCTAAAGACTTTGTTTTTTCTTCTGTGTATTAATTTTTAAAAAACAGATTCCACCACTACTCTCCTGCCCACTCTTTTTATTGATAACCCCTACTCGACTTCTACCATTCAGTTTGTTTGTGGGTCCCAGATCCGACAGTCCACTCCCATCTCTTCATACTGTGGAATCTTAACTGTCTGTTATCTCTGTGGCATCTTCTAAGCGGCAGCTAATCAGCAATTCAAATGTAACTTGACCAAGATTGTTGTCTAAAACTTAGCAGGGTGTTCCCTGTGGTGCCCCTAGTCTTGTCATCTGATTCTCCTCTTCTAGCATCTTTCTCTAACTTCACATTCATTGATTTGCCCCTCTGGCCACAGAGTCTCTTGTTCAAAATCATTGAAATTGTATTTTCATGGAAGTCTCAACAACATTCTTAATTAATTTGCTATTCTTTTGGAACCTATACAAGAGAAAGGGGTCCTACTTTTCTGAGTCCTTAAGGTTGCATTAGCACCCCAGTGATACAAAGTAAGTGTAATGCCATGTTTTTTGGCAGGCTGAAAAAACTTTCCTATTCTTTGGCTTATTACGTGCATTACTGCCCAATTACACTAAACAAGAGGAAAAAGCACTTGGCCCTGCAGTAAAATCAAGGCAATTTGCACTTCACAATTTTCATTTGATATTTATAAATGTAACTGAAGCTATCAAGCTGTATTCTACTATACAATGCAACTTGATTTCCCCTAGTTTTATTGAGATATAATTGACATATGACACTGTGTAATTTTAAGGTATACAACATAATGATCTGACATATGTATATATTGGGAAATTAGTTAATCTCTATCACCTCACATAGTTACACATTTTTTTCCCTGTGATGAGAACTTTGAAGATCTACTCTCTCAACAACTTGCAAATAGATAACAATACATTATTGTTAACTAGAGTCACCGTGCTTACACTAAGTTACCAAGATTTATGTATCTTATAACTGGAAGTTTGTACCTTTTGGGTGTCTTTGCCCATTTCCCTCACCCAGCACAATGCAACTTTAAACAGGCACTGTTTAAAGTCCTTGTTTAGTATATTCCAAACAAGGTAGCCTAGTATATTCCAAACCTAGGGTTCTAGAATCTCAAGCAGCAGATAGGCAGGAGCAAAATAGGCAGAACATGTACAAACTTTGGACATTATGGTCTTTAATGATTCAAAGTATGGGTTATTCTTGTTGAAACTGGAAGGTTAAGTTTCATGAAGAAAATATGACATTCCAGGAAGATTTTTAGGAAGGAATGGAATGTGTGTGTGTGTGTGTGTGTGTGTGTGTGTGTGTGTGTGTGAACTAGATCAAGAGTGGGTTGATAATCTAAAAAAAGAAAATAAGTACATGACCAACTAACAGAAACCTGATTCTTATTTCCTGAGTGGGGAATTCACTTTGAATTTGTTATGAGAACTGGATTCACTTTATATTCTTCTATTCTTTACATTCTTTACTTGTGGCAAGGATTTAGAACCCATTTATTCCAGTCCTCTTGTTTTAATAGCAAGGAAAGCGAAACACACTGGGCAGCCCCTCCCCAGGACCACATAGCTTGGACAGGAGCAGCAGCAAGGTCTGAATTCAGGGATCTTGCCTCACCAACTGGTCTGCTTCTGTTGCCAGATCTGTCCATGTTCTGATCATCATCTCCTTTTCTTAACTCAAGTATGACATTTCTGTTCTCTCTTTTCATTCTAAGTTTGAATCATCCAAGCCCTTGCCTTTGAATCTCCAGATTTTGTGTGTGTGTGGGCGAGGGAGTGTCTTGTTTGTTTGGTTGGTTGGTTTGTAGATTTGATACCTATTCCTTACCCATGAAAAAGGTATCTGGGCATACACAGATACATGGTATGTCTTAAAAGAGCAATTTGTTGCCTTTCAGTTTATTTTTAAACCATGCTTGGGTTGAGGACTCCATAGGTTAGGGGGTTCTGTTATTGTCTTATTTTATCTTTAGTTGCTCCCTTCCCTTCCCCTTTGATATTATTATTACTGGGCATAGAAGGGTCACTTAGAATAGGTTAACTTCCTCCTTCTTTTTCCCAGATGGGACTGCTGAGCTTCCTGCCATATCTTCATTTCTAATAAATCAGTTTCCATTTCATTAACTCGAATTCTTTATCATAATGTTCCCCCCTTTTACATCAAATTGACTTTCTCGTTTTGGGTTTCAAAGCTTTTATTTATTCTTCACTTATGAATCATCTGTCGTTTGACCCAAAGTCACATTCTTTCCCAAACTTCTCTCCCAATCCCCTTCCATTGTTAATTTGATTGATCAAATTTCTGCTTTACTGGTGATACTGACCATTTGGCTAGGAGTTTACCTTTCACTTGTTTACTTCAGCATCTGCTATTTTATATTAGATAAACATATTCTCAGTCTGACAGGGACAGAATTTCTAAGCCATCCCTACAGGAACAGAAATGGTGTGAATATAGGTATGCTGATGGCTGAGACATGACCTCAGCTCAGATGGGGCTTTGGGTACACAGGACTGGGCTTGATGTGGCTATGTGGTCAGCTCTCTGGTCTACCTTCCCACTGGCCCATCTTGATATGTAACCCAGACCCCAGGGCTGTGTCCCACATGCAGAAGTCCCTTATTAATACATTCTGCTGCTCACTGTGGTAATGTGGTAATGTGGGGGCCTTTAATAGCACCTCCCCACCCCATCGTAACTGACAGCCGCCTTCTTTGAGCCACCACTGACCTGTCTGCAGTGGTATTAGTATTTTCCTAATACCTGCAGCCACATCTATTTCACTACCCAAATCTGAGTTCTTTAAGTGTCTGAATTATATTTGGATCCTCACAGTTGGGGCTAAGTGATTAACAAATGAGACTTCGACTTCTTTGAAAGGGTTCCTTCACTCTCAATCCTGGGCCCCAATGCATACTATACATTTTATAATATTGAGTTTATTAGTAAATACACAGTACGGCAAGTTATTGGGGAAATCAGAACTGTCCATGGCTTACATGTTTAGGGGTGAAAAGTACTCAAATACTAAAAGTAACAGGGCTGGGCACCTGGGTGGCTCAGTGGGTTAAGCCGCTGCCTTCAGCTCAGGTCATGATCTCAGGTCCCTGGGATCGAGTCCCACTTCGGGCTCTCTGCTCAGCAGGGAGCCTGCTTCCCTCTCTCTCTCTCTGCCTGCCTCTCCATCTACGTGTGATCTCTCTCTGTCAAATAAGTAAATAAAATCTTTAAAAAACAAAAATAAAAGTAACAGGGCTTTATAAAATTTCTATGACAATATATGAAAAAGAAATGTGGTGACAGCTTTAAAATAGTCCAGTTGTGTTCTCTACTGCTTGGAAGAACCTGTACACTTGTTCTGTTTGTACTTTTATTAGATCCTATTTTACTTTTTTGGTGTCAGGACTCTAAATTTTGAAATGCTGTTTAAAATGTTTAAATTATTTGCATTATCATAATTGATCTCCATACACTGTAATGGTATCTATAACACAAATACAGTTATAAACATAGATTTGAAATATTTTAAGATATTTAAATTAATAGTGTAAAATATCAGTTTATACTTAATGTCATGTTTTTGATAGGATCATATAAGCATGTTCACTTCTTTTATGTGAATACAGACAAAAATTCATTTACTTCCCTAGAGAAGTTATTTTCCTAAGCATAAAGAAATAAACTCTCATATATCACTATATCTAAAATGTAATTGAAAAAAAATTTCCATATTTCAAAAAATATTATATAAGTAATGATTCTTGAGATTTCTGGCCAAGATCTAGTTAGAAATGTGTATTATATTGCAATCTAGAACCAACATAGGTATCACATATTTAACAAGTGTATGAAAATTCTCTTTTGCAAAATATTTAACTTTACATGATACCTTTTGGTATCTCTAGTCTATCCTATTTAATTTTTTTAAAAATAGCTGGTTTTGAATTACTAAATTGATTTTCCAAACCACTGATGGGTCATTAATGATTCAAGATCTGCAGTTTTTCAACACTAAACAAGTGGACTCTGGAGTTCACAACTTTCTCTATTAGGTCCTGGTAACGGCAGATTACTTAGAGTGGCTACTAGTCATAAGGAGGGTAGGCGCATGAAAACTGTCACCTTGGGCAGCCAAGAAAGGCACCAAGTCATTGTGGGGTCTACTTACCCCATTTTCTCAGCATAGTGGCCTCCTGATTAATTACTTTGCAAATCACTCATTAAAACTTGGCTTTGCAAAGCTAGCCCTTGGTCCAGTTATTGCTGCCAGATTTCCTGTTTACACTGAACTCAGTGTGTTAGGTTATTGTCCCCACTGAAAAGGTGAATCAAAGCAAGAAATCAGATTCCTAGCATCGTTCCAGGGTACAGACTGGTAAAGAATTAGTGAACACTAAATGACTGTAGGTGAAATCTAGCAGCTTGCTGATAAAATAATTCTACAGTAAATGGACCAGAAAGTTTAATATAGTGTGTTTAATCTTCACTGCTTTCTCCTGGCAGCCACTGTTAGGCACTGGCAGTCACTAGTAACTTTGAAATATCTCTTAAAGTGGTTTCAGGATGAACATTTTCTGTATTTCTAAATTAAGAGGTAGGGTAAAGCATTCTTGCAAGTACACTGATACACATTTTCTCCTTGCATAAACATATTTCTGCCCCAAATCATGTGGTTCTATACACCTGCTTCAATTCAACTATCATTGACACATTTATTTTCTTAATTTTGAAGGATAAGAAAAACCACAATCAGAAAACCAACTCTTAGTTTTGTTGATTTTTTTCTATTGTTTTTCTATATACAATTTCATTTATTTCTGTTCTAATCTTCATTATTTCTTTCCCTTTGCTAATTTTAAGCTTAGTTTGTTCTACTTTTTCTAGATCCTTGAGGTTTAAATTTAGGTTGTTCTATTTGAGATCTTTCTTCTTTTTAAACACACGCATTTATGGCAAAAACTTTCCCTCTTAGTTTTGTTTTTGCTGTACTTTACATTTGTCTTGAGGTATTTTCTAATGTCCTTTTGATTTTTCTTTGACCCAATGGTTGTTCAAAAGTCTGTTTAGTTTTCACATATTGGTGAGTTTGCCAGTTAGTTCTTTGAAAAGATAAACAAAACTGATAACCTCTTTGTAAGACTAAGATAAAAAGAAAACTAAAATAAAATCAGAAATGAAAAATGAGCCATTACAACTGGTGCCACAGAAGTGAAAAAGATCATAAGAGACTACTATGAACAATTAAATACTAACAACTGGATAACCTAGGAGAAATGGATAAATTCCTAGAAATATATGGCCTTCCAAGACTTAATCATGAAGAAATAAAAACTCCAAACAGACTTATAATTAGTATAGAGACTGAATCAGTTATCAAAATCTCCCAATAAAGAAAATCCCAGGATTAGATGGCTTCACTGGTTAATTCCACCAAATATTTTAAAAAGAATTAATGCCAATCTTTCTCAAGCTCTTCCAAAAATGGAATAGGAGAGAACACTTCCAAACTCATGAAGCCACATTACCCTGACACCAAAGTGAAAGATACCACAAAAAAAGAAAACTATACTCAATATCTCTGGTGAATATAGATGCAAAAATTCTCAATGAAACACTAGCAAACTGAAGCTAACAGCACATTAGAAGGATCACACTACAACCAAGTGACATTTATCCCTATGATGGAAAGATTGTTCAACATATGAAAATCAATGTGTCAATGTGATACACATTAACAGAATAAAAGATAAAAATCACATGATCATTTCAATAAATTAAAAAAAAGAACCTGACAAAATTCAATATCTTCTTGTGATACAAATTCTCAACAAACTAGGAATGGAAGGAAGATACTTCAATCTATAAAAACCATATATGAAAAGGCCAGAGCTAACATCATACTTAATGGTGAAAATGAAAAGCTTCTCCTCTAAGATGAGGAACAAGACAAGAATACCCATTCTTGCCACTTCTAGTCAATAAGGTACTGGATGTCCTAGCCCAAGCAATTAGACAAGAAAAAGAAATAAAAGGTATCCAACTTGAAAAAGAAGTAAAATTGTTCCTGTTTGTAGGTGACATGATTTTATATAGAGAAAACCATAAGGATTCCATAATAAAACCTTTAGAACACATAAACAAATTTCGTAAAATTGCAAGGCACAAAAATCAGTTGTATTTCTGTAAACTTCAATGAACTATCTAAAAAGAAAATTAGCAAAACAACCCCATTTAAAATAGCACCAGAAAAGAATAAAACATTTAATAATATACTTTAAAACTATGAAACACTGATGAGAGAAATGAAAGAAGATAACAAATGCAAAAACATCCACATTCATGGATTGAAAGACTTAATAATGTTATAATGTCCATACAATATCCAAAGTGATCTAAAAACTCAATGCTATCTCTATCAAAATCCCAGTGGCATTTTTTGAAGAAACAGGAAAAAAAATCTACAGTTCTATAGAACTACAAAGTTACAAGAATAGCCAAATCAATCTTGAGAAAAAAACAAAGTGAGGGTATCACACTTCTCAATTTCAAAATATGTTACAAAGCTACAGTGATCAAAACAGAATGGTACTGACATAAAGACAGATATGTAGACCAAGGGAACAGAATAGAGAGCTCAAAAATAAATCCATGCATATGGTAGACTGATGTTCAATAAGCGGGTCAAGAATACACAATGGGGAAAGAATAGTTTACTTCAACCAACAGTGTTGTGAAAACTGGTTATCCACATGCAAAAGAAAATAACTGTGCCCTTATGTTACATTATATATAAAAGTCGACTCAAAATAGATTACAGACTTAAATAGAAGACCTGAAACTATAAAACTCCTAAAATAACACAAAGGTAAAGCTCTATGACATTTGTCTCGGCAATGATTTTATGGCTATGACACCAAAAGCTCAGGCAACAAGAACAAAAACAAGTGGGATCACATCAAACTAAAAAGCTTCTTCAGAACAAAGCTAACAATTAGTATAAGATTTTCCTAAAGAATTGAAATCAAGATCTTGAAGGGATATTAGCACCTCCACTTTCATTGCAGAACTACTCACAAAAGTCAAATACATAAACAACTTAAGTGTCCACCGACAGACAAATGGATAAAGAAAATGTGATGCATACATACAATGGGATATTATTCATCTTTTAAAAAGAAGGAAATTCTGCATTATGTTGACAACATAGATGAATCTTGAGGACACTATGCTAAGACATAATCCAATCATAGAATGACAAATACTGCATAATTCCACTTATATGACATTATCTAAAATAGTCAAATTCATAGAATCAAACACTAGGGTGGTGGTTGCCTAGGGCAGGGGGAGAAGGAAATGGGGAGCAACTAATCAACCGGGATAAAGTTTCAGTTAAGAAAGATAAATAAGTTCTAGAGACCTTAAATACAACATTGTAACTATAGTCAAAATACTGTATGTACACTTAAATTTTTGTTAAAAATGGTAGATCGCATGTTAAGTGCTCTTACCACAATTAAATAAATAAATCAAGCCACAATCAACACAATTTTTTTCTGGGAAGGATAACATGCAAACGAACTAGTTTCTTTCTATCTCTTCCCCACACCACTCCTAGGAGGATTATAGGCCAAACTTTTTGCTTATCATGTAATTTTTTTTTTTTTTGTAAAGAGGTTACCTATTATATATAGGTTATTCGTGTCAGATGAAGTATAGCTTCTCAGCTGATGCCAAACAGCCTTTTCTAAACTAACACAGGATCAAGTACATAGCTAAGGGTAGTTCAAGAATGTCTACCTTACAGTCATGCACTGCAGCTACTGAAACCACAAATCAGTGCTAAGAGGCACCAAGCTCTGGTCTTGCTGTCAAATCTGTATGTACCTAACCCACAGGAAAGCTCGACCTTCCTTATGTCCAACAAAATAAGCCCTACATAAGTCCATTTCCTCCTGATTGGTTCTGCAATAACAGGAAAACAACTTTGAACCTCATACAACTGAGAACTTAAACTTTATATAATTTACTCATTACTTGTTTCTCATATGTTTATTTCTTCTCTTCAATGGCCTTGAGCTAATCAAATGCTGGAGTTTTGTATTTTTCTTGTATGATCTCTTGCCTCCATTAGGCAATGAATGGTACCCACCTGATACTTGTGGTCTGACCAGCTGATTTCTGAGTTTATCTGGTGTGTGCCAGTGGAGGTATGAGTATAGTCTAGGATGGGAGCAGGTTCTGAGAGTGTAGCCCTTGAGGTCCAGGGAACCTTACACTTCAAGAATTACATACCAGCATAAAAGTTGTCTTTGAGCCATTATAAAATCTTAGAAAGCAAATGTCTGCAAGATTGTGGTATCAAATTCATGTAAAAGGCCACACATGCTTGTGAGCAAGTGGCCAATAAAAATTATTTGAAAAAGAGTATAAAGCTATGGATCTTTTAAATTATTTCTAGCAAACAGTATGTTATTTTACACCAGTTAGCTTCTAAATGCCATAGGATTTGATGTAGACCTAAACAGAAAACCAGTTTGCAATCCTTATGTCAGTTTTTGAGACATACTTTTGTGTACAGGTAATCACACTGGGTGTCCTCCTTTTAGACATTGAGGGTAGAAGTATTTACTTGTCACATGGGTTCAAAATGCAACACACTTCTATGGGCTGAAAAGTTACTATATAAATAATACAGGGAAGCCTTTCCTGTGCCTTACATCCCCAAATACGATTAACTAGTATAAAAATAGAATATACCCCAAATGATAAACTTGGTGACTTATTTAGTTTTATATTTTCTGACACTCATATTTAAAGAAAATTTCTTCATTGAGCAAGAAGAAAATAAACCAAACAAATATAGTACATGTGGGGGTGGAGAAAATGAATCTGACATTTTTCCTAGTGCCTGGCTTTGACTATTATATTTCTAATTATAGAGCTATGGACAGGGTTGTTTTAGGCTAGAATGCAAAATGAGTGAGAAGAGATCATTTCCTGGGTAGAGCCAGACCATTTTGTAAAGTAACATTAATCTTTTTTTCCCCCCCTAGCAAGTCATAAAACATGGATGCCTTTTATTTTAATGATATAAGTTTCCAAGTAATTGAATCAGAGATACAGAAACATGGCCTGATGTTGATAAGCCAGCATGATCTGGCTGATTACAACATCTTCCTTAGGTAATTTTCAGAATCATCAGGATGCTACTTAAACACACGCATACATACACACACACACACACACACCCCAAAATCATTCCCTGAGACTCATCTGCCCTCCATGTACATCTCATTAAGACATTATAATAGAAAATCATATGTGATGAAATTATCATCCTTCCCCAGTAAAAGAGATAAAGTGAACTTATGTCCCTTAGGTGTCTTTCCCTGACCAACAACGAATCACACTGCAGGGGTCACCTCACTCATGTTCTTGCTCTGACCTCTTGATTTTTCACTTCATCTAAATGGCTTAGCTACATCACCTAAGCTCCCACCTGGAGCCTAATTCTCAAACCTTGAGCCTCATGGTTCTACACTGAGCCCCCAGAGGGAAGATAGGCTATCCTCCCAGGAAAGCTGTGGGCTGGCAATGGGTCCACAAGGTCAATCAGGTTCTGACATGTTAGAGAGGTTTCAACCAGATGTCTCAATGAACTTTCCTGGATATGGGAGTGTTATGTAGAAGGAGTTTTGCCATCAGGCCATCCGCATGTAGAAGTCTATGTTGTTGCTTTCAATTTTTTCCGAATGACATTTGTTTTAAAAACGCCCAGACCCCAAGGAACATAAAAGCATTCATTAGAGTTCAGAGACAATTTAAAAATACTGATGCCAAGGCTTCCCTATCTGTCTTCCATCACCATCCCAGGCGGAGAGACTGAATTGCCTGCAATAAGACATAACTAAATTAGTTATGAGTTTCTGACTTTATTTTTATTATCAAGAGCCTACTACATGTTGGGCACAGCTCTAGCCACTTGAAATATTCTCCTGCTTTCCCCTCATGACAAACCTGTGAAATAGGTAACATAACCCTCATTTGACGGATGAGAAAATTCAGCACCTACTACGTGCTGGGTGCTGATCCATATGCTGGGGTTGGGATTAGTTACCACGCACAGGAGCAATGTTTGGGGTTGTCCGATTCAGATTATACTGCCCAGAAAAAGGGTTCTGTTTAGCAGTATGATTTCCTACCTCTTTGTTGCTGTTTACCACACCTCCATATTGCTCCAGTGCCTTCAAAGTCAGCCCCCAAATCCAATCCTCATGCTGGTGGCCACTGTTTGGATGGCTTGCCTCTTCTCATACACTGGACAGAGATTTCACACAGTAAACCCAAGAGCAGGTTGATTGTGAGGGAGGTGAGTAGATATGTTATTTTGGCCAACAGCAGGGAAGTGAAATTAGATATTATAGTATGATTATACCTTTTTCTGTTGGAATAGATAGACTGATCACTTTGTTATAAGAAAACAACAATTTTATTCCATAAACAAATCTGAGATATAACATGATTAATAACTACGCTATGAACTTATTAGTAGAGAAAAGCAACTAAATATTTCTGGTGGAGAATGGTTTAGGGACCTAAATTATCTGGTTTACACATTCAGAGTAATCAGTTTTATCAATCAACTGCCATATCTCCAGTGACTGGTACTCATGGAAAAATAAAAAGACTATTAACAACTCTAGTGTGGAACTGAAAAAGAAAACTAAAACAAAAACAACTTTAATGGTGCTCTAGGATGAAAGGAGAAGCTGCTATAGTGACAAGATTTTTCTATATAACTGAAATGTATTTTATCTCATTACATAACATCTAATTATACTATTTACAGCCACTGTCACCAAACTGTACAGAAGTTTTAAGCAAGCAGGCTACAGTTTAATTTTTTATGGGCTAAAATGTATCTATTTATAATGCTGAAGAAAGCACTGTGAAATAAATAAAAATTGGGAAGTGTATTGAATAATGAAGGTACTGTCTCCATTTCACAAAAGAATTAATTAATATGAAAATAAATAAAAATTACTTTTTTTATTATTAAGCATGTACTAGAAAAGATGACTTTTTGTAGGAATATATATAGAAACCAAGTCATTAAGCCATTTAGTTTGTGGCCAGGACCTTAAATTCTGGGAGACATACAACTCTAAAGATATTTAAATCTCTCTGTATTTACTGAAAAGTTACATTTCCATGCATAATGATGTCAGCTCTCCAAAAGTCTCATTTTATTTCCCCTTTAGGCTTGTTTATTTGCATTATCTTATCATTCATGTTATTTAAAATACACTATATACAATATAAATTAAGCCAAAATTTTTGGTTAAGGTGTAATTAGTGAGTAGACTGACTTCAGATGAAGCTGAATAAGAGACTTTGACTTATAATTTCTAAAGAGCTCGAAGTTTAAAAATTTTAAGACATACTTTAGATTTTTACCTGTATCATTATAATGAACTAGAAGCTATTCTTTAACCTAAATCCATTTTGAGAAAAGCAGCAAACACCTGAAGTGTCCTGAATTAAGCGTTGTCAGTCCAACTCTCTTACTCTTTCTAAAAGAATAGCATTTTTAAAGTGCTTTTTGTAACTTAAGTAATGGAGCCATCCAGGTAACTGTAGGGAATAGGTGTGTATTAAATACTCTGACGGGTATGGAAAGTAACCATGAGAATCTGTGGAGGAAAAGGTCCATAAAAATCAGAGCAAAGTGTCAGAAAGCACAAACATCTGGGGTAACTTAGCTTCCTGGACAAATGGTCCCACATACACAGGTTTACAGCCCCAGAAGGTACATCCCCATGTTCACACAGATGGCCCAAGCCTTCCAGAAAAGGGAAAGTTAACTTTGGTACTCTTTGTATCAGAAGACAGAAGTGAGAGTCTTGGTTTAGAGACTCTCGACAAAGCAGGATTAAATTATCCGAAAAACTAACACGTTTACAACATGTTCCCTATAGTGGTAGATGAATGAGGCTTATTGTAACTGTTAAGTAGTAAGTGACAGACTTTACATAAGGCCTCCAAAAAAGATACACCAAGCTACTGCTGATGCCAAAGGAAGCATTCTATTTGTCAGCAGAGGGATCTATTTGGCACTTATGGGGTAATGCTTCAGAATCAACTATAGGATAATGAGATTAACGTCAGTCTGCCATCACCTTCTTCTGCTTTGGTTGATTAATCCTCAGTGAAGATCTTTTAGTGAAGTATATCCTGTTACCTAAAGCATGTTCAAGTAAAAGAGAGACCACCTTGCAAAGTTTGGCAAATAAGTAAATCCATCCACAAAAATCCAGAAACTACACTCAAGTTCTCATATAAAACTTAGGAGCAGACCTGATAGTTCAAAGGGTCAGCAGAAGGGAATTCAGCCAATTAGTGCAAAATAAATCTCCATTTTAAAATAAGGTTGAGCATTCTCTACAATACTGATGATAATATCATTATTAAGATATTAATAGAAAACTCCCAAAAGTAAAAAAAAAAAAAATCATATATTTAGTGCCAGCTGATCACTAATAGTGTGTGGCAGAATAAAGGACAGTCCTTAAACTCTCAAAAACCTAACTGCATCTGAATCAGGACTTGGTTAGGACTTGATTTCATTTACATTTATTTTATTTCAGATGTTATTTTATTTATGCTAGTCATTTTTAAAAGAGGACTCTGGGGGCGCCTGCGTGGCTCAGTGGTTTAAGCCTCTGCCTTCAGCTCAGGTCATGATCTCAGGGTCCTGGGATTGAGCCCCGCATCGGGCTCTCTGCTCAGCGGGGAGCCTGCTTCCCCCTCCCTCTTAGCCTGCCTCTCTGCCTACTTGTGATTTCTCTTTCTCTATCAAATAAATAAATAAAATCTCTTTTAAAAAAAAGGGGGGGAATTCTGTTTAATTTATATATGTCATTCAAGCACCCATTCTTCCCACTGACCAGTATCATTACTCTTGAGGAACTCCTACACTATGTGAAAAACAAAATGAGTTATTATTAATTCTTACTACACTTATGATTCCAAAGCTCACATGTTTTTAAAAGTACTGTTAGTAGTTAGTAGGCTGCATTTTAGAATTTAGGATTCTGAAGTTATATTTGCACCTTCAGCTGTTTAGGGCTATAAACAAAGCTGTGGGAATTTACGCTCACTTTTGCCCAAATAATAAAGGTCCATTCACAGAACCCATTCACTGAGATGGCAGCCCAGTTTGCCCACTCAAACATACCATGCAGCGTCTTCTGCAGCTGTCAGACCACACCAGTAGTGGATGGTATCACCCTCCATATTGTTCAGCCTTACAGAGCAGACTCCCCCTGCCCCAGATTTTGTAATTTCTTGGGTTCACTGGGTGCTCAGGAAGGTAAGGATTTGGATTTAAATGCACCCTTTCCCCAGCCACAGATGATGAAACTGGGTGGTTTAGAGCATCTCGAACTTCTTTCAGAACAACCTGAATAAAACTTACAATCAGCAAAGAAGAGGCTATTACACATGAGCGGAGAAAAACTAGAAATGCTGCTATTCTTGACCACTTTCTGGCCATGGAATACTGTAAGAACTTGATCAAAGCTATAGACTCTCTTCCAAAAAAGAAAAAAAAAAAAAGTAAAGAAAAAGAAAGAGAAGATACATGTTGCCCATGTTTCACACAATTTTAAGGAAGAAATGACTGATGTTCTGAATCCCACCCGAGTTACAAATGAAGTCAATAGTGCCTCCGCCATTTTCCTCGGGTCCCTTGTTAACTTTGAATTGTTCCTTGTTCCCTAATTCAGGGTCCAGCTGGCATTGGCCCTTGGCTGGGCCAGTGAGCCTGCAGTGCTGTGTCAGGCGGGAGATTAAAGGAGGAGGGTGCAGACCCTGGGCTCTTCCTGTCCGTCTCTTAATCAACAGTCCCCACACCCAGTCCAGAGGCTGTGCCAGCTTTGACTGTCTTCTACTCTATGGAATAATTCACATACAATTCCTGTTCAACGCTGCCAGTATTTCTTTCCGGTGCTAAGGGCATGATCCAATGAGAAATCAAGTTCTACTTGATTCTCCTGAATCAAGTTTCAGTACAAATACAATTAAAAGCACATACTATAATGTGTTTGTGTCCAATTGACATTTCTGATAAATGCCTCAACTGTTTAACAAACACTGAGGAGAAACTGAAAACACCCAAAAGGCACTCATCCAATTTGCACTAGCCTGTAAGTGCTGGCAAACATCAGTGTCTGGGAAGGCTTTTAATGTTATTGATAGCTTATTCAAATAGGCTGGAGTGGTCCCATAGGGCCTGAATCACTCCTGCTGCTGAGGAATAAGCCACTTATAAAGCAAAGATGGGGAGAACAGGCTCAGAAGTAAGTGTTCTGCAATGTCTAAATCAAAATGGCCCTTCTCAGCATCTATGATGTAACCAGATGGCAGTAACCCTTTCTTTCAGTTACACAACCCAACCAGCTGTAAGGATGCCTTGAGAACCAAATGCCCAATGACTTCCTTTAAGAAAGAAAATCTTGTAAACAGGTAGTGTGCTGTTTCGGGAGACTTTAGCTCTGATGGTCACAGGAAATACCATGGTCTTAAAGTTTGTTTTTTTAGATACATGTCCTTGTTGAGGACAACAATCTCAGGGAAATAGAAAAAGACATTGTACAAAAGGAAAGAAAGGGCAAAAGAGAAATGGAAATGCTGAAAGAAGACTTTAAGAAGAGGAGAGGGCTAAAGAAGTGGGGCAGGTGCCCCGTGCTGGTCAGGGAGAAAGGATGCTAGCATGCGTGGAGGCACACTTGGTTGCTGGTGATTTCAAGGCTCAGGGGCCCTTGGTGGAGAAGGTAAAAGAACACAAATATAGGAGGTTACAGAATGGTATTCATTTTTTAAAATGTGTGTGTGTGTATTTTACATATATGTATACACACATATATGTTTGTGTTTTGCAGGAGAGTGGAGATAAGAGGGCAGACTGAGGAAAGAGAAGCTTAAGTTAGTATTTAAAAAAAAAAAAAAAGAACATCAATTAGTTGGAACTTGTTTGATGAGCTTTGATGGGATCTTAGCGAACCCAGATAGAAAAAAGCAATCTATATGCTCTTGAGCAAAATATCTGGATAAAGAACCAATAAGGGACAGTTTAAATGCCTGATTCTACTAAAACAAAACACCTTGCTTAGTGCTCTTCACAGTGAAGACACTGAAGGTTTCAAAGACTGACATACTCAAACAGTAGGAGCATAAAGATAGGCTGGATTCTGCTTGTCTCTCCCGCAACCAAATTTTGGCTACCTCATTGCTCATTAGGCTCTGAATCAGGGGCTAATCAGGAAAAATATAAGGAGGAGAAACGCAAATCAGTCAGCTTGTGAGCAGCTCTGGCTGAAAGATGGATCAGAAGAAGATTTAAACTATCATAAAGTTTGGTTATTATCTGTGGGTTTCAATTATCATTGGCACCTCAGCTCCCAGGAGAAGCAGTAATTGAGAGCCAGCTGTAGAAATTAAAATTATAAGATAGGGAGGCTGTCAGTATTCTGAATGGCAGCTTTTGATCCGCAGATGGGCTTTGTTTTAAGAGGCGAGTTGGCAGGGTTGTGTGTCTCCTCACATGCATCTGTCAGAGGGTGCAAAGCAGAAAAAGCTCATTTGCGCTTCCATGTTAGAATCACCACGAAGACTCTGAGACCCCTCCTTAGATGATGAAAATATGGGAAGCTCATGATAACAAGAGTACTAATACCAGGCAGAGGCAGGAATCCAGATGTAGAGTTCTTACTCTGCAAGTGAAAACAAAGGCTACTCTAAAACTCCTCAAGAAAGTGGTATGAGACAGACATAGTCCTCAGTCTTGGGGCTAATTGGAAGCTTTTCTGGTGTTTCAGAACACAAGGACGAAGGTCTGGTAACTTTCAGCTTGTCTAAAAAGCTATATAATGATTTACTATAATGGAAAGACATTTGGGATAAATTGTGTTAGCTGACAAAAGCAACTTACAAAAGAGTATATTAAATGATTCCTTTTTTTGTGTGTATAATGTGTGAAGAAAAGAAATATGGGAGGAAAACATGCAAAATGCAAACAGTGATTGCATTTGGAAGGTGGGATTATGGGTGGCTTTATTTTCTTCTATTTAACTAAATCTTTAAATTTTTCTACACTGAATACATTAGTTGCATAATAAAAATATTTTAATAACATTAATAGTAAAATATATTTTAATGTATCTTAAGTATGTTAAGATATTTTTTAAATGTATTAATCAGAGGTCACATAGCCAAGATGTTGAACCTGTGGGAATAAAAAAGCACTTTCATAACCGATTTCCAAAAATTCCCAAATAGATGCCCCAGGATCTCTTTAAGGAAAAGCCAGGAGGAATGCAATGTAGATTTCACTCACTACAGTATATTTACAGGAATGTTTAAGATCGGCTAACTACTTATGAAGTCATGGAATCTGTAATTAAATGCACTCTATTTAGTCATTGCTTCAAGAGTAAACTTAGGGTTGCCAATGGTTTTCTTCTTACTTGAGAAGATAACAGTATGTGCTCTGGTGAGTGCTGTGAATTGTGTAAGACTGATGATTCAGACCTGGCCCCCTAAAGCAAATAACACATTATATGTTGAAAGAAAGAAAGAAAGAAAGAAAGAACGAACGAAAGAAAGAAAGAAAGGAAGAAAGAAAGAAAGAAAGGGAGAAAGAAAGGCAGACAATAGCAAATGAAGGTAAGAGTTCCCCAATTCTTGGCATCAGAGCATTGAGTGGCATCTCAACACTCTACTTGTTCTACTTTTGGTGGATTTAATTCCACTGTTCTGAACACTGGGTACAGAGAATTCCTGCTAAGAATAATGCCAATCTGTGCTCCCACTTTAAAGTGTTTGTTTCCACTTCTGCTGCTTTCTAGTCATCTAGACATTCCATGTAAGGCAGAAAAGATAGGTACCAGAGGAGAAGAGACGTTCTAGACTGGGCTGTGGGTGCCAGCAAGGAAGTGCCTATAGCTGTGTGATGATGAACAACTTGATAGAATGGTTGCCATAGCAATGGACATTACTGGGCTAAATTTGAGAGACAAAAATAGCTAGGATTTTCACTAGACTGTCACATTACAGTCATTTCCAAAAGCAACAAGAGTAGCAGTAACAATAGGCAACTACTCTGTACCAGGCCATTCATTAGTGCATAGATATTTTATATATATTCTCTTGCAAACCCAACAAAGTTGCCCAGCAGAAATCAGTGGCCTCATTTTAGAGAAAAGAAAGCCAAGACTGATAGATGTAAGCATACGCCCTGGGAGTATTATGTAGGTGCTTAAATTCATGATTCTGGGGTCAGACACTCTGAGTTCTTCCCTCAACTTCTTCACTTGCTATCAGATTGACATTACGCGAAATATCTAGCCTCTTTGTTCTTTGTTTTCCTAACCTGGAAAATAGAGATAATAACTGTGTCTGTTACAGAGAGGGTGTAAGGGAGTGGTTATGAGGGTGAAATGAGGTAAGAAGACATTGTAATGCCATTGGCTTGGCACTGGCCACACAGTCTTCAACAGGTGTTGATTCACTTCTCTTTCTGTGGATGAGGGGGTGGAAAGTCCAGGTCAGTCTGCATAAAAGCTCTCCCCATTCTAAAAACATACCCAAGATAATGTAGCCATTGTTCAAGAGACCTCTGACCTTTATTTTGATCATTTTCATAGTGAAGAAAATTATTTTTCATTTCCATGCGGTACTTACCGAGACAGTTTCCACCTGCAGTTGCTATAGAAATAAGAAAAACTGCTGAAGTGAACATTTTGTGAGCACTGAGACCAAATTTCCAAATTTTAAGTACTGTTATAGATAAGTGAGATCAAATTTCAAAACCTTAAGTGCTGTTTCAGATAAGTGTGCTTTTAAGAGACACAACTAAAGCATCTAATGTGCTATTAAAGCCTGTGAGTGTCCACACTGAATTCTTCTGTTGGATTTATTTCTACTGTTTAGAAAAACATCTAAGTAAAAGAGGACAATCCTTATATGTAATTCTGTCTTACGTGGTTTCTGCATAAAGTCCTTATGATCTAACTTCTTTAGTGGTGGTTCAAGGATTATTATTATTTTTGTTTTACTAGTTTAACAAATGAAAAAGAAGTCAGTAGACACAGACTTCCAATTTTCCAAATCACTTTTGATTTTTGTCAAAGCACAAACTATACCTTTAAGTGGTAGCGATTAATCTGTGTGCCTTATGCTCTGGACATTAGCATTTGATGATCTGACATTTGTATATCAATGTCCAAAATGTCTGCTCTTCTCCCTCAACCCCCATACACCAGAATCTGAGTAGTCATGCCTCATAGTCCATATTCATGTCAACTTGTTACATATTTTATTTTATTTTTTAAATTTTTATTTATTTATTTATTTATTTATTTATTTATTTAAGTAATCTCTACCCCCAATGTGGGGCTTGACCTTGAGATCAAGAGTCACATGCTCTTCCAACTGAGCCAGCCTTACATATTTTAGGTACGTTTTTATTACCTGTATTCTTTCTCATTACTTTCTCATTTCAGGTCATTTTACCTTTTAGAATTTTTTAGCAAGTAATTAAGTTATTATTAAGTAAGCTATTAAGTAAGTTATTATTAAATAAGTTTTTATTTCCTGTGTTCTTTCTCATTTCTTTCTCACTCCAGGTCATTTTACCTTTTAGAATTTTTTAAAATTATATTTCCTTATTTAAATGCTTTTCAGTTTTCTATATTCCAAAGCATCATATTTTATAAGATAACATGAACATTCAGAAAAATCTTCATGGCCTTCAGACCTGGGATAAATACATGCTTGTCTTCCCTCCCTTCCTTCCTCCTTCCCTCTTCCTTCCTCCTTCCCTCTTTCCTTTCCGTCCTTCCCTCCCTTCTTTTCCTTTTCTTTTGTATTAAGACTGCATTCTTTTAGAGCAGTTTTCGGTTCACAGTAACACTGTGAACCTAAAATTTTGCATATAACCCTGTCCCTACACATGTATAGGCTCCCCCATTATCAACACCCCACCATCAGAGTCCTGCATTTGTTACAACTGATGAACCAATATGGACACATCATAATCACCCAAAGTCTACAGTTTACATTATGATTCACTCTTGGTGCTGTAGGTCCTGTGGATTTGGACAAATATTTAATGACAAGTATCCATTATATGCATATGGTATTTCATTTTTTTCTACAACATTTAGCACTATGGCTTATCTTATTATTAAATTTATTACAACACAGGTTTCCTCTGCTATCCAAAGGTTTGCTTTACATCACTAAGCTTTTACAAAAGGCCTACATCAGTACTTGTTTTCACCAACAAAAAGAAGTTTGAAGAAGATTTTCACTTTTATAAAATGGTAATTGCTTCTCTTTACACCCTCTTGGCTTACAAAAAGTTTCACAGGAATGCTCTAATTTCGAAAGCTGGAGAAACCTGTACTTGGTTATGACCAAATACATTATTCTGTTTTTACTGTTTTCTCTTCTTCTATTATTCTATTATTCTAGCAAACTCCATTAAGTAATTGACCTTTTCTTTAAAGTGGTATTGCTTATTTGTGTCTTACATTAAGTTCCCTAGGTAAGCTAAATCAAAGTCGGGAATTTCTATACTTTTTTTTGTCTGTCTAGTTTTCAATCCAATATCACAGAATTTTTTTTTTTTTAAGATTTTATTTATTTATTTGACAGAGAGAGACACAGTGAGACAGGGAACACAAGCAGGGGGTGAGGGAGAAGCAGGCTTCCTGCTGCTGAGCAGGGAGCCTCATGTGGGGCTCAATCTCAGGACCCTGGGACCATGACCTGAGCCAAAGGCAGATGCTTAATGACTGAGCCACCCAGGTGCCCCCATATAATTTTAATAATAGTCATTTGTAATGGTCCTCCCCCACCCCGCTTTTTAAAGAGGGAGTGGGGAGGGGCAGAGAGAGAGAGGGACAGAGAAAATCTGGGTGTGGAGCCTGACATGGGGCTTGATCTCTATATCTTGAAATCATGACTTGAGCTGAAATTAAGAGTGGGATGCTTATATGAGCAATCCAGCCAATCCCCCATTTATAATAGATTTTTTAATTTGTCTAGCCAAGTTTACCTTCATGACTTCTATTTGTTAAAATTTCAGTTTTGATGTTTTTGATTTTTTTGATACTTCATTATTGATGATTTAACTATCAAAGTATAAAGTATTATGTTAAACTTTTATTTCATAATTAATAAGAATCTTTGGGCCAGGGACGCCTGGGTGGCTCAGTTGGTTAATCAGCTGCCTTCGGCTCAGGTCATGATCCCAGCGTCCTGGGATCGAGTCCCACATCAGGCTCCTTGCTTGGCAGGGAGCCTGCTTCTCCCTCTGCCTCTGCCTGCCACTCTGTCTGCCTGTGCTCGCTGGCTCACTCTCTCTCTCTCTAACAAATAAATAAATAAAAATCTTTAAAAAAAAAAAAAAAGAATCTTTAGGCCAAAGAAGGGTGGAAATTCCAGTGTCAACCAAACAATATATTTTATATCAGCAAATACTTATTAAGCACCTGTCATTTATAGCTACTTTTCTAGGCTGTAGGGCTGACAAGATAAGAGAGAATATGCCTCTTTCCACTCTACCCCCAAAAGAGTGCAATTCAAATTCATTAAGGTTAAATCTAAAATAGAATGCGAACACCTAGAACAACTCCAGGAAGGCTCCCCCTCTCACCTCACCCTCCCATTATGGGGTCTCACTTATATGCATCAACACAAAGAAAGGGCTCCAGGAAGCAAAGGCCTCAAGAGTGTCACTGATGTTAAAAGCAGCATGCAGCTTTTGTGTAGATGTAATTGTTCATCATCATTTTTCTTAATGATTCAAATGTTTCTGCACATTATCTCGTTTGACTGAATACTCCATTTTCACATGGGCCTAAATTGTGTACGAAATCAGAGTTCAAAAGGACATAAAAGCCTAGATTTCAAAACATATAGTAGGTTAAAAGACATTTCACTAGTATGGATAAACCCAAGGAGTGTCCTGACCAACATCAAATCTAGGCCAGCAACATAAACGAGGCAGAAAATCATCCATTGTCTAATTTAGGCTAATACTGCTACTTTAATTAAAGAGTTATGATGTCAGTTTGGAAACACAATGGGGGAGCAGCTGTGCTCCAGTGAAAACATCCCTACAATTTCCATCAACATAGATAAGCTCTTACACAATGCTAAGGAGATGTGTGCAAAGCCACAAATGGAAAGAATTGTAAGCAGAAGGCAATCTCTGAGTTTTCACTGAAGAAATTACCCTTCTTATATTATTAGATGGAGCTCCCGCTTACGTTTTCATTATTATTTCTTAACATGCATGGTCAAGATTCTAAGGAAAAGTGACTGGACTTTAAAGACATTATAATTATTAACCAACCACATAAAGAGAAATCATCTCATTTACTTGGCTGTGAGCCCTAACACTTCTACCCTCCTGCACTGCTGTCATTCATCATAAAGAGCAATGTCTTGAATATAGAAACAACTCAAGTGTCCATTGAGATGAATGGATACAGATGAGATAGATGTGTATGTGTGTGTGTGTGTGTGTGTGTGTATGTGTGTGTGTACAATTCAGCCATAAGAAGGAATGAGATCTTGCCATCTACTACAACATGGATGGACCCAGAGGGCATTATGCTAAATAAAATAAGTCAGAGAAAGACAAATACTATATGATTTCACTTATTTGTGAGATTTAAAAAAACAAAACAATCAAAAAAGCAGAAACAGACCCATAAATATAGAGAACAAACTCATGATTACCAGAGGACGGGGAGCAGGAAGATGAGCAAAATGGGTAAAGGTGGGGGAGGAGGTACAGGATTCCAGTTGTGGAAGGAATAAGTCACAGGGACAAAAGGTACAGCATTGGGAATATAATGTAGTGCAATAGTGTTATATGGTGACAGATGGTAGCTACGTTGTGGTAAGCATGGCATAACGTATAGACTTGTCAAATCACTATGCTGTACACCTAAAACTAATATAACACTGTGTATCAACTATACTTTAATAACGTTTTTTTAAAAGTAATGTCTTGAGTCCAACCCCACATCCATCCAACTCATCGCCTCCCTCCATCAGCATCTAGAAAGTACGGGTATATTTGAACCATTTGTGCCTAGGCCTATCACCACACCAATAGTACATTTGGTACTATTTTGAGAAACACATTGAAAAGTGTGCTCTTGAGCACATTTACAATACACAATTCTCTTTGCAACTCCAGTTTTACTCAGAAACAACCTTTCTATAAGTTGCCTGCAATTTTCATGTTTCCTGACTTTTATTGATATTCCAAATCCACACTAAGGAATTACCCCAAACATATAGTTACCTTAGAGTTAAAGGCGTATTTGCTTAGGAGTTCATTTATGTGTTTAACAACTTAACAGTTTCGCCTCCTCTTGGTCCTGGATGGCTCATCTCTCATCTGGGGATCCTTTATGTAGTGTGGTTCCTCATTTTTTTTTTCTTTTCTCAAGAAGAACACTGCACACCTGACTGCAATATGCAGCGAAGGCTGACTGTGAGCGTGGCTGGACCATCTGGTACCACAACTCAGATGTAATTAATGTTTACTGGGTGAGTACCATGTGTCAGATCCGGAGCGAGGCATTTCTGCACATTTGGCTGAATGCTCCCTGTGTACATGGGGCTAGTTCATTACTGGACTATTTTAAAAATCCCCATATATTAACCATGTCTTTTATTTTCTGTATTCTGATATTCTCACATCTTGGGCTCCTAATGACCCTGCAGGCACTGCCCTTCACAGGGTGAGCTCATTCCTAGAGATAAATAATTTGCCTTCCAGTGTGCCTTTCATATGCAAACCAATCAATCCAGAGCCCATATTCCCCTCCCTCACGCTCAGCACTGCTGTCCACCTGCCCTAGTCACCCCAGGGCCAGGTACCAGACAACTAGGGACAGACAGCCTCTATGCCCCAAAGCTCTCTGAAATTACTGAGTCCTAAAACTGCCTCTCCTGCTACCTTCCCTTGCCCACATTCACTCCATACTCCCTCCACCTCCATGTGGCCCTGCGTGACTTATGTGCTTCCTGCTTCTAGGGATCTGTGAGGACAATAAATTCCTTCCTTTATGACAGTCATTTCCATGTCTGCATGTCTTACCATACATGATTAAAGCATCCCAATTAATCATAGAATTGGCAGCTAAGATTATTCTGTTTTTCATTCATCCTACTCTGTGTGTTCACTAAAAACAAGTTTTAAATTATTCTTGTCTTTGGGGAGCCTGGGTGGCTCAGGTGGTTTAAGTATCTGACTCTTGATTGCAACTCCAGTCATTATCTCAGGGTCATGAGTTCAAGCCCCGGGTCAGCTCCACACTCAGTTGTGGAGTCCCCTTGACATTCTCTCTAGCCCTCTGTCCCTCCCCCACTCAGGTGAAAGCGGATGCAAGCTGTCTAAATAAATAAGTAGAATCTTTAAATTATTGTTGTCATTTGTCATCTGCTTGGCCCATGTTAACAATACTTAATGAAAGTAATTATACATAAGTTCCTTTAGTGTACAGCCAAAAAGACTGAATTAATAATTATTTTCTATTATGTGAAAGAGACAGCTCTGATCCATCCGCCAGGTCTCTTCACAGCACACACTGCTTTGCCTGTGCGTGGGGAGAAACACATACCATTTACTCTTCCCTAAGCAAGCAATGTTTATTAGAAGCCCACAAGCGACCTTAGTTGGTTACATATTGTGTTTCGGAGGGCCCACGTTTCACAGAACTGGAATCGGGGCGTATCTTTGCAGGTTTGGCTATCACATTCATAGACTGTGGGGTTATCTGGGCAATGCTAATTGTTCACTTTGGAATCTCATGACTGCTTCAGAGTTTGCTGCTAAGTGAAGTTCCTTGCCAGTTCCTTCTGTTTCATCTTCATAGAGCTTCCTGTTTGGGCTTGAAGGACATTCTGCTTGACTAGGAAGCAATAAGGAAGAAGCACTGACAGACAGAGGTCTGTATTGCCTATCAAGGCCTTCCTCTTCCTTTTCATCTTTTTCTTTGTCAAAATGTCAAGACGGCCATCTGGCGGGGGGGTTGGTTAAAAAGTAGACTGCAAGGCAAGGCCTTAAAGCGTGTGTGTGTATATAAATACACATATTCTCTCAGAAACACACATCCAGACAAGGTCACCAGCACTGAATTCCTGTGTCAGAGGAGTCTACTGAAGGAAAAGCATGTGCCTATTAATCCTGGTTACTCTCAAATACCCAAAAGGACAAGTACATGAAATTGAACTAAGCATAAATTTCAAGCAATTTATGATTTGGGATCACAAGAAACAATCAGAGTATTAAGTTGCTAGAAATTCTTTCAGTGGTCAAAGATTAAGATGGAATTTCTTCTATCCTGAACTAGTCTTTGTAATGGCATGACATATTTTGAATAGGGGTCTGTAAATAAAATCAAGGAGTTAATGCTGGCCTATACCCTTTCTCAATGTCTGGCATTTCTGTCAATGTCATAATTTTAAGAATACATCTTCTAACCAGCAGGAGAGTAGTGAACTACTTGATGTGCCTCCATGTCTTCCACAGGAGGATATTCATTCAGTCATTCTACAGATATTTATTTATTGAGCAGATTAACTATGTGTCATGGACTATCCTTAAGTGGCTAACATATGGTAGAGCACAAGACAAAAAAAGTCCTTGCCCCCCTGGAGCTTGGTCTAACAGAATGAGTGACTATATGAATGAATGAATCAATAGGGTTGAGGAGATGAAGGAGGCACAGATTAGCATATTTCACTGATTTTTTTTTTTAATATTTTAACATCTCTGAAATCAGGATGTATCTTAATATTGATGGTATCTTAAAACTGCTGATAACTTGGCAGTACCATTGTCATTTCTCTGCACATGCATAAATTTGGTCACAGCTGTTCATTCTGTTATCACTTCTAAATTATGGGCATTGTTGGTACTGCATGTGTTCTGTTTAATTGCCATTTAAATGGTTTTCAAAAAGATTCTGCGATGATTTGGCACTGAAAGAAGATGTTCCTGTGTATGCACCACAGCACAGAAACAGAGCAGTGGGGCATAAATATTATATTACTAAGGGAAACATTTGTCTTTGTTTGGCATTTCCATATTACCTTGCAAAGCAAGATCCAAATGCTTTACCAGATTGAAAAAAGAAAGACACAGAAGAGGAATCTGTTACAGCATGTTACTGAGATATAGCAAACCCATTGCCTCTCACACTTTGCTTAGGGAAGCAACAGTAATGAAGGAACAGGCAGGAAAAAGTACTAAAACCTACAGAACACATGGAGGCCTGAAAGCAATGAGAGAGCAGTGAGACTGATTCATACGGTATCACGGAAGATGACAGTTAAGATGGAATACATGTTATAATATAATTGGCAGTGTTTTGTCTTCTTGTGTAACATAAAAATGTTATTTCTTATAACTGATGACACTTTAGATTTGACAAAATATGGGAATAAAAACGAATAGCTAGTTAATGAGAAGTGTTATAAATAGAACAGAATAGAGTAGAAGTTTGTTGATACTGGACAGTTTTAAGTTAGTGAGGTACCTGCACAAACCCAACTTTAGGCAAACTGTGCAGTATCAATTTGGTATAGATTTGTAGATCACTAGTCATTCTAAAGAAGACTACATCACTCCATATCCCCAACAATTGTTTTTGGTATGTTTCCCATTCTCCTCCAAGAGTGTGACAATGAGCAAACCTCGTGTTCTACTTTCCCAACTTTAATTAGCACTGCTCCAGTTTGGGGCTTACAGTTTACAGAATTTAGAGGGGAGGTGCTGGGGCTGTATTCTAAACGCAAACCTTCCGACTGCTGCAGGGGAAGGAGTGAAATAATTAGACAGGAAAGTCCATCTGAAATCCCAAAGCATGCATACAGGACTTTGAGGTTCTTAGCACTAGAGTAACATGAGTAAAATGCCAACTACACAGATATGTTTCCAGGCAGCATATGGCCTCAGCTCAAAAATGCATCTATTTCTCGTTAGGCTTGGTACTTCAAATCATTTTGGAACCAGAGAGAGCTGAAAACTATACCAAGAGAGAGAAAACACACACACACACACACACACACACACACACACACACACACACCCCTAGGCAGGAGAAATGAGAAAACAATGGCTGTCGATCACAACACACACAATTTTTTAGGCACAGCTGCAGAACTTACTGTTTCACAACCGTGACATCAATTTTTTATACCATTCAGCCAGTGACAACTGTGTTAGTACAGAAGTGAGTAATGGAATCAGAAATAGGTGTGTGGCCACACCCATCAGCAAGATAACAGGTAAATAGGTTCCTATGCGGTGAACACACAGCTTCAGTAGTATTGACAATGGGCTATTACCATAGACGTGGCATTTCACACCATGGGGAAGGCCTGCTTCCTGCTCCTGGGGCCCTATGTTAATTTCCTTTCTGGTCAGCAGTGGAGAATACAGGAATTCCCTGGACTAATACCACCATCCCCAGCAACCTTGTTTCAGTTTTTTCTTTTAAGTAGGCAGGCCTATGTCAGGAATTCTCTGACAGTTGGTACAGGAAGATGAGTGTGCCAGTGTGAACAGTGCAGGGGATGTGTCGCTGCCAACTGGTGGTGTGTACTTACATGTGCAGAGCTAAAACAGACTTGGAAGACTGAGAGGGTAGAGACTGCTCCTTAAGTGGCAGTAGGGAAACACTTGGTTACCTGTCTTCCAGAACCAACTTCTCTGAAAGGACAAGGAGGTTATATGTCTGGAGATTCCCATCTGATTTACATGCTGGGGACTGGGGCTTGGGGGGAATCTGGAGAGTTCCTGAGGTTACCCTTTGGTGAAGGGAATACTTGTTGGGCACAGGCAAAGTGTTAGGTTTCCAGAGGGAAAAATAGTCTATAAAAGGGTTTGAATCCAAGAGGCCAGTAGACATAATATTTGCCATATTTTGATTTCCCACTACATTATAATATGGAAACTCTCTCTCAAGAGAGGCTGGGAGATAGCACAGGGTAGGGGTAAAGCGCATGGGCAGTGAATCAAATGGATCAACGTTCAAATCTCACCTCTATCACTTACTTGACATACAGTCTTGGGAAAATTACATCATCTCTTTTGTTTCTGAAACAGGATGAGTAATAATATCTCATCAAGTTGACTGTGAGATTTAAAGTTATAATTTATGGGGCACCTGGGTGGCTCAGTGGGTTAAGCCTCTGGCTTTGGCTCAGGTCATGATCTCAGGGTCCTGGTATAGAGACCCACATCAGGCTCTCTGCTCAGCAGGGAGCCTGCTTCCCCCTCTCTCTCTGTGTGCCTCTTTGCCTACTTGTGATCTATGTCAAATAAATAAATAAAATCTTAAAAAAAGGTCACAATTTATGTAAAAACTTAGTGATATACCTGGTACATAGTATGTGCTCAGTATTTGGATACTATTGTGTCACCATTAAAGAAGCTTCCTTTTCTTTATGATGTAAATGTTCTCAGAGAGGTTATGCTGCCTGGTGTGGGGGTAAATCTTATGGCTCAAAACAGGATGTCTGTGTTCTTGGCTAAGGGTGTCTCCAGAGCACAAAAATTGGTATTATGAAGTTGTCTTATGGTATGAATGTCTTGGTTAGGAATGAATAAAGTAAACTTAATAATCCATGTGTATGATCAGGAAGGTTGATCAGAATTCAACAGAATCTACATATATTCGTTGAAAGCTAATTTCAAGTCAAAGGGATATCCACACGTTACCACCTCTACTCTGAGCTACTTTACCATAGGCCTGTTCCCACAATCTTATGTAAAACTCAGTTCTACCTCTAATCATTTCTCTACATTGGAGAAAGTTTTGTAAAGCAAATAATCCCCAACTAACCCACCTTATTTTGAAGGTTAAAACTTTCTCCTATCTTCAAGTGGCTACACATGTTCTGTATTCTTTGTTCCCATCTCCCATCCGAAAAGCGGGGCTATAACTTCTCCTCCCTTTCCTGTGCTCCACAGCACCCGCCCAGCACTCAAGGAGAGCTGATTGGAAGCATATGGCAATAAGAAACTATTCAAATTTGACAGGAGTAATCATTGGCACCTTGGACACACTGGTGTTTGGGGGATCTTTAATTAGAAGGCAGACTTGAAATTTGGAAGCTCTTGGGGCATAGACATTGGTAGCGCCCACTCTAGGGAGAGAGAAGATGGGGGATACTGACTACCTGCTGTACTGTTTTCAAGCAAAAGCCATAAGGTGGGGGCTCAGGATGCCCTGTGTCCCAAGGACCCTCCCGAAGGGAGAGTCCCACAGAGGAATTTCCTCAAGAAAGGGCCTGTGTCAGGAATGCTGCTTGGGTCAGAAAGTGGCATGGGTTCCTGCATGCCCACATTCAGAACACAGGCGTCCTCAACTGGGTGCTCTAGCTCTCTTTCAAGGTGCGGGCCTCAGGGACCCCCGAGTCTGGCTCCTTAAGTCTCAGCATCAAACTTTCTCCCGGAACAAGACCTCTTTCAAACCACATGGAGACAGGAGGAGGATGGAGGATGGGGATGCAGCCAGCTGCTGCCCGAGACAGCCCTCCTCCCCCCACCCCGCTTCCCTCTGCCCCCACCCTCTTCCTCGCGGGGAAAGCGGCCCAGACAGCGCAGCCCCGCCCAGCCCCACCCACCCCGCTCCCAGCCCACCACTCGGTATTGGTAGCCTAGAGCTTCACAAAGCCACTTGCCGGTCGCTGCGGTGCCCCGGACGAGGGGGCGAGCGGGGTTGGGTACCTTTAGGAAGAGGCCAGGACACCGGCGCCCGAAGAGACCCGCAGCATCGCCCGCACGCCGCCGCCGCTGCCGCCGCGAGGGGCTACTTCGCTGCGCTGAGAACCCGATCCGGCGGGGACCGGGCTCCGCCGCCGCCTGTGCCGCTCGCGCTCCCTGAGCTGCGCTCCACTCGCTGCACCCCAGCTCCGCTGCCGGGCGACCGCCACTGTCAAGCTGAGCGCCGCCCCCTGCGCGCCGGGCCAGCCGCGACCCCCGGGACGCGCTGCCGACGGGATTGGCTGCGGAAGTCGCTGGCTCCGCCCCCGCGCGCCGCGCCCCTCCCGCGCCGGTGGCGCGCGCGGCGGCCGGCTCTCTCCAGGGGCGCCGCGGGAGGGTGGGGTCCCGGGCTGGGCGAGGCTTCCTGCGGGTACGGCGCGCGCGGAGCCTCCGCTACTGGGCTCTGCAGTTTCTCCCTCCTCGGCCCGCCCAGAAATAACTGGACGGCCAAGAAGAAAAAGAGGAAACATCTTCTGAAGGGCCCTTCGCGGGGAGGGCAGTGGGCTGCAGCGGTTCCGGTGTGAAATCTTAATGATAGACATTTATTAAGGAAGCCCAGGAAAGGCTACCTAGGGTGGAGTATTGGATTATAGCCAGAGGGTTTCTTTTGTTTTTTGTTTTAGCTGGTTTATTTTTTAACCTGAAGGCGCCCTCGCACACCGTCTAAACTTCATCTTACGAAGAAGCGAAATCCAGTTCAACAACTTGTCCAAGGTCACAGACCAAGGAGATTGATTCTCTACCTGTAGACCAAATCAAAGCTGCCTCGGGTTTTATTTCTTTTCAGTCATGAGAAGGGATGCACTCTGATATTTGATGCTATGTATATTGTGTGACAAGAAATTAATTAAAATTCCGATTGGTGGTTGCTAGAAGGTGGGGGTTGTGGGGGGAATGCGGAGTGACCGCTAAATGGGGAGGATTTTTTTTTTTTTAGGGTAATGAAAATGTGCGCCACCACTATCAAATCGCATAACTGGGTATACTAAAAAGCACTGATTTGTACAACTTTCAGATACGAATCTGAATTGTATCTCGATAAGACTTACAAAATATAAGAGGAGTAATAGTGCTTTGGATTAACCCACATATACACATAGTTGGGGTATGTCACAATTCTGTTCTTTGTGGACAGAAGTTTATGTACATGCGCTCCGTTCATTCATTCATTCATTCATTCAATAAGCCATGTCCATCTTTACCAGGCACTCTGCCAGGGGTACAAAGATTAATAATGCATGCTCTGTCTTCAGGGAGTTCCCATCCTATTGAGGGGGTAGTCTTTATAATACAATACAGTAAATGTTACTCCAGGAAAGTAACCAAATTGCCAGATTTGGGTACTAAAACCAAAGGAGGGACCTTTGCACAACCATGGAGGGGCTGGAGTACATATATTTTAGCAAGGGCTGATATGCTGGGTGTGAGAGGTGGGACAGAAAGTGAGGCTGGACTGTTACAGGACAAGTTTTACTGTGAATTAGAGCTCAGTTCAAGAGGCACAGCCTAATTAAAAAGTGAAAATTGAGTTCCTCTTTGTCTTTTCTATTCCTGGTATAGTGTGTGATTTTGGTGAATGGTGTTGATATAAACATAGACTCATTGCCTTATCATAGGGAACAATTGTATCAGCAACTGACCTTCATTTCTGCCTTTATGGTACATAAAGAGCTTTGTGCATTCTTTCCTCCAAAGCTGGAGAAATTGAAAGGATACGCTCAAGACCTTGCAGCTTCTAAGTGACAGAGCTGGAATGGAACTCCATTTCCAGGCTATGAGTCCCACATTCTTGATATTATTAGCCTTGTGAGTTGTGAAGCTTCCTGAGAAGTGCAAAGAACTCTTGACCTAAAAAAGCTTTTTAAGCAACAGCAAATGAAACCTGTTTTTACACTTGGAGTTGATCTACATTTTGGTTGGGAAGAGTATTATAGGTCCTAAGGGGAAACAACAAGCAAACAACAGAGCTAACTGATCCCCTTAGCTCTTCGATTGAGTCTGTGCAGGAAAATCCTGGATTCTAGGTTTTTGGAAGAGTTACTCTGCAACTGGAAAACTGGGGGATACCTATTTGTATTGTCAAATATGCAGCTGTCAACACACCAACAGCACTTTCCTTTTCTTCCACCTTTCCTTCCATCCCACATGGGATTCTGAATACCTTTTGAAAGCACATAGAGGGGCTTTGTTAATTACCTTACTTCCCTTCCCCTTATTTGCATCTTCATTCATCCCTCCCCTCGCTGCCACCAGGGTTCCCAAACCTTTTCACAGCCTCAGAGCCTGGGACCCAGTAGCCCCTCATAGAATGTTTGTTCAATGTTCAATGTTGTTCTATCAGCAAAAAGGGTATCATTTTTCTCCCCACACTAATTGTTTATAGTGCTGACATACATTATGAAATTTGGATATTAATTGGCACATATAGCATGTAAGTCCTAGAGCTTTGGGACATAGTTGCAAGAACATTGTAGAATTAATACATTCCACATCTTAACAAGCTGTGAATTGAACTCTAAATCTAAATGCCTGAAATTTTAGTTTCAATGTAAGAAAGCACATTAATATTTTAACAGTAACTAAGCTAAGTACTTGAGAGCAGAATAATTATAATATTTATTATAGAATTTTATCTCTGAGGAGATAGTTGATAAGTAGTTTTAAAGGTCTTTGAAATCCTTTCTAAGTCTTATTGTTTCTTTTCTTTTTCCAATTCCTCCTTTTAGTCTCATTTTAATCTTTCACAGTATTCTGTTATGTAATTAACACCTCAGCATTACAATATTATTTTCTGTTAAATTTCTGTGTAAAAAAAACCTAGGGAAACTAAAAGAATGGGGGGAGGGGGGATGCTGATCTCCCAGGAGTCTAAAGCCTGGAGAAAACCAACAAGAAGCCCGTAGCTATTTCTCTCGCAAGAACAGATGTTGTCCCTCCCAGAGGAGTTATTATGGGTTGGAAGAAATGAGATAATGACAATAAACAAGCTATTTTATGAATGTTATCAAATATCATCAGCACCAGCCGGATAGATCCCCAAATAAGTATTCTTTACTGATGAAAGTAAAAGCAGAGAAACATGACAGTTTTCTGAATATATTCAGAAAAAAATAATTTGAGCAAAAGAACCAACGTAATAGGTCCACACATGATAGGGTGTGGGAGACAGTCCTTGGGAAGTAGAAACTGTTGTTGGATGGAAACTATTGGTGGGCTGGCCAGACTAGCCATCAGCAGTCAGCCTTCCCTAGAACCATGGCTTTGCTGCCTTGTTGGGCAGCCCTCTTCCTCTCCAGGTCACATGGCAGTTGTTGGGACAGCAATCTACTGCCCCTTAGGATATTTATGGGACCCGTTTTATGGGTGAAAAGCCAACCAAAGATAGGAGAAGGAGAGGAACCAAAATACTTCCCTGCTTAGCAGTCTGCCAGATCCTGGTGTTTTTAAATCAGCTAGCCCTGGTGTTCCATGCTGTTCTGGGAGCATCAACATGTGGCAAAATTTCAGGAAAGGAAGGATGCCAGCAGATAGTGATTACAAAGATATGTAACCTGATGAAAAATCATAATTCTGTAGATAGTATAGGTGGAAAAATAATGAAGGTTTTTTTAAAAAAATCAAATATAATGCTACAATTGCATACTCTAAATAATTAATAGTAGGAAACTATTCCCTAGCTCAGACAAGAACACTTGATTCTGTCTGATTAGGGAAAGTATCATGACATGAGTGGATTTTGAATTGACAATGAGGGGTGTGTGAGGAACACTAGTCAGAATGAGGTGGAGAGGAAGCATTCCATGTGGAGTGAAAAACACCTGGAAAGTCCCAGGGTGTGCATATGTATGTGGTTTCAGAAAAGAGCAAGGTGACTTGCGGATGAAGTGTGGAGGGGATAGAGTTTTCTGCTTATCTAAGCTGTGTATAGTTTCTCTGCCTTTGTGTACTTCCAGATTCTCCACTTCTACCTCCAGGAAAATAGATACATATTTGAGAGAGGAAAGAAACCGGCTTGAAGTAACTTAGCTGTTACCATAAAGAAAAAGAAAATTAAAAATTTCACATTATGTGAAAGGAAAGTCAAACATGATATATAATTACTCAGAACAAACCACTAAAAGGACTCTTCAGGAGAATAAAGATGAATAGTTATCCCAAAGGAAGCTACTGTTTTGACATTTAAGTGGGAAGACATCCAAAAATTTAGACTAGGAGTATAGCCTTGCTTTTTTTTTTTTTTTTGAAGACCTAGTAGTGATTTTTCAGAGAAGCTGATGTTTGTAATTCTAATTATCTTCAAATGATAATAAAATAAAAACCTGATGGATGCATATATAGAGAAGACTGACACTGAAATAATTCCCATCTTTTTAAATACATGACTTGATGCATTTGCTTAACGTAGCTAAACTTCCCTCTGAAATGAATCATAATAATCCTTTATTTCTTACCTCTTTTTGCTTACTTACTAGACTAGTTGAAGTGGTTCCATTTCTTTCCTTTATTTTTTTTCTTTCTGTCTCCTGGCATGTGAGAATTATATTTCATGGCAGTAGGAGTAGCTTAGAAAGAAATTGCCAAGGTGTTAGTTTTTAAAGAATCCTAAGGATTGAAAGTATGTTAGGAAAATGGGAAAAGATAAATTTAAATCCAATTTTCCTAAATAGAATGAGGTATGTAGTTTGTGCAAAGAAAGACTGATAAGCTTGATCAGGATTTTGAGTGAAGGTCTAGATCAGGTTATTAAAAGTTTAGATATGAGCACCTAATAGAAAGTAAGGACCACCAGAATCCAGCAGAGATTAATGAAGAACAAATCATGTCAGATTAACCCTTTGGATTTCTCTAGGTTACTCTGATAGACCAGAAATTTATTAGGTTAGTGCTAATTGTCCCCCAATATCTGTTTGCCCCACCTTATTTTCACTAGAAGAGTCCTCTGTGTTTTAGTTGGAAACATGGCAACTTAGTTAGGATTCCAGTGTGGCTGCATGTGGCCATGTGACTAGCTTTTTCCTGGTCAATGGGATGTGAGGAGCACTAATGTGTCCCACCTCCCCAGGGCTTCCCTTCACTTCCTCCTTCCCTTTCCTGTAGACAGCAGTGGTGAGAAAACTTCCCCCAGGTGTTGAGAACAACCGTCAGGGGATGGTGCAATAACAACATGGAGGATCCCTGACTCCCTCAATAACTTCATGAAGAAAATCCACCTATTCCTCTCCATACCCTATATTAGAATAAATTCATTTTGTTTCAGCCACTGAAGTTTTGAGTCTCCATGTTATGGAAGCTTAGATTATAGCCTAGTTAATAAAATATGTGACCTTTGATAAGACATTTGCTTAGTCTCTTATGATACACTTCTATGCGAAGAGAAGAAATGTGTATAAGAAATATTTGTATTTGTAGCTGGAAGAATTAACCTTACTCAAATTGAACTCACAGTGATGGTGTATTACCACAGAAGGATCCAGATTAAAATCAGTCAAGGGATGGTCTGGGTCCGAGTTCAAGAAGTGGACTCTGCTATATATGTCTCCCTCACTGGAGCCCTGGACAGCATTAACTCCTCCAAACAACAGTATGTGACAATATGCAATGATTATTGCAAATCAGAGAAACTTCCCAGAGCTTTGGTGTCTGGATTTATTATTGGGGCTTGTTCACATAGACCTGCAAAGCTGACCTGAACATCCAGGCCCTCCAGAGGTAGAGCTGATACTGCATGGCCCAAAGCCCCAGCCATAAATCACATTATTAGACTATCTTGTGTGGCCCAAGGCTCTCAGATAAATAAAGACCCGTTAATGGGTAGGGCATTTCAAAGACCTGCAGATCACCATCCAGGAGCTGAGCGCAAAGACCAGATCTCTTTTTGGATAGGGTTAATTTAATTTAATACAAAATAGCTTTCAATCCATTGCATTTTTATTATTGAAGCCCAAACCATGCTGTCTTTGACCAAGGTGAGTCTCTTAAATTGGTTCCTGAGTCCTTATGAGAAGATTTATTGATCTTGGATATGTTCCTTGGTTTTCGGTTTGTTGTTGTTGTTGTTGTTGTTGTTGTTAAATATCATGACATGATCCAAGCTCATCTAGTTGCTTTTGGAAAAAGTATTTGAAGACCATAATCTGTATAGTAGGAATTTTCATGGTTATTGGGTTAATTATTGCTTCTAGGGATTTTCAGAGGACAGAGTTAAAATGATATATATTCTACATATTATATTGCATAATAAAGGTCAATTTTTTATGAGTAGCATACTAATATTTACCACTGAAAAAAGTACCACAGGACTTTTAATCAAGCTCATCCATATTAAAAATATATCTTTCTTACACACTGAGAATTCTGATTCTCAAGGACAAACAGAGAGGATATTAGAATTACAATATCCCCTATATATTCATTTGTTTTTTTTATAAACACACACAAAAGAATACTGCTACTAGTAGTATTAGCACTACTGATACTAAGGGTAACACTACTAACAGTATTATTAGTACTGCTGACTCTAAGAATAATGCTATTAATTGTATTACTCCAGTATGATTACTGAAAGCAGTTAGAATGTGTTTCCATATGCTTTCCCCAATGTTCCCCCAAACTGTTTAGAGGTCCTATACCTACATTGCTAGAGTATAAACCTCAACATAGTTTATTTTCTCTCTTTTGGACATCATTTTGTCTTAGTTGTGTAAGAAACTATACATTCAATGTTCATAATCAGTAATATGACAATGTCTATTTATTTTGGTTATCTTAACCTCATTCTTTCACAGATTTTTTAGGGAGAGCTCACAGAATAATGTTTCCTGATCTCTTGTATATTGATTACATTTTTCTATGCTATTTCTACCTGAAGAATCAGTTTTGTTGAATATAAAATCCTTGGCTCAAATAATTTTCCTTGAGTACTTTAAATATATTACTCCATTTTCTTCTGATAGATAGCAGAGATTTTGAGAAGTCTGATGGCAATCTAATTTTTATTCTCTTGTAAGTCACCTGCTTTTTTTTTTTCTAGATGATCAAGGACATTTTTTCTGTCTCATTTGTCTAGTAATTTTACTGGGATAGATCACAATGTTGGTCATTCTGGCCTATACTCTCAAGTACCAAGTGTGCTCTTTTAATATAGAGTTTCAAATCTTTTTAAAAATTAATTTCTGGAAAGTATGCATAAATAACAGTCTTTAGAGTTTGTTCTATTCTCCTGTCCCCCTCACTATACTTCTCCCAACCCATCCATGCCCAGAGACGCCTATTATCTATGTTGTGTCTTCTTTGCCTATCTTCAAAGTTTATTGTTCTCACTCAATTTTTTTTATATCTCTTTCATTTTATTCTGGAGTGCAAGTTACTTAAATTTTAAACATTACCTGTTATGTTTATTTGCTCTTGAGTTCCTTCTAGTTTAGTTTTTATTTATGAAATTACCTTTATAAAATTTCTAATTTTCTTCTCTTCTGTCATTTTATTCTGAATTTTTCTAATTTTTATTTTCCTTGTTCTGGCATTATTTATCCTAGTATTTTAGTTTGTTTGAAATAATATGTTATAGTTTGTGTTTGTTCTGGAAGCGTGTCTATCTGGTATGCTTTCATTCATTGTTTGTACAGATATTATTTTGCTCCTTATTCTTTTTTTTTTCCTACAATAACGTTGCATTGAATTTGGCCCCAATATTTCTGATGCCCAATTCTATGTGAAATTAGTTTTCTTGAATTGTTAGAAGACAATTGTTAGAAGGAAACCTTTCTAACTTTACAAAACTCCCTCTTTTATTCTTTCCTTAAAGTGTTGTAAATTAACAACTTCATTTATAATATTTTCTGGCACTGTTCCTCTCTCTCTCCCACTTCTCTGGACTGACTCTCTTTTCATATCTACTGTTGCTCTGCTTATCTGATTTTCCTCTCAATAGTAGCTCCTTGGGAGCTTTGGCTGGTCAGTTTTGAGACTGTTCCAGCCCCTCCAGACTTCTTTACAGTGCACCCTTTGCTCTCAGTAGCTGTTGAAGTGGGCAGAACCTCTATTAGTTTCAGTGTATGTTCTCAGGTTGGCTTGCCACACTTTCTGGTGAGTACTTTTGGACTACATTGGGATTTTCTTTTCTTGGCTCCATCAGATATCCTATTACTCCCCTCTGCCTCTTGCTGCACAGATGTTTTATTATAAATGGGTTTTCAGTTTTGCTAATCATTTACTCAGTCTGTTTTCATAAGGAATTTCAGAAAGTTTCAAAATATATGACAATAACACTACCATCATCTAGCAATAATCTTAAGGTTCTTCTGTGGTAGAATCTGTAGTATTTGACAGTAAGAAGTAATACCTAGTGGATATCTTTAGCCTGGGCTTTATCAGCCTACTCAGGTTGCCATAACAAAACACTGCATTGTGTGGCTTGAACTACAGAAATTTATTTCTCACAGTTCTGGGGTTTGGGAAGTCCAAGGTCATGGTGCTGGCCAATTTGGTTCCTGGTAAGGGTTCTCTTCCTGGCTTGCAGGTGGCCACCTTTCTTGCTCTGTCCTCACATGGCCTTTCTACATGTATGCATGTGGAAGGGGTGGATGAGAGAGAGATAGCTTTCTTCCTTTCTTTATAAAACCACTAAATCCCCCACCCTCGTGATCTAATGTAGCTCTAATTACTTCCCAAAGGCCTCATCTCCAAATAATCTCACTTTGGGGAGGAAACAAACATTCAATCCATCCCATGTGTTTTATACAAGGGTTATAGGTGGTTATCAACCTCATAAAAAATTTATATTCAAAATTTTATATAGATGTGTTCATATTTCTAGGAAGAGTCTAGTTCTTTCTAAAATCTAAAGGGATTACTGACCCAAATTTTTAAAACCGCTTTCATAAATTATGAGGTCTTTGAAAAGAACACATCTATTCCCCCTTTCAAGATGTGAATATATGAATGAGTAAATGTTTTTTCCTTTTATAAGATGTAAGGACAAGAAGGGTGATTTGATAAGATAAAAAATTAGCTTCCTTTTTCTGTTACTGATTTATTTTGTTTTTATGGGACTTTGAGTTTGCAGAACAACTGTTAAGTACATTTGCCATGCAAATACAGGGTCATCCAAAGAAAATATGAGAATTGATTATTGATGGGAGGCTGGAAATAGTATAAGTGTGTAGGTGGGCAAATGGAAATCTTGTAGGCAAGCTAAAGACTAGAATTCCTGCCACATTTTTGCTGTTAAAGAAGTACTTTTTTTTTTTTTTTTTTTTTTTTTTTTTTTTTAGAGAGAGAGAGAGAGAGAATGAAAACTTGGGTTGGGGAGCAGTGGGCACTAGAGTGGGGGAGAGGCAGAGGGAGAGGCAGAGAGAGAATCTTAAGCAGACTCCAAGCTCAGCACAGAGCGAGATATGAGGCTCAATCTCACAACCGTGAGATCATGACCTGAACTGAAATCAAGAGTCAAGCATTCAACTGACTGAGCCATCCAGGTGCTCTTTATTTATTTATTTATTTATTATTTTTTTTTTTCCAATGCCCTTTAAAGAACTATTCTTACCAGATTATCTTGGGCCACTTAATATGATAGCAATTTTTTATTTCTTTCAAAGGGTGTCATTCTAGTGATGAAATAAAACCAGAGGAACTCCAACATTAATAGTAAATGCAATCAAGGCAATTGTTATCCCTGTTTGGGTTTGGAGTCAGGATGAAGTGTTTTCTGGCAGATTTGAATCATGCTAGCTAGTTTTACAAATTCAGTTCTCATTTCCAGCTGAGACTATTCTGCTTTTATCAGGTTAAAAGATATGTGACTGCTGGAAGAACCACACAGATGTTATACTGTAAAAAGCAAGTGCAGTGTTTTCAGCTCTAAGCAGGTTCCCGAGGCCTTGTGCTCTGCACCCACAGCCTTCAGCGTGATTCAGAACTAGGACTCCTTGAATTACAAGAGTTGACAGAAATTAATCCCCAGGAATGTTAAAAATAGGTAGACCAAACCCTGGAGCTCTGCTGATAAAATAAGATATATACTTGTTGACTGAGCAGCCTAGGGCACTCACGTGAGATTGACCAGCAGCGAGGACCTAGAGAGGGGAAGTGGGGGGAAGTGTTATCTCCAGATGTGTGCACAGTGTAAAAAGATCCAACAGCAGCCTGCTTTTCCCTTAACTATTCATTGAAGTGAATCAGGTTAAACTCAACTCAATAACCACCTTAAAGACTGAGGGTAAAGGGCAGCTTGAGGGATGTGAATGAAAAAGGGGAGGGACAATTCCCATGTGGGCTGGGATTTAGGTGTTGAAAGTCTGTAGGTATGTGAGTCCAGGGGTTTTTTTAGCAACATTTGGTAGAATAATTCTCAGCTTCTTTCTTGCACATAAAAGATATGAAACCCTGTTCATTTCTTTTGAGATATATGTGTGTGTTGCATGTGTGTGTGTTTCGTTAACTATTTTCTCTAGGCGTTTAGAAGGTGTATTTCTGTAATTGTGTTTTTAAACTAATACCTACCAAGTTCTTTAGTAAGAGGGCTCTAAGTATCTTATAGTTAAAGCTTCCAATTTGAGGTCAGAATTAAATATCCACTAAAATTTTAAACATGCAATTTTCAGATACCTTTTGAAAATATACTCAAATTATAGATTTTGAAGTGCCAAAGAATATAGCTTTCATGAATTTGGACACGTTAAACAATTAGTTATTATGAATAAAAAGGAAATCCTCAATACCTCTTTGCTCAGAAAAAAAAATCAATTTTAAACTCAACTAAAAATAAAATTGTAATGAATGGGAAGTCAACTATAGCTTGATTTGTATGAACTAGATTAATGTATTAACTCTTTTATTATAGTCAATTTACATACCAGAGCACAAATTTTTAAATCTTAGAGTAATATGTAATTATAGAGTAATTTTTTTCTTTTTCTTTTTTTTTTTTAGAGTAATTTTTTTTCTAAAAAATTCTTAATTTCTCTAAAAATAGGCATGGAAAGAAAAAATTGCAAACCTCACATAAAGCAAAATGCATTTATATCTGTTTGCTCTTTCAATATCTGAAAATTCCTAAGACCTTAAAACAAACAAAAAATTATATTTTTTATAAATTGTGTTGCTCTGTTATTTATAATTATTCCTCATTGTTTTAATCTCTATAAGACCATTCATCTTATTTCTCCAAATATACCTTAGGAAAATGAGTTAAGTATTACATAATTGAGGGATAATAATATTGAACACATGAATAATATAACTGCTTTTTTTCTATAGTTTTTTTTAGAAATATTAAGATAAAAGAAACGGTGAATTTTATTCTATTCATTTCTTTGTTAATCAATATTGCTGATAATCACATGTTACTAAGTTGTAACTACAGAAAATCTATGGCTAAACTCAGGGTTAATATTCAAGGTTAATGGTCTTTAAGCATTTAGTTCATCCTCTAAGTTGATTAAATAAGTATTATTACTGCACAATCAAATCATACACACAGAATTGAAAGTATAGTTTTTATTTTGATAAAGCATACCTTTGATTTTTCTAGAAAATGAGATGTATAGGCCTCTAGGATGAATAATGCCCAAGTATGCATTTAAAGTGTTTTAAGTATTGATTTTTAAATTATATTTCAGAAACATTATAGTTATGTTTACAAACACAATAACAAACATCTCTGTGGTATTCAGTAATAGCTGACAGATGAGAGAAATAATGTACTTCATTTTAAAAACAATTTAATGTTAGATATGGATCACAATATACACTTGGATTAAAGTTATTCGATTAAGAGACAACTATGTGGAAATATTCCTACTTTACAATCTAAGAAATTTAACTTTTCTGTGTCAGTTATTAGGAAAGAGAAAATAAATCAACAATTTGGCCTAATGCACCGTTGGGTGCATTGACACAATTGAATTTTTCTTGAAAATGCTGTTTCTAAATTGGAAAATAAATACTCAGATAAAAATAAATACTAAGGAAAAAAGATTATTAAAAATAATACAATTTATTTTCTGCCTTATAAAAATTGAATCTTATGACTATGAAAAACTGAATTATTTCTTTCTTGCAGTTGATAATTATTAATTTTGAGACTCTAACATTAAGCAAAAGTGAATAGTACTCTGATCTTGCAAAAACTCAAGTTATTGCTTTTGTTTTTGTAAGTCTTATAGTTTAATATTGTTTTTTTTAAACTTTAATTCTAGTTAGTTAACACTCAGTGTAATATTAGTTTTAGGTATACAATACAATGATTCAACACTTCCATACAGCAGCCAGTGCTTATGATGACAAGTGCACTCCTTAATCCCCATCACTCGTTTCACCCATTACCCCACCGACCTCCCCTCTGGTCACCATTTTTTTCTCTATAGTTAAGAGTCTGTTTCTTGGTTTGCCTCTCTCTCTCTCTCTTTCTCTCCGTTTTGCTCATTTGTTTTGCTTTTTTAAATTTCACAAATGAGTGAGATCATATGGTATTTGTCTTTCTCTGACTTATTTCTTACTGTTATTTTCTTTATGCAATGACAATTCAATGACCAAGTCCTTTAGCAATGAAGTCCATCATAATAAAATTGACCAAATTTGACAAAATTAATTTAGAAGAAAAAGGTTCCTTCACACTGGTCTTGGTCATGATGTTTTTAAAAAATTTGATACCAAAAACAGAAGTAACAAGAGCAAAAACAAACAAGTGGGACTATATCAAACAAAGAAGCTCTGTACAGCAAAGGAAATCATCAACAACCTATGGAATCAGTGAAAACATTTGAAAATCATATATCTGATAAGAGACTAATTATCAGAATATATAAAGACTCTTACAACTCAGTAAAAACAACAACAACAACAACAACAACAACAACAACAACAACAAATCCTATTAAAAATTGGACAGAGGAACTGAATAGATGTTTTCCCAAAGAAGACATATGAATGGCCAATAGGTACATGGAAAGATGCTCAACATCACTAATTATGTGGGAAATGTAAATTAAAACCAGAAGGAGATATTACTTCTCACATCTGTTAGAATGACTGTCATGAAGAAGAAAACAAGAGAGAGCAAGTACTGACAAGAATGTGGAGAAAAGAGAATCCTTGTACACTGTTAGTGGAATTGTAAATTGGTGCAACCTCTATGGAAAACACTTTGGAGGTCCCTCAAAATATTAAAAATAGAACTACCATAGGGGCACCTGGGTGGCTCATTGGATTAAACCTCTGCCTTCGGCTCAGGTCATGATCTCAGGGTCCTGTGATCAAGTCCCACATCAGGCTCTCTGCTCAGCAGGGAGCCTGCTTCCTCCTCTCTCTCTGCCTGCCTCTCTGCCTACTTGTGATCTCTGTCTGCCAAATAAATAAATAAAATCTTAAAAAAAATATAGAACTACCATATGATCCAGTAATTCCACTTCTAGGTATGTACCTAAAGGAAATGAAAACAAGATATCAAGGAGATATCTGCTCTTCCATGTTCACTATTGCATTATTCATGACAGTCAAGACATGGAAATAACATAGGTGTCTATCAATAGATGAATGGATAAAGAAGATATAGTGTATGTATACAATGGAATATTATTTAGTCTTGAGGAAGAAGGAAATACTGCATTTTCAACATGGAGGGACATTGAACACATAATGTTAACTAAAATAAGCCAGAAAAAACAAATATTGTATAATATCACTTATATATGGACTCTAAAAAAAAAAAAAGTAGAAGAAGAAGAAGTCAAACTCATAGAAACAGAAAGTAGAAAATTGATTGCTAGGGAGTGAGAGGTGGAGCAAATAGGGAGAAGTCAGTAAAAGAATACAAAGTTAAAGAAAATAATTTGAAAAAAATCCCAAAACAAAAACCAGCCAGATTTAAAACCTATACCCATACATTAATTATATGAATCACGACTATGTGCACATGTTAGCAAGGGAAAATATATATCTCTTTGAACCACATTTATGTGTTATATCCAAGTAGGAGGTAGACCTAAAGGCCATTCTTAAATATGTGACAGTTGATGAAACCTGTCTCCCCAGTCCATATCTCCCATTTTCCACATTATTCATTTCACTGAATGAGTGAATGACTGTTCCTTTTAGTCCTTTTGGATGGTCAGGGCTTTTGGGGAACATCAGTGATATGGGCCTCATATTTGCCAATTCGTAAGAACAAAACAAAGGGCTTGCCCACATTGGCCTTTATGCTTTGGGTGTCCTGAGATCCAGAGCTCTGGGTTTGCATATGCCACAGGACATAAGAAGAAAGTGATGAGTGCATTGTTTGTAGTGGTACTTGTTGAACTTCTCACTGCAGCTTTCTTAACTAAGGGTTATGGCTTCTCCATAGGACCCCCTTCACTTCCCAGGCTGTCTCCTCCTCTCTTGAATTCCCTTTGCTCAGTTTCTGCTCTTTCCCACCACTTCCAAATAGGAGCTGTGCTTCTCACAGGACACTGCTGCTCAAGGTCACTTCTGATGAACAGTCCCAAATACTGCTGGCAATGTAGTCTTTGCACACGGCTTCTACCTCAGGAAATGCAGAATGATTCTCTTGCATAAACTGGGGGCATTTAAAATCTTTATGATTTTTTAAAAACATGAAAGTTAAGATATTGTGAGTGTTTTGTGTACTTATACTTGTTACTTATTTTGTGGGTGGTACTCAGTACCACTCAGCACATAATTGTTCTCATGTGTAGGGCACCGCTCCTTTAATTTTCTCATTTTGGCACGTTTATCCTTCAGAACTGCCAGATCAGAGGATATCATCATTGACAGACACTGAAATCCTCTCTGTTCTAAAGCCAAGTATACTACCAGACTAATGGGAATTAAAGGAATCAAAAAGGCTTTTGGCAAGATATTATCGACATTCCCAGAACTTTAAAGGAAGGAACTAGCAGGTAGAGGGCCTCTACATCAAAAGATTAGGGCCAAGAAGAGCTTCTCAGATTGGAGTGAATGTGGTCATTTGGTGGTAGTTATCTTGGCTCCCCCAGCCAGCTGGAGTCTGGCTCTCCTTAACTGTCAAGTAAGAAATCTCCTCCATTAGCATCACAGTAGGAAAGTGGTTCTCACGGGTCATTTGTCTCTAGGGGGTTATTATTAACATACACATGTCATACATTCTGTGGGAGCAGCCCTACACATCCATCCTCCTTCTATAATACTCAAGTAGCCTCTGGATTTGCTAGTTAGCCCTTAAAATCTGAGGGCATGAGAACACACCAACTATTGGAGTTATAAGTAAGGGAAAGAGTACATGCTTTAGGTTGGGGGGATAAAGATAACATAAAGATGGTAAGTCAAGATGGCCAAGTTAAAAGAAGGAGTTTGGGAGGCCAAGGGATTGCAAAGGGTGGAAATCTTCACAGAGCTTGGTAGATCTTTTTTTTTTTTTTTAAGATTTTATTTATATATTTGACAGAGAGAGAGATCACAAGTAAGCAGAGAAGCAGGCTGAGAGAGAAGGGGAAGCAGGCTCCCTGCTGAGCAGAGAGCCCGATGTGGGGCTCGATCCCAGGGCCCTAGGATCATGATCTGAGCCAAAGACAGAGCCTTAACCCACTGAGCCACCCAGGCACCCAAGTTTGGTAGCTCTTATGGGAGAGAGAAAACAGAGATTAACAGAGAGAAAAAAAGAAGGGATACTCAAACCAACTTTACTTTTTTCCATTTTTCTTTCAGTTTAGCCTAAGTCTTACTCTGTTTACTATCAAACTGATTCTCACCTTCTCTATTAATACTTTATTAATATTTCCCAGAAAAATCAGAATAATTTTCTCACTCTTGTTCACTGGATTTGTTGGGGGCGGCTCCACTTCCAACAGTTCTTGTGCTGGTAAAGAGTTAAAAAAAAAAGATCTCTGCCTTAGCAAAGGGAAAGTGTTTTAATTTTTAATTAATAATGTATTTTTCAGTGAATCGAAATAAGAAACTCAAGGATCTCTGAAGGTTGATGAAGGTTATAGAGAGGCAAAGGCACGTATTGTACTGGGTGTTATATGTAAACAAGTGTAAACAATGAATCTTGGAAATCCATCAAAAACTAATGATGTGTTGTAGGGTGACTAACATAACACAATAAAAAAGAAAAGAAAAGAAAAGAAAAGGACTTCATTATATTCCCTAATTTTTCTTTTGTGGCAACCATTTGTAAGTGAGTTTTTATGTTAATTTGAGACTATTTCTTTCTCAGAAAAAGAGAGAGAGAGAAAGGGAGAGAGATGAAATGTTTGTAGTGAGACAGTCTGCAGCGGTGGATGTTTTTCACTGGACACCTTGTCATACCAACTGAGCAGAGGACTCAGTGGTCAGAGGCAGTAGGCATAACTTCCCAGGCATAACTGACACTTTTCAGCAAAGAGCTGTCATCCCCATGATGTCCAGTCTCTACATTATCAGTCTCTCTTTCTCTCGCAAATTGAAATGTTGATTGCTCTTTTGATTTCCTACTTACTTTCAAGCTACTTGCTATCTTTCAAGCAAGTCTCCTAATGATTATGAAGGAACTTCACAAGAAGAATTACTTGCAAAGTTCTCTGGTCAAGATGGGCTGAAACATTAACAAAATATCCCCATCCCATAAAACCATTTTACTATAACTTTGTACACATTCACAGGACTTAGGACCCATATATCTCCTTTCTATCCATCCCTACGTGTGTACTTTCAGCTCCCTCAAGTCCTTTCTTTATACCCAAGATGGCAGGCTTTCATGTAGCCTGAGTCCTGGGTGTATAGTGTATAAATTATGTGGAGTACATTGACATTCCCTCAGAGTTTTTGATTTTTGACATCTCTTTTGAGCCTTAAAAAGTTAGTTCTAGCCAGATGAGAGAATAATCCAGGAGAGTATTATTCTAGAGTGATCTGAATGGTTTAATGTTGAGAAGGATGGACTTATGGAATAAGGAAAAAAACAAAAAACTCTCCAGAATCTATTGAATAATCATCATCTAACATCTTGCATTCTGCAGAGTGCTTTCCTCAGACATATATTATATTGTCATTAAGTTTGCATGATAACCACCCTGTGAGAAAGATGCGGAGGGATAATTCATGTCTTACAAACATTAGAGATTCAAAGACAGTACAAGTCTTATTCAGGACCACACTGACTCTCTGTGGCTCATCTGGAACTTGAACCAGATCTTTTGATGCCCAGGGTGAGATTTATGTCATATTTCCACCCAAAATTCTGGCAACCTCATATTTCCTTCATGGTATGTCTGACATTCTGACAGTGTAAAACAGGCCAAGGAGGCTAACAGAAGTAGAGGTAGCTTCCCCTGTTCTCCATTGTTTCTCCGCAGTGGTGGTGTGGTGGTATTAATTTCCAGTGGCCGCTTTGTCAAAGGACCACAATATGAGTGGGCTTAAAACAACAGAAATTTATTTCCCTACTGTTGTGAAGGCTAGAGGTCTTAAACCAAGATGTTTGTTGGGCCATTCTCCCTCCAAAAGCCCCTGGGCGGGATCCTTGTCCCTTTCAACTTCTGGTAGCCCCTGGTGTCTCTTAGCTCTGGCGGGGTAACTCCAATCTCAGCCTCTTCTTCACATGATTGTCATCCTTCAGTGTCTGTGTCCAAATTTCCCTCTCTTTGCAAGGACACCAGTCCTTAGATTAAGGATTCATCCTAATGACCTCAATTTAACTTGGTTACATCTACAAAGACCCTATTTTCAAATAAAACATTAACAGGTACTGTGGTTTGGGGCTTCAATATATCTTTTGGAAGGACATAATTCAACTCATAACAGTATGTTAGTCAAGATTCTGCAAAGAAACAAAACCAATAGGATGGATATTTATCTACCTATATAGATAGATATAGATATAGATAGATACAAAATCACTATGGAGGCTGAAAAGTTGCATGATCTGCAAGCTGGAGATTCAGGATAGCTAGTGGTATAATTCAGTCTGAGTCCAAATGACAGATCCAGCGAGTTGGTGCATATCCCACTCTCAGAATGGAAGATAAAATGAGATGTCTTAGCTTAAGTAGAGAGGGGGAAAATGGGGTGAATTCCTCTTTCCTCCAACTTTTGTTCTATTTAGGCCCTCTGTGGATTGAAGGATGCCCACGGGACAATCGGAAGGCAATCTACTTTACTGGGCCACTGATTCAAATGCTAATCTCATCTGGAAACACCCTCAGAGAAAGACCAGGAAATAATGCTTAATCTGAACGCCCAATGACGAGTCAAGTTGACACATAAAATTAACCATCACAATATCCATTCATGGCTGGGAGGGATCCAGCAAGTAATTTAAAAATTTAGGAAACATTAGCAGCAAATCAATTCAGTACTGAGGTACATTTGACACCGACTTAATTTGTAAAATTGTCAAGGATAATGCTGTGCATGAAATCTGCAAACTCAGACTCTGGAGTGATGTGTTTATTTGTCCAGTCTGTTTGCCTACCTGCTTATAGTATGTACCAGAGCAGCTTTCCTCAATGTCTACCTGGTAAGTCCTCTGGCTAATTCTCGTCTTGGAAAGGATCCTGAGATAGAAGTGTATGAGACACTGTAGTAAACCACATGCTTTCCTGGAAATTCATTACCACACTGGCTATTCAAGAGCACAAATTTTTTTAAATCCTATGTTTCATTTTGTTGCATTCTAGCTCTCTTACAGCATACTTGACTTTGCAACCCCTCCTTTAAAAAAAAATTATTTCCCTTCCTAAAAATTTTGAGAAATGCTAATCAAGACTTCAAAAACTTCTTTTTGATGTCTGACCCTTTCATTGCACTCGTGCACTGGGTTTGGGTCCCCTTTTAGTGAGCACATCTCTTTCACCCAGCACTTCTTAAGGGCAGAGACTATTTCATCCATCTATCTATCTATCTATCTATCTATCTATCATCTATCTACCTACCTATCTACCTTTCTTTCTTACTTTTCTGTCCCTAAAGTTAGTGTGATGGTTGGTACATTAAAAAATGCTTCATGCCTTATGAATGAATGAACAAAGTTAGATACAAAATGTTTCACAGCGGGAAAGTAGTTAAATCAATTAAGATTAATACATCCATGGAAAATCATGCATCTCTATATAGAAAAACAACAAGTATGAAAATTGTATAACAAAAAAATTTTGCAATACAGCAAAAAGAAAACAGTATAATGCAATCATATGTACTGTACACTAGTTTTAAAATGACAATATTTGGGTAAAAATCTCATGAGAAGTGCCTGAGATCTCACAGGATTTGGACCATGATCTCACGAGCTTTGGATTGAGATCACGTGATTTCCCCGCGTTCTCACCATATTTGAAATGAGTTCTGACGAGATTTCTACCCAAATTGAGTCACAGTCTGCGCGATGGTGCAAGGCGAGCCAGTGGGTCTTGAGACCAGTGGAGGCAGTTGTGAGCTGCATTGGGATACTCTGGGAGGCTCATTCATACCACCGGAGGGAGTGGTGAGCTGCAGTGGAAGAGCCACTGGAAGGCATGGCAATGCTGCTTGCCACCATTGGAGGCAGTGGTGAGCTGCAGTGTGAAAGACTTGGGAAGATGGATCCGTGCAGCCTGCGGGCACTGAGGGCAGTGGTGAGGTGCTGGGTGAGACCTTGAAAGGTGACATACTACAGCTTGTTTCTACAGGAGGGAGTGGTGAGCTTTATAGCCTCTCTTTCCCCAGGCTCAGAAGTGATGGTAACAACCCCTAGAGCCATCTCAGCATTGTGCCCCATGTCCCTGGGTTTGGTGATAATGGGCTGTCAGGATGGTGGAGGAGGTGCCTCCCAGTGGGGGTCTGGAGCCTGGAGGAAACGAGACCCAACTCATGTTGCATTTGGAACTGATGAGTGTGTTTTTGGAAGAGTAACATCACTTCTCCAAAAAGGACAATGGCATTGGTCGATTTTAGAATGAAGCTTATTACTACTTAAGAAATAAGCATGTGTCTCCCGTTGCCCAAGAACTGAAGCAGGTGTACAGGCCTTAGATCGGAGGTACCATTGTATCCCCACCTGACAACACTTCTCGATTCTGGCTCCATGAGACCTGATGCTTTGAACAGCGTCTGAGTCAGTCATGCAGCTTGTCACAGGACGTCAGCGTTCAGAGAAAGCAGCAGGTACATTGGGCACAATGTCACACCCATGTCAGGACAGGAAGTAAAACTTCTCTTCAACCCCAAACCTCCTGGGCTTTTCTCTTGTCTCTAGTGGAGCCACAAAGTCACACTGAAGCAGCTGTCAGCAATCTAGTGTGGGTGCAAGAGTTCCTTAGTTTCCATGTAGGAAGAACATGGCAGGGGATCCCATTTTCTCTGTTCATTCTGGTTTACAAAGGTATTTGGAACATCTCTTTCCTAGGCAATTGCTTTGATTAAAAAGGGAAAATGAGATTTACTCTGTGTGTGTTTTTAACATATAATCTGTTCCTTCACCTAGCAGTGTTTATTCCATTGGGCCTAGGCTGTGGTGGAGTGGCCAGCAGAGTTACGTGGCTTTTTGCAATCAGATGGAGACTTGGATGATGTCTTGTCATTTGTCAAAGGTGATGTTTCCTAACTGATTAGTCTTTTCACCCAAAGAGTTACAACGAGGGTAGAGGAAAGATTCAAAATGATTCTAAGGAGAATTTGATGATTTAAAAATGAAGCTTGACTTTCTAGTTTCACTAAATGGATCATCTGGATAGTTGGACAGGCTGTATTTTCTCTGTAGTTTCATTTTTGGTGAAGTCAGAAAGAGAGTCTTTTTTTTTTTTTTAAGATTATTTATTTATTTATTTATTTTCACACAGAGAGAGATCATAAGTAGGCAAAGATGCAGGCAGAGAGAGAAGGGGGAAGCAGGCTCCCTGCTGAGCAGATAGCCCAATGCAGGGCTTGATCCCAGGACCCTGAGATCATGACCTGAGCCAAAGATAGAGGCTTAACCCACTGAGCCACCCAGGTGCCCCCAGAAGGAAAGTCTTTGGGAATTCTCCTGGATAGAAGCACTCTGGTGGCTTCAAAGGGCTTGGCATCAGGAACCCTGGGGTGAATTTCTGTAGCTGCTTGCCTGACCCTGGGTGAGTCAGGTTATCCCCCAGGTTTTCCATCTCCTCCTTAGGAAATTGCTGGCAGGTAATGCTCTGCTTAAAGTGGAACCCTCCTGCACTGTTGGTGGGCATGTGGGCTGCTGCAGCCACTCTGGAGCAGAGTATGGTTGTTCCTTCAAAAACTAAGAATTGAACAGCCCTAGGATCCAGCAATTGCTAGTATTTACCCAAAGGACACAAAAATGCACATTCAGTGGGGGTACAAGCACTGTGATGTTTATAGCAGCATTATCAACAACAGCAAAACTGTGGAGGTAGTCCCAATGTCCATTCACTGATGAATGAAGAAGATGTGGGAGATAGATACACAATGTAATAGGACCCAGCTTTGCAAAGAATGAAATCTTACCATCTGCAAGGATGTGGATGGATCTAGAGTGCATTAAGCTAAGCAAAATCTGTAAGGAAAGACAAATACCCACTGACTTCACTCCTCCGGAATTTCAGAAAGAACACGGATGAACATCATGGGAGGAGGAAGATAGGCAAATGAGGAAACAGACTTAAACTTAGAGCACAAACCAAGGGTTGCTGGAGGGCAGGTGCATGGGGGGAAGGGTTAAATGAGTGATGGCTATTGGGGGGGGACACTTATTGTGAAGAGATCCAGCTGTTGTATGCAGGTGAGGAATCATATATCCTACCCCTGAAGCAAAGGAATTAACACTGGACAGAAACAAATTGGAATTGAAGTCAATGAAGAAAAGAATAAGACCATGTTCTGCTTCATGAAGAGTGAGGTAAAAATAGAGTGATTTTCACTCTCCTATTCTGTAGATGATAGTTTTCAAACACACTGTGGTAGGATACGCTAGTTTCTTATTGCATAAGGAGTCCTCAGAAAGCTGCAATGAAAGATTCAGATCCCAGAGCATGTTCATTTTCCACTGATATGTTACTTACCATTTGCCCAGGTAGAAAGGTAAGTGCAGAGAAATATGACAGAAGAGGAAAGAAGATGTTAACCATTCATGAAATAGCCCTCTCCCTTTCTCATGAAAGCCTTGGGCCAGTGTCATTTTGGAAGGGGGGTGGATCCTGGAGCTTTGCAGCAGGCAGGGGGTTCCAGGTCTGGGTAGAGCTGACAGGGGTCCTGGAGGAGAGCGGAGTGCATACTGCAAGAGGTTGTGGGCAGGGATGGCTCCAGGGGTGGCTGTGTGTCTCCCGTGTGACAATTGTGACAGGTCCGGGCGGTGAGCAGGTTCCTGGCTGAGGACAGGGAGGCCTGGGTGGAGAGCTGGTAGAGCCCCTTCTTCTGTGCCACCAGCCTCCACCAACACACACAACCTTATCATCTGTCCCTGTCACTGTAGCTCAGACTTCTCCACGTTACCAGGCCGAGACATTGGTTTGTGCTTCTTTCCTTGCGTGTGGGTGAAATTTTGAAAGTTAGATGGTGGAAATGATGGGTCACCAGAACATCTGTTACTCTTCTGTTTCCTGCTCTCCTTTCAATCACTGAAGTGGATTAGACCTGCTAGTGGAAGGGGCCATCTGTGTGTTTTTCTTTCCTGTTTTAATTAAACAATGGATAAACAGGCATCTGAAATAGTCAAAGAATCCTTTGTGGGAGTTCATGTTTTTCTCTTCCGTGAACCACTTTCTGATATTCATAATAATTTTTGAGGGGCACCTGGGTGGCTCAGTCATTCAGCATCTGCCTTCAGCTCAGGTCATGATCCCAGGATCCCGGGAGCGAGCCATGCTTTGGGCTCCCTGCTTGGTGGAAAGCCTGCTTCCACCTCTCCCACTCCCCCTGCTTGTGTTCCCTTTCTTGCTGTGTCTCTCTCTGTCAAATAAATAAATAATATCTTTAAAAAATTTGTTTTTAAAATAAAGCATAACTTCAGAGCTGTAACAGGGTGTGGTGCCCTCTTTGAGTGGGAGAAATGGAGGAGGAGTGTGGGTCGTTTAGGAGCCCAGGGAGTGGCTCATTGTCTCCCAATGGAACACAAGCCCCTGTTAGCATTCCCTAGCTAGCAGGGGGTGGGGATGGGAGTGGGAGTGGGTGGGTGGGGGAGGCAGTGTGTGTGTGGCTGCTCACCTGGTGGCCCACCCTGGCCTCTGAAACCTGATCTGGTGAATCTCTTGTGACTTGAACTGGGGAATTTATGAAGAAAATAGAATGAACCCTGGAGGGTGTCTGCATCCTTTGCACTCAGACAACTCCATGGAGCAAAGGAACCCGTCACCTGTGAGGTATGTCAGGATCCCTGAGGGTGTGGGCTTTGCTTCCTGGGAAGAGGTTGTCTTCATCCTTATCTGAACCATAGCCATGTTGTTTGGTTATGGAGATACAGACTTTTATGTCACTATGTCATTATTATTCTTGTTATTTTAAGAAAGCAATTTGGATATTGACTTCAGGATACAAATATCCAAAGGAAAAACACAAGGTCAAATACATATATGAGGACTGAACTTTTGGTGCCTCTCATTAGTATGGGCGATGTCGGGCTACCAATATGAGAAAGAACACGGAATTCTATTTGGATAGAAGTGTGCTGTGCACACGTAGTGTTTGATTCTATCCTTTTCCTTACTTCTCTGAAGGAAAAATAGAGAATGATTAGAGCTTGGTTCCTGGCTTGAAGGAATGGGAGACAGGTGATTTGAAAGAGCAGTGTTCATGCTGACGTGGTGCTCCATGCCCAGTGTTTGAAGCTTGGACTTGGAAGCGTTGGTGTTCAGGGAGGATGTGGTCCAAGTTTCCCGCACACAGAGTGACTTGGCTGGTCTGCCTCATCGGACCAGTTCCTGCCTTTTGAAGGGCAGCTTGAAGGTGGCTCAAAAGCCTAGGGCCCTGGAGGAATGATCTGGAAGGGACACTTGAGTAGGCCAGTGGAGACAAACCCAGGGAATTCCAGAGCTAATGATGAACACGTTTCTAAGACTGGAATTTGCTTCTCTGTGAACAACAGTGAGTTGGGGTGGAAAGCAGTCTCTGGGTCTTAGGAGTCATCACGTCAGCAGGTGTGAACCTGGCAGGGGAGTCCAATCAGATAGCTGGGACACTATGAGCTGTGGCAGTGGGCCTTCACTCTTGATGCACAGGCCAGTTTGCTCCAGGGACAGAGCTCTGCTCTTGGCCAGCCCTCCTGCTGCAGATGTGATAGGAAACTTGTTTCCTGTTGGGTTCTTGAGGCCTCGTCTCAGCAGGTGGCTTGGTGGGAAGCAGCCCACAGGCAGCATTATGGATTCTTGCCCAGTGTGCCCCTTGCTTCCTTGGATGTGGCACCACAGATGTCCTCTGCCTGGTGTCTGAATTCAGCCAGCAGCGGCACTTCCAGATCCACAGCCCTGAGAAATCCTCCCCTTTCCTGTGCTGTGTGGAAGAGGCCAGTTTTCATCTGGAACTGAAATCTCAGCTCCTGCCATTAGGTTCCAAGGCCACACAGCACACCAGTCTCCTTGAAGCTCTCGTTCCACATGGGGCCTGTTGTGTGAGACTGAGACCAAACCTGGGCAGCCTGCTGCTGCTGCTGCTGCTGCTGCTACTGCAGTTCCTTCCTGAAAACTATGCAGCAAAGTCTGGTTTGTGATGACGTCTCAGGAAAGAAGGACAGGTGCATCAATCTGCCCCAGCACAGGAGGACACTGGACATCAATCTCAGGTGGCTGGTGCAGGGAGGGGAGATATCTGTTTACCAGGACCATGGCCAGAGGGAGATTTGGACCCTGGGATGCTTCTCTGCTCAGTTTTCTCAGATGAGCACATCAGACAAGGGGGGAAGTGTGTGTGCTCACCTGGAATCAAGGAAGGTGTCTGGTTTCAGGTTTCACGTACAAGTAGATTCCTCTTATGGCTCATTTTCCTGATGGCCTTCAGGGTACATTAGGGGGACCCATTGTCCCAGGCATCCTGGCTGTGCAAGAGCTCTGGTCACCTTTTCCCCCAGGGCTCTGGACAAAGAAATTGGAGGGAGTCAGTGGTGAAACCATCTAAATAGTCCTCTGTTTCTCCCTTGACAAGATGGACTGGTGACTGTGATAACTACTCTGGAAATATAAAGCAGGAGATGGGGCTGGGTTGCTGAAGGGGATGTGGCTGTTGTGTTTGCTATTCACATGGGGCCAGATGTGTCTCTACTAGGAAGGTGATGCTTGAGTCAGGTTCTAAAGAAGGTAAGTGATATCACATCAAGAGCCTTCTAAATGGAAGGGGAAGCATATGCAAAGGCCCTGGGGCAGGAGAATACCAGGTATGTCCAGGAGCAACAAGAAGGCCCTGTGGCCACAGGAGACAGCTTAGGGCATGACCTCAGGGAGGTGACAGTAGGGTGACAGAAAGCCATTACAGGGCCATGACCCCATGGGACCTCTTTCACTGGGCCATCCTGGCTACAGTGTTGAGAACAGAGACACAGTGTTAAGAATGGGCAAGAGAGGTCAATGATGAAGCTTTTCCAGGAACTCAGGCAAGAGATGGGCTCCTGTGTGGACAAGTGCCCTTAGAAGGAGGGGTCAGTACTATTCTGGGTACTATTGAAGATGGAGCTCACGGGATTTGCCAGTGGGTTTGCTATTGGATTTGGGAGGAAGGAGGAATTGAGGTAAATCTGAGCTCTTGTGAGTTGTCCTGAGCAAGGCAAAGGAGGTTTCTGGGTCTAGGAGGTAGTCTGTGTTCCACCTGCTGAGGAAGATGTCTTTCACAGTGGATCTGCTGATGTTTGTGTCCAGGAGAACTTTTAACTTGTACCCCCTCAGCAACTTTCAAGTATAAGTCTCCCCCACTTTTCTCAAAGTTCATGGTTAGATGAAATTTTGGGGAAGATCTACATTACTACTTAGCTCCAGTAGCAGGAAGAAACCTGAAGAAGATTTCCCTGTTATGAAAAAAGTCAAGAAGTTGGCATCACGTTCAGCATCTGTTTTGTGGGGAACCACTACAGAGGTGGTGTGCACCCCAACCAGCTCCTTCCTGGGCACTGCTATCCATATCCAGCCACCAGCACTTTGAATTCCATCTGTGAGCATCTGCTGTGCTTTATCTCCATATATTTTGGGCATCTGTTAGTATGTTTTGTCATGAGGCCTAAAAAGAGCCAAAGAGAAGGAACTTTTGGTGTCTGAGCATGCTCACTCATTTTTCTGTAGAAATGAATGGTACTTCCTTTTTCAGTTTACACCATTTTTGCTGTGAACAGTTTCCTAGGAACACTGTACTTTCAAATAGCAGGGGAGCCTGTACCCCATCCTGCAGGGTTAGCTTTAGTCTCTATACTGCACAATACACAGTACATTCCATGACTTGCAGATTTTATCACTCAAACATGGCACCTTTGACCACCTTCACCCCTTTCTCCCATTCCCTGAATCTGGCAACCACCAATCTGTTCTCAGTATGTATGCATTCAGTACTTTTTGGATTCCATGTGGAATGTCCATGAGAGCCTCTGGTGTTTGTCTTTCTGTGTCTGAGTTACTTAGCATAATGCTCCCAAGGTCGATGTTTTCATGTCTGGTTATTGTGAATAATGCTGCAGTGACTATGGGAGTGCATCTCTCTTTTTGAGGGAGTGTTTTGTGTTTTCCAAAGAAATACTTAGTAGAGCAATTACTGGGTCATGTGGCAGTTGTATTACCTTTTCCCCAGAACCTCCATAGCCTTTGTCACAGTGGCTACACCAATTTCCATTCCCATCAAAAGTGCACAGGGTCCCCCTGTGTACACATCCTTGACCATACCTGGTGTCTGTCTCTGGGACGATTGCCATTCCAACAGTTGTGAGGTGATAGCTGACTATGGTTTTGATTTGTGTTTCCCTGATGACAGTTAGTGATGTTGAACAACTTTTTCTGTATCTGTTGGCCACCTGTATACCATCTTCGGAAAGGATCTACTCACATTTTCTCCCCAGTTTTTATTCAGTTTTTGTTTGGATTCGAAGGAGTGTTTTGTGTATTTTGGATATTAGACTATTCTCACACATAGGATTTGCAGATTTTTTTTCTCATTGGGTAAGTTGCCTTTTAAGGGTTTGATGGTTTCTTTTGTCATGGAGAAATTTCAGTTTGATGTCATTCCACTTGTTTATTTTTGCTTTTGTTACCTTTTCTTTTGGTGTCTGATGTAAAAGACTCTTCACCAAAACCAATATAGAGAAACTTACTACCTGTGTTTTCTTCCTGGAGGTTTATGGATTCAGTTCTTATGTTCAAATCTTTCATCCATTCATAATTTTTATGTGTGGTGTAAGAAGGTGATCTAATCACGTTCTTCTGCATTTAGTGTCCAGTTTTCCCAGTACCATTCACTGAAGAGACAGTCCTTTCCCCATTGTATATTTTCTGCTGCTGTGTCATAAATTAAGACCATGCATGTGTAGATTAGTTTCTGAGATTTCTTTCTTGCTTCCTTCTTTTCTTTTTCCTTTATCTCTCTCCCTCTTCTTTCCCTTTCATTTCCTTTCTTTTCCTTTCCTTTCTCCTTTCCTCCCTCTCTCCTTCCTCCCTCCCTCCCTCTCTTTCTTTCTTTCTTTCTTTCTTTCTTTCTATCTTTCTTTCTTTCTTTCTTTCTTTTTTCTTTCTTTCTTTCTTTCCTGTCTTACAGTTTATTTGTTGGGAAAATATTTTTCCTGTCAGAATATATGCAGTACCAACTTCACTGTTGAGATCTTCGTACTCTTTATTAGGACTTTCCTCTGACATCTGTGTTTTTGTAAATGAGTAGCTGGCTCTTTAACTTTCAACAGGTTGAACATTTGGGCAGAACTACTTAAGTAGTGTTATATTCTTCCATCAGATACCAGATTGTGGTTCTTATGTGATGTTCTCAGTTGTCATGATGGATATCTATATTATATATATATATATATATATATATATATATATATAATCTGTATATATCCTTTCATCTGTTCATGGATGTTTGGGCTCTTTGCATACTTGGCTGTTGTGGGCATTGCTGCTATAGACATTGGGGTGCAGGTACACTTCAGATCACTACATTTGTATCTTTAGGGTAAATACCCAGTAGTACAGTTGCTGGGTTGTAGGATAGCTCTATTTTCAACTTCTTGAGGAACCACCACACTGTTCTCCAGGGTGCATTCACCAGCTTGCATTCCCACCAACAGTATGAAAGGGTTTCCCTTTCTCCACATCTTCACCAACATGTGTCATTTCTGACTTGTTCATTTTAGCCACTCTGACTGGTGTAAGGTGGTATCTCATTATGGATTTGATTTATATTTCCCTAATGTCGAGGGATATTGAGCACTTTTTTATGTGTTTCTTGGCCATTTGGATGTCTGTACATGTCTTTGGCCTATTTCTTGGTGGGATTATTTGTTCTGTAGGTGTTGAGTTTGATAAGTTCTTTCTAGATTTTGGATATAGCTCTTTATCTGATATGTCATTTGAAAAGATCTTCTCTCATTCTGTTTGTTGTCTTTTGGTTTTATTGACTGTTTCCTTTGCTGTGCAAAAGCTTTCTATCTTGATGAAATCCCAACAGTTCATTTTTGCTTTTGTATCCCTTGCCTTTGGAGAGGTGTCTAGCAAGAAGTTGCTGTGGATTAGGTCAAAGAGGTTGTTGCCTCTGTTCTCCTCAAGGATTTGGATGAATTCCTGTCTCACATTGAGGTCTTTCATCCATTTGGAGCCTAATTTTTGTGTATGCTATAAGGAAATGGTCCAGTTTCATTCTTCTGTATGTGGCCGTCCCATGTTCCCAGCAGCATTTATTGAAGACACTTTGTTTTGCCATTGGATAGTCTTTCCTGCTTTGGGGAAGATCAGTTGACCCTAGAGTTGAGGGTCCATTTCTGGTTTCTCTATTCTGTTCCATTGATCTGTGGGTCTGTTTTTGTGCCAGTACCATACTCTCTTGATGATTACAGCTTTGTAATAGAGCTTGAAGTCTGCAATTGGGTTGCCACCAGCTTTGGTTTTCTTTTTCAACATCCCTTTGGCTACTCGGGGTCTTTTCTGTTTCCATACAAATTTTGGGATTATTTATTCCAGTTCTGTGAAAAATGTGGATGGTATTTTTATAGGGATTGCATGGACTCTGTGGCTTGTTCTAGGGAGCATAGACATTTTCACAATATTTGTTCTTCCAATCCATGAGCCTGGAATGTTTTTCCACTTCATTGTGTCTTCCTCCATTTCTTTCATGACTATTGCATAGTTTTCTGAGTACAGATCCTTTGTCTCTTTGGTTAGATGGATTCCAAAGTATCTTATGGTTTTGGGTGCAATCCTACGTGGGATGGACTCCTTAATTTCTCTTTCTTTTGTCACATTGTTGCTGTAGACAAATGCAAGTGATTTCTGTGCATTGATTTTATATCCTGCCACTTAACAGAATTCCTGGATGAATTCTAGCAATTTTGGGGTGGAATCTTTTGGGTTTTCTACAGAAAATATCATATTGTCTACAAAGAGTGATAGTTTGACTTCTTTGCCAATTTGGATGCCTTTTCTTTCTTTTCGTTTTCTGATTGCTGAGGCTTGGAATTCTAGTACTATGTTGAATAATAGTGATAAGAATGGGCATCCCTGTGGTGTTCCTGACCTGAAGGGAAAGCTCTCAGTTTTTCCCCATTGGTAGTGATATTTGCTGTGGATTTCTCATAGGTGGCCTTTATGATGTGCACGTGTGTATCCTCTATCCCTTCACAATGAAGAGTTTTGATCAAGAAAGGATGCTGTAATTTGTCAAATGCCTTTTCTGCATCTATTGAGAGGATCCTATGGTTCTCATTCTTTCTTCTATTAAGGTAGTGTATTCCATTGATTGATTTGCTGTTGTTGAATCACCCTTGCAGCACAGGAGTAAATTTGATTTGGTCATGGTGAATCATCCTCTTAATGTACTGTTGAATCCTATTGGCTAGTATGTTGGTAAGAACTCTTGCATCCATATTCATCAGGGATAGTGGTTCATAATTCTCCTTTTAGTGGGGTCTTTGTCTGGTTTTGGGATCAAGGTAATGCTCACCTCATCAAAAGGATTAGGAAATTTTCCTTCCAGTTCTATTTTTTTGAAAAGTTTCTGAAGAGGTATTAAATCTTCTTTAAAGATTTTTTTATTTTTATTTATTTGAGAGAGACAGTGAGAGAGAGCGCATGAGCAAGGAGAAGGTCAGAGAGAGAAGCAGACTCCCCATGGAGCTGGGAGCCCGATGCGGGACTTGATCCCGGGACTCCGGGATCATGACCTGAGCCGAAGGCAGTTGTCCAACCAACTAAGCCACCCAGGCATCCCATTAAATCTTCTTTAAATGTTTGATAGAATTCCCCTGGGATGCCAACTGGTGTAGGGCTCTTGTTTCTTAGGGGATTTTAATTTTTTATTTTTTTCAGTGTTCCAAGATTCATCATTAATGCACCACACCCAGTGTGCTCCATGCAATATGTGCCCTCCTTACTACCAACCACCAGGCTCACCCATACTCCTACCCCCCCCTTCTAAAACCCTCAGTTTGTTTCTCAGAGTCCACAGTCTCTCATGCTTCATCTTCCCCTCTGATTCCCCCCAATTCACTTTTCCTTTCTTTCTCCTAATGTCCTCTGTGTTATTCCTTATGCTCCACAAATAAGTGAAACCATATGATAATTGACTCTCTCTGCTTGACTTATTTCACTCAGTATAATCTCCTCCAGTCCCATCCATGTTGTTACAAAAGTTAGTAACCTCTTTTACATTGGCCACAGCAACTTCTTTCAAGACATGTCTCCAAAGGCAAAGGAAGCAAAAGCGAAAATGAACTTTTGGGAAAGTTCATTGAGTTCAATGAGCTTTTTATCAAGATAAAAAGCTTCTGCACAGCAAAGGAAATAGTCAACACAACAAAGAGGCAACCCACAGAATGGGAGAAGATATTTGCAAATGACTCTGCAAACCAAGGGCTGATATCCAAGATCTATAAAGAACTCCTCAAACTCAATACCAAAAACACAGATAATCACATCAAAAAATGGGCAGAAGACATGAACAGACACTTCTCCAAAGAAGACACACACAAGGCTAACAGACACATGAAAAAATGTTCATCATCATTAGCCATCAGGGAAATTCAAATCAAAACCACATTGAGATACCACCTTATACCAGTTAGAATGGCCAAAATTAACAGGACAGGAAAGAAGAAGTGTTAGAGAGGATGTGGAGAAAGGGGAAACCTCTTACACTGTTGGTGGGAAAGCAAGTTGCTCCAGTCACTTTGGAAAATAGTGGAGATTCCTTAAAAAATTAAAAATACAACATGGACAGGACTGGAAGAGATTATGCTGAGTGAAGTAGGTCAAGCAGAGAGAGTCAAATATCATATGGTTTCACTTATTTGTGGAGCATAACAAATAGCATGGAGGACAAGGGGAGATGGAGAGGAGAAGGGAGTTGAGGGAAATTGGAAGGGGAGGTGAACCATGAGAGACTATGGACTCTGAAAAAACAATCTGAGGGTTTTGAAGGGGCAGGAGGTGGGAGGTTGGGGGAACCAGGTGGTGGGTATTAGAGAGGGCACGTATTGCATGGAACACTGGGTGTGGTGCAAAAACAATGAATACTGTTATGCTGAAAAGAAATAAAAAAAATTAAAAATAGAGTTATCCCATGACCCTGAAATTGCACTACTTGGTATTTACCCCAGAGATACAGATGTAGTGAAAAGAAGGGCCACATGTATCCCAATGTTCATAGCAGCAATGGCCACAATCACCAAACTGTGGAAAGAGTCATGATGCCCTTCAACACACGAATGGATAAAGAAGTTGTGGTCCATATATACAATGGAATATTATGCTTCCTCGGGGATTTTTGATGACTGCTTCAATTTCCTTGCCAATTATGGGGCTCTTCAGATTTCCTTTTATTCCTGGTTTATTTTTGGTCATTTCTATATTTCTGGGAATGCATCCATTTCTTAGAGATAGCCTGATTTGTTGACATAGAGTTGTTATCCTATGTTCTTATAATTGTTTGTATTTCTTTGGTGTTGGATGTGATCTCTCCTTCTTGATTCATGATTTTATTGATTTGGGTCCCTTCTCTTTTCTTTTGGAGAAGTCTGGCCAGGAGTGTATCAATCGTATTAATTCTTTCAAAGAACCAGCTGCTAATTTCATTGATCTGTTCTACTGTTCTTTTGGTTTCTACTTTATTGATTTTTGCTCTCATATTTATTTTTTCTCTTCTCCTTCTGGGTTTAGGCTTTTTATGCTTCTCTTTCTCCAGCTCCTTTAGATGTAGGGTTAGGTTGTGTATTTGAGACCTTTCTTGGTTCTTGAGAAAGGGTTATAGTGCTATATACTTCCCTCTTGGGACAGCCTTTGCTGCATCTCAAAGATATTGAACAGTTGTGTTTTCATTCTCACGTGTTTCCATAATTTTTAAAAATTCACCTTGAATTGACTGGTCGACCCATTCATTCTTTAGTAGACTACTCTTTAACTCCATTATTTGAGTTCTTTACAACTTTCCTTTTGTGATTGAGTTCCATTTTTAAAGCACTGTAGTCTGAAAATATGCAGGGAATGATCCCAGTCTTTTGGGATGAGAATGAACATGGTGGCCTCCCAATCTCTGGCCCCAGAGCTGAGAGCTCAGGGCCCCACTCCTCAGTGCACCCTCACAGAAAAGTGGTCAATCTTTCATGTCTCCCTGGTTTCTGTCCACAGTCCGTGCTCACTGGACCTGTGACCAAGTGTTTCTATCTCTGGCACATGACCCCGTTTGGAGTCTCCAAACCCAGCAGACTCCTGCAGCATGCTCAGGTACGATTCCTCCTGGGAGAGGAAGGGGGCTCTCCCCAGTTGTGCCACTTCTTGGACCCCTTCTCAAAGAGCAATGGCCAGACTGTGCCATGGATCCCAGTTTATGGCAGCCTGCAGCTTTAGCGCCCACTCCTGGGCTCACTCTTTGCAGACAGCTTCCCTGCTCTTATGCCCGGGAGCTCTGCTGCCCACAAGCAGCCCTGCTCTTCCTGGGACCTTGAGAATCCTGAGACCACACTGTTCCATTGAGGGTTCTACCCCCTGCTTAGCCACTAGAGCGCCATCCCTCACCAGAGCAGACTTCTAAAGGTCCTGATTTTGTGCTCTGCTTCCCCTAGCACTTGGCAGTAGCTGGCTGACAGAGGCTCTCTCCCCCCACAGTTTATCTTCCCACCTATCAACTTACAGTCACTTCTTTGTACCTCCTATCTTGCGGAAAGTGGTCGCTTTTCTGTTTTAATAGTTGCAACTATTCTTTTCTTTGATCTCTCGTTGAATTTGCAGGTGTTCAGAATGGTTTGATAGCTATCTAGCTAAATTCCTTGGACCAGATGAAATTAAGGTCTCTTACTCCTCTGCCATCTTGGACTCTCTCTCTTCTTCTTTCTCCAGATTGCTTTGGGGTTTTGGGGTCTTTTGTGATTCCATAGGAATTTTAGGACTGTTCTATTTCTTTGAATAATGCCATTGGAATTCAGATAGGGATTTCCTCAGACCTGTAGATTGTTTTGGGTACAGTGGACATGTTAACATTATTAACTCTTCTAGTTAATGAGCATGGCATATGCTTCTATTTGTGTCATCTTACAAATCTTTGGCCCATACATTCACCTGCCAACATGTGCATATTTTTCCTTCCTTTTCTGCCATGTGTTTAGTATACCAGGTCTTTCTCATTCTTGGTTTTATTTATTTATTTATTTATTTGTTTATTTATTTATTTATTTCTTGATGCAATTGTCAATGGCATTGATTTCTTAATTTCTCTTTGTGAAAGTTTGTCATCAGTATACAGAAATAAAAGTTGGGGCACTTGGATGGCTCAGTCAGTTAATTGTCTGCCTTCATGTCAGGTCATGATCCTAGGGTTCTGGGAATAAGCCCAACATTGGGCTTCCTACTCAGCAGTGAGTCTGCTTTTCCCTGGCCCTCTGCTGCTCTCCCTGCTTGTGCTCTCTCTCTCTCTCTGTCAAATAAATACATTCTTTTAAAAAAAGAAATGCAACAGATCTCTGTATATTAACTTTGTATCTGGCAGCTTTACTGGATTTGTTTATTCTAATAGGTGTTTTCTTTTTCTTTTTCTTTTCTTTTTCTTTTTTTTTTGTGGACTCTTTAGGGATTTCTACATATAGTATCATGTCATCTGCAAATAGTGACCATTTTCTTTTCTTATTTATATTTCATATCTTTTTTTTTCTTCTAAATAGTTTGTCTCGGGCTTTCAATATGATGATGAATGAAAGTGGTAAGAGTGGGCATCTTTATCTTGTTCTTGATCATAGTGGAAAGGTTTTCAGCATTTCACCCTTGAATATAATGTCAGCTGTGTGCTTTTCATATAGGGCCTTTGGTTGAGGTATGTTTCCTTAATACCCAGATGGTTTAGAGTCTTTATCAGAAATACATATTGAATCTTGTTAAGTGTTCTTTCTATATCTATTGTAACAATCCTAGGATTTTTATCTTTTATTTTGTTAAGGTGGTGTATCCCATTGTTGGATGTGCAGATTTAGAATCATCCTTGCATCCCTGGAATAAATCCCACTGGATCGTGTTGTGTGACTCTCCTGATGTATGGTTGAATTAATTTTGCCCATAATTTCTTGAGGACTTTTGCATCTCTGTTCATGAGGGTATATTGGCCTTTCCTTATCTTATAATGTCCTTGTCTTATTTTGGTAGCAGGGTACTGCTGCCTTCATAAAATGAGATTGGACATATGCCCCTCTCTTTTTTTTTAAACACAGTTTGGGAAGAGTTGGTATTAATTCTTCTTCTACCGTCTGATTGAACTCCTCAGTGAAACTGGTCTTGGGCATTTGTTTGTTGGAAGGATTTGATTATCAAATTGCTGATTTTACTAGTGATCAGTCTGTTCATCTATCTATATATATATATATATTTTTTTTTTTCCCCTTCATGGCTCATTCTAGGTTATTGTTAGGAACTTACGCATTTCTTCTAGGTTGTCCAAGGTGTTGGCCTCTTCTTGCTTGTAGTAGTCCCTTACAATCCTTTGTATTTTTGTGGTGTTCATTGTAGTAGCTCATCTTTTTTTTTTTTTAAGTTTTTCACATTTTTTAATTTAAATTCAGTTATCCAAGGTATAGTTTTTGATGTAATGGTCAATGATTCATTAGTTACATGTAATACCCAGGGCTCATCACCACATGTCCTCTCCTTAATACCCACCACCCAGTTACCCCACACCCCAACCTCTCTCCTCTCCTCCAGTTTGTTTCCTATGATTAAGAATCTCCCATGGTTTTTCTCCCTCTCTGATTTCTCCCTATTCAGTTTTCCCTCCCTTCCCCTGTGGTCCTCCACACTATTCCTTCTGTTCCACATATGTATGAAACCATATGATTATTGTCATTCTCTGCTTGACTTATTTCTTTTAGCATAACCCACTCCGGTTCCATCTATGTTGATGCAAATGGTGGGCATTCATCCCTTCTGATGGCTGAGTAATATTCTATGGTATGTATGTACCACATCTTCTTTATCCATTCCTCTGTTGAAGGACATCTCAGCTCCTTCCACAGTTTGGCTCTTGTCGACATTGCTGCTATGAACATTGGAGAGGATATGCTCCTTCTTTTCACTGCATCTGTATCTTTTGGATGAATACCCATTAGTGCAATTGTGGGATCATAAGGCAGCTCTATTTTTAACTTTTTGAGGAACCTCCATGCTGTTTTCCAGAGTGACTGCACCAATTTGCATTCCCACCAACAGTGTTAGAGGGTTCCCCCTTCTCCACATCCTTGCCAACACTTGTTGCTTCCTGTCCTGCTAAGTTTAGCCATTCTAACTGCTGGAAGGTGGTATCTCATTGTGGTTTTGAATTCCGTGATGACAAATGATGTAAAGCATTTTTTCAGGGTCTGTTGGCCATTTGTGTTTCTTCTTTGGAGAACTGTCTCTTCCTGTCTTTTGCCCATTTCTTGAGTGGATTCTTTGTTTCTTGGGTGTTGAGTTTGAGAAGTTCTTTGTAGATCTTGGATACCAGACCTTTATCTGTAATTCCATTTGCAAATATCTTCTCCCTTTCTGTAGGTTGCCTTTTAGTTTTGTTAATTGTTTCCTTTGCTGTGCAGAAAATTTTTATCTTAAAGTCCCAATAGTTCATTTTTGCTTTTGTTTACCTGGTCTTTAGAGACATGTCTTGCAAGAAGTTGCAGTGTCCAAGGTCCAGGAAGTTGCTGACTGTGTTCTCCTCTAGGATCTTGATGTGAGGAATAAATTATCTTTTTCCCCTGATGTATTAGAGTCCTGTCTCTTTCTTGGTGAGTCTAGCTAAAATTTCATCAGTTTATCTTTCCAAAAAAGGCAGCTCATATTTTCATTGATCTTTTGTCTTTTTTGTCTCCATTGGATTTATTTCCACATTCCTTTTTGTTATTTCCTTATTTCCACTGTTATGGGGCCTTGCTTTTTTTTTTTTTCTTCCCACTTCTTTCCCATGTAAAACTAGATTGGTTATTGGAGAACTTTCAGGTGGATTGATGAAGACCCAAATTTCTATCAAATTCCCTCTTAGAACTACTTTTGCTGCATCCCCTAAGTTTTTCTGGTTCTCTTTTTCGTTAGTCTGAAGATACTTTTAAAATTTCTTTTGATTTCTTCTTTGACCATTTGTTGTTTAGTGGCATGTTGTTAAATCTCCACATAATTCTGACTGTCCCATTTTCTTCTTGTGACTGATTTCTACTTTCACACCATTGTGTGTGGACAAGATTTGGAACAGAGGGTGAAGGGAGCATTCAGTTTAATGGTTAATGGTTTAATTGTTAGTTTCCTAGTTTTGTTTTGTTTTGTTTTTCTGAGGGAAGACCAGGCATTCCGTGGAGAAAGGTACGTTTTATGAGACTAGAGTGGGAAGAGGGGGTCAAATTTTGCTAGAATTACTGATTACTACCATGCAGGCTGTGTACCACCATTCACACTGTAGCCCTGATGGACTTGTACTTCTTTAGAAACATTTTATAGGAGGTTCAGTGGTGGCCTTCTCTAACAGAAAGGTGCTATGTGGGTTCATGGCATGGTCCCAAGTCAGCAACCAGGATATATGGTAAATTGGGGGATCAGAGCCTGACTTTTTGTAGGAAGTGACAGAAATGGTGCATGGTGAATTTCATGACAATAGTGGAGGTCCCAAGTGACCCACAGGGTGTTGGTGGTGGGTGGGGTAGTGGGGCCTGTAGATCTGTCTCATCAGAACCTGTGGAATTTAGGGAAACCCTCCTGTCTGTTGAGTTGTGTGGAGACAGGTAGACAGCAGTCTCTGGCCAGGCATGAGGTTCACACTGGACCACCACAAGAGGGGCAGTGTGTGGTGGGAGCCACTGCTCAGTTTCCATGAAAACTGATCAGGATCTGATGATGGTGATTCCTAGCAGCAGCATGGGGAAAGGAGGGAAGTGGTGGTGCTCACTTCCTAGGGTTATGGTCGGGACTAGTCTGGAGCCCACTGAAGTGAACCATGCCTGGCACAGAAGTCACTCAGTCACTGTAGCTGTGGGCACAGTGCCCATGGCACTTTTGTGTCACCCAGCTCCCATGCTGCTACCTCCTACTTTTCATCATCTTAATGGTTATGAGCCTCTGCTCTTGCCCCTTGGCCCCCCAGGGATTTCCCTCCCTCCATCTGGCCCTTATCCTCCACCTTGTGCAACCCGATGGCAGGGTAGCCTTCTTGAGAGCCAGATCTGTCAGTCCCCTGATGGAACACATCCATGGATCCCCTGAAAGGTGAGGACAATGCCCTGAAGGGGGCTGTAGGTTCCCAATCAGGAGAGCCACATCTTCCTTTTCAGCCTGGCCTGCCCTCCCCTCAGTCCTCCTCAGGGAAGCTATCCCTACTTCCTGAGCTGACAGCTCTGACCTTAAAAACCAATACTGTTTTCTATTTCTCCATACCTTTCTTCATCCATGGCATGTCTTTTGAACCTCTCAGTGGGTTTTCAGCAGTCCTGCAGGGCTGTCTGCTCAAAGAGAGGATGACCTCGGAGAGGCGGCCTTCCCTGCCACCTCCCTCAGCATGTCCCTGAGCCCTGGAGCCAGCTGTCCCACTGAGTGCTGAGGGACCTGAGCCAGCCCATCCTGAGCCCAGGCTGTGTCAGCTGTGTAGACTGATGTATGCCAGGAACCATGGGCCAGGTGCAGGCAGTTTCTCTTTCTCATTACTCCCTCCCTCTCCCTCCCAGAGGTAGCACAGAGCAGCCTCCATGCCCCACATCTTGAGAACCCTTGATCTGTGCCTCCTGCATTCAGCTGGTGAACTTGGTGTTTTCCCATTGCTTCTGTCTCCCATACCCATACCCATGGCAGTTCCTGAATCAGGGGAGGGATTGTACCCTTCTCTGTACTTCCTCTTCCTATCCTGCACTGAGTCCACCTACATTTGTGTCTTCAATAGATGTGCTTGGAAGCAAGCTCATCCACAGGGAACCTATTAACCAAATGGATCCAGGTAATGACTACTGAATTAGTGATCTAGGATAGAGAAAAAACCTGCTCTGAAACCTGTCCCATACTCTGTGACCATCTCATACCAAAACAGAAACAATAATTGTTTTCTGTATTATGAAGTGGCATCTATCTCTAGTTACACTCTCTTGAATGCATAGATGCTGATCCTGGATGGAAAGGGACCATGGCTCCTGTGGGCTGGGATTAACAGGTAAAATATAAGAATTCAATGAAATTTGAAATAGAGGCATAGAGTGAATAAACATTGTTGAGGAAATACTCCCAAGTAGGGCATATGAGCATTGTGTACCAAAGCTTTTTCAAATAGGTTACTGAAAGAAAAGTCTTTTTTATTTTATTTTAATTCCAGTTGAGTTAACATACAGTGTTATATTAGTTTCAGGTATACAACATTGTGATTCAATAATTCTATATATTACTCAGTGCTCATCAAGAAAAGTGTACTCTTAGTCCACTTCATCTTTTTCACTCATCCTTCCATCCACCTCCCCTTTGGTAACCATCAGTTTGTTCTCTATTGTTAAGGATCTGTATTTTGGTTTGTCTCTTTTTTTCTCCTTTATTTATGTATGTTTGTTTCTTCAATTCTACATAAGAGTGACATCATATGGTACTATCTTTCTCTGACCAACTGATTTCACTTAGAATAATAATCTCTAGATCCATCCATGTGGCTGCAAATGACAAGATTTCATTCTTTTTATGGCTGAGTAATATTTCACTGTGTGTGTGTGTGTGTGTGTGTGTGTGTATACACATCTATTATCTCATTTATCACTTTATCAACAGACACTTGGGTTGCTTCCATATTGTGATCTTCTAAATAATGCTGCAAGAAACATAGGGGTCCATGTATCCTTGTGAGTTATTGTTTTCATATTCTTTGGGTAAATACCCAGTAGTGTGATTGCTGAATCCTAGGGTAGCTCTATTTTTATTTTTTATTCTTTATTTATTTTTTTTAAGATTTTATTTATTTATTTGACAGACAGAGATTACAAGTAGGCAGAGAAGCAGGCAGAGAGAGAGGAGGAAGCAGGCTTCCCGCTGAGCAGAGAGCCCGATGCGGGGCTTGATCCTGGGACTCCGGGATCATGACCTGAGCCGAAAGCAGAGGCTTTAACCCACTGAGCCACCCAGGCGCCCCGGTAGCTCTATTTTTAATGTCTTGAGGAACCTCCATACTGTTTTCCAGAGGGCTGCACCAGGTTACTTTTTCACCAACAGTGTGCAAGGGTTCTCCTTTTTCCACATCCTCCTAACACCTGTTGTTCCTTGTGCTGTTGATGGGAGCCATTCTGACAGTATGCGGTAATATCTCATTATACTTCTGATTTGCATTTTCCTGAGGCTGGGTGATGGTGAACATCTTTTCATGGGACAGATGGCCATCTGTATTTCTTCTTTGGAGAAACATCTGTTCATGTCTACTATTTTTTAATTGGATTATTTTTTGGGGGGGGTGTTGAGTTGTATCCATTCTATATATTTTGGACACTATCCCTTTATTGCATAGGGTATTTGCAAATATCTTCTCCCTTTCAGTAGGTTGTCTTATTATTAATACTTCTTCATAGTTCTTCTGCTATGTGGGAACTTTTTATTTTGACATAGCCCCAGTAGTTTATTTCTGCTTTTATTTCCTTTGCCTCAGGAGACAGTGTAGAAAAATGTTGCTTTGGTCCATGTCAAGAAGTTACTGTCTGTACCCTCTTGTAGGATTTTTATGGTTTCAGGTCTTCCATTGATGTCTTGAAACTGTTTTGAGTTTATTTGTCTGTATGGTGTAAGGAAGCAGAGTCATTTCATTCTTCTGTGCGTAGCTGTCCAGTTTTTCCAGCACTGTTTGTTGTAGAAACTGTCCTTTTCCTTTTTGATATTCTTGCCTGCTTTGTGTAAGAGTAATTGGCCACATAATTGTGGGTTTATATCTAAGCTTCTATCCTGTTCCCTTGGTCGCTGTGTGTATTTTTGTGCCAGTACCATACTGTTAGAATGACTGCAGCGTTGTAGTATAACTTGAAATGTGGAATTGTGACTCCTCCAGCTTTGTTTTTCTTCTCAACATTGTCTTGGCTATTTAATATTTTTGGTGGTTCCATACAAATTTTTAGGAGTGTTTGCTTGAGTTCTTTTTGTTTAACTTAAATTTAATGAGCCAACTTATAGCACATCATTAGTTTCAGATGTGCTGTTCAGTAATACATCAGGTGTGTACAACACCCACTGCTCATTGCATCATATGCCCTCCTTAATGCCCATCACCCAGTTACCCCATCCCCCATATCTCCCCTCCAGCAACCATCAGTTTGTTTCTGTAATGAAGAGTCTTTCATGGTTTTTCTCCTTCTCTGATGACTTCCCATTCAGTTTTCCCTCCCTTCCCCTCTGATCCTCAGTGATGTTTCTTCTATTCCACATATGAGTGAACCCATGTGCCAATTATCTTTCTTTGATAGACTTATTTTGCTCAGCATAATACCCTCCAGTTCCATCCAGGAAGATGTGGTGGTAAGTCTTCACCCTCTCTGATGGCGGAATAATATTCCGTTGTAGATATGGACCACATTTTCTTTATCCATTCATCTGTCCATGGACATCTGGTCTCTTTCCATAAATTTGGCTAGAGTGGACTTGCTGCAATGAACACTGGGGGGCATGTACCACTACTTTTCACTCAATCTGTATCTTTGGGGTAAATACCTAGTAGGGCAATTGCTAGGTCATAGGATAGCTCTATTTTAAGTTCTTGAAGAAACACAATAACATTTGGTAGAGTGGCTGTATGAGTTTCATTCCTACCAACAGTGTAAGTGTGTTCCCCTTTCACCACATCCTCACCAACATTTGTGGTTCCCTGCACTGATAATTTTAGTCATGCCAACTGTTGTAAGGTGGTATCTCATTCTGGTTTTGATTTGTATTTCCCTGATGGCTATTGATGTGGAGCACTTTTTCTTGTGTCTCTTGGTTGCTTGTATGTCCTTTTGGTAGAAATGTGTGTTCATGTTTTTACTTATCTCTTAAACTAGGATGGGGTAGTTCCATGGAGCATGCTTAGGGGTGGAGACCTTCACAGACATCTGAATTGAAGGCTAGACTTAAGGAGAGTATCAGGCTCAGGCTTTGTGTTCAGTATGGTATAAAGGTATAAATAAACAGGGATTGGTTCAATTTCATTCAGATTTCTCCTGCTCTAAAACCTTTCTGAAGTTACAAAAGGCACAATTTTTGGACTTTGTTGTGGGATGAGCCCTCTGCTTCACTTAGATGTTCCCATTCCCTGGGGATTTGGAGCTAGGCCTCTGGGCATGGTCCTTTAAAAAGCCAACCTGAGATTAGGGTTGGGGCCTAGGATCATGGCAGGTTCAATCTGCCAGCTGTTGTGACAAGACCCTCAGTTGAGGGCATGGGCCAGGATGAATGTCAGGGCCCAGGTTTTTGTCCAGTGGGCCACTGAATGTGGGGGGTTGCTCAGGTGGGCATGCAGATTCCTCCTGCTCTGAATGGTTTCCAGAGTTCCAAGTGACATGGTTTTCTTCTGGGTGGCAGGCGGAGCCCTCTGGAATTGCTTGAGTGTCCACAGCCCCTGGGACTTTGGTGCCAGGTTTCTGGGCCCAGATCCTCTGAGCCCAATCTAGGGTCAGGGTTGGGGTCAGGTTTAGGGTCATGGGTTAGGGTCAGGAATTAGGGTTAGGGGGTAGAGGTAGGTTTAGGGGTTTGCTAGAATTAATTTATTTGCCTTTTAATACAAGATGTCCATGCTTAAAGAAGACACTTTCTTAGAGTATTTTACAGTGAGTAAAGGTTAGCATGTAACCCAAATAGTTATGGAGAAGAACCAAATGTTCCAAAGCAACACCTAAGGCAATAATTCTTGACATTTATGTTTTATGGTCAAAATAATTAAAAATCAAATTGCTCTGTCACTCTTCTCGCAGATGGATTCCCTGGCCCGGTCTTTCTGGTCTTGGCTGAAAAGCATCTTCTCAGCGGGTTTCCTTAATGGGCCTCTCTGAAGAGGATGACTCTCTTAACCCTTAGCCTACATTCTTTCTTATCGTTGATCCATTGCTTATATCCCACACTCTTTGTAAGTTCCCAGGTAGGACTAGAGCTATACAGTTGCACTAAGTAGATACTCTATAAATATTTATTAATTGAGCAAGTATGACTTTCTTTTTAATCAAAAATATCCATGTTTAATCAGTGAATTTTTTACCATTTCAGAATATATTTGGAGAAATCTATTGCTCAATGAATATACATCTGTCAAGGCTGTGTCTTTATTATGTCCTGTGTCATGCTTGTGTCCTGAGCTAGCTGGAGCACTCATGACACATGTATGAAACTCATCTTCAAACCTTAGGGGTGAGTTCTGTGAAGGTGCTGGGGGACATTTCAGGGGATTGTCCTGCTGGACACCACTGTACCATCTGGGACAAGATGTGACATAAGCACCATCCCCCCTTTCCCTAGCTTTTCCCATCTTCCTCTACCCTCTGTCAGCATGTGGGTTTCCCACCAACCATATCTTTGCAGACAAACTCTGAGATGGCCTATGGCTTGGGACTCCACTGACATCATAGAGTCTTGTTATAACTAGTGTCAGAGCTTTCTGTGGCCCTGACATGAACTTTGTTCCCAGAATATGCCACATGAACAGTCCCACGAGAGTCTGGGAGTCCTGGAAATTTCAATGGGTAATTGCAGCTCTAACTAAAGCCACTCTGGGGGTCATGCTGGAGGCCATCTCCCATCTCAGACTGGTTCTTTTGCTGATTTCCAATATGACCTTGGAGAGTCACTTCATTGGAGCTTCAGGCTCATCATTTCTAAAATTAGGAAATGTTTTTAGATTCATTTATTCATTCAAGACTATGGAATGAACTCCTAGGAGGTTCTAGGCAATCTCAAAGATGGATTCTACCTCAGGAGTTCTGACTCCCATCCCCCCCACTCCTATTGAGTTCTGCCATTGGACACAATGGCTATTTCATGGAAATTCCCTAGGGCAACATTGGACTAGCAAGTGTCTTCAGGATGTGCCCCCATGCCATCTGATGTGGATGAGCGACCATGAGCAATTCTGAACCTAAACCAAGGTTTTGGCTGTGCTGCCTTCCTTGCACAAAAATAGTTGTGTCTGGATAAGACCTTTACTGCAACAGCTGAGCCAGCTTAGTGAGGACCTTGCCCAAGACACTAGGCCCATGACACTGTGAAGGCACTCAGAGTCCACAGTTGAGCCATGCAATGAAACAGGTGATTCTACATCAGGGTAGATGATGCAAGGTGTAGTTTCACAGCAAACATGACAAAAAACATTTAAATGACAGAGTAGTATGTAGTTAAATGTACTTTATACTATGACAGTGATGGAAAAAGTGAACAATGAGGTCAGAAAGGAGAATGTAGTTCCAAGAAGCAGGCTGGAGTCATCAGGGGGTAGGGGGTGCCTCATGGAGGAAGGGATCAGGAAACTTGTCACAGGTTATGACAGTGCATCATTAGGGTGTGTGCTCTGCCTGACCCATGACCCCCAGGGGCATTGGGGGCGTTCTATCTCCAGAGGATCTACAGACTGCAAATTGGCCTGAGCAGAGCCTCTATGGTCTGTCTTCTTTGTTCGTGGGTGTGATTCATTCTCTGCTTCTGGAGGTTTTTGATTCTCCTTCTGTATTCCTCTGAGATGCATTGTTTTGTGTGGGTTCAGAACTGTTAGTTGACACAAATTCTTCCTGAAAAGAAGTGGAATAGAAGTCATCTTTGTTTCCTAAGTTGACCTGAAGAGATTCAATAGTAATGGCCTTTTCCCAGGCTCCTGGGCCTTCATCTGTTCGCCAATTCTGATATTTTAGACAACATCGTCTATTCTTAATAGGTTGAAAGAATTAGTCTGTTTTTTTAAAAAATTCAGCAAAGTCACAATTTTCGTAATCTATGAAATGATCTATAAACACTGAATGAGCAAGGCTTGACAGGATGAAGGAAGCATTGGCTTTGTGGTGGGGTTTGCACCAGTGCTTACTCACTGTTTCCCCCATGTGGCCACTCTCCAAATAGCATTTGGCCAAATGTGTTCCAATTTAGCAGATACAAGGGAGAATAAGACAGAAGCTTGGTCCCTTAATCCCTTAGCTCCTAAAACACACCCTCTAATTTATGAGTGATATTCTAAATTGAGTATATCTTAACTAGATATTAGGGTTAGGATCAGTGTCGAGTTGCATATATTAACTATGGACAACTTTTTGTATGTCAATCTTACCTGCCTAAAGTGTTTTTAGAAAATAAAATGAGAGGGGCGTCTGGGTGGCTCAGTGGGTTAAAGCCTCTGCCTTCAGCTCAGGTCACGATCCCAGGGTCCTGAGATCGAGCCCTGCATCGAGCCCTGCATCGGGCTCTCTGCTCAGCAGGGAGCCTGCTTCCCTTCCTCTCTCTGCCTGCCTCTCTGTCTACCTGTGATCTCTGTCTGTCAAATAAATAAATAAAATCTTTAAAAAAAGAAAATAAAATGAGAGAGGATATAGTCACCAAGTTATTGTCACTGAGCACATTACCTATCCCAGGAAATAGGTAACTAAACATAATTATTGTTTCATTTTAGTTGAGGACCAGGGGCTGGTCCTACAGGTACCCGGCAGGTAACATCTGTAGCAGGTGCCCATCTTCCCCTGACCCCCACACCCAGCTCAGCACATCCTTTGCTCTGCTCAAGGGCAGCAAACAGATGGACCAGATGCAGGTGTGACTCTCTCCTGTCAGGCATGGCTTGCTTCCAACAGGTAGAGAAGTGGGCCAGCTCACATACATATGACCTGTTCTTTTGGTTCCTTGCTATCTGTCTCCCCTTTCTGTTGCCCTGGTCCTGAAGCTTTAGCTCCTGTGAGAACTTGGGTTTGGAGATTTCTGTTGACATTTCAAAGTATAGATCTGTGTTGCCTTTGTTTCCTGTCCTTGGGTTTGAGATGAAGGTGGGAAAAGTCATTATATTCTGAAAGCAACAAAAAGAAATATCAAGTGTGCTCTGCTCCCAGCACCTCAGACTTGAAAGCAATGGCAAACTACATACTTCATGTTCTACACAATCAGCTTTAGGAACTCATAGACACATGTAAAATGAAATCGTACTGAAAGAAATCTCGTTACCAAACTTTTGCTTTGCAGAAGACAGTTTAAGGACACAGCCCCTTGTCCACCCTGTCATTTCCAGTCTGGCCAATGCTCAGTCATGCTGACACATGTGGTCACACAAGGCGACAACTGTGATATCCTCCTGGAGCACTCTTGGACCATTGCTCCCTGGTCTGGCCAACCCTGCACAACCCCAGTCATCCTGAGCATCCCCCATAGTGACACAGCTGTGATCATCCTCCTGGAGCATTCCTGTGCCCCTGCCCCTGGGTCTGGCCAACACTGCAGAGCCCCAGTATTCCTGAGTGTCCCCTTTTGTGGCATTTGTCACACAAGGCTGTCACTTGTTGTCTCTTGGTGTGTCCTTTCTGCTTGGAGTAGATGTCTTTCAGGGATGCCTGGCTGGATGACAAGTGGATGAATGGTTTCGGGGTCTTTTGTCCTGGAACAGCAGGCATCCTTCAAAATTCTGATGGGCAGGGTGAGTCTCTGTCCTTCTGTGTGTTCCCAGCCTTGGTGGAACATAATGTCCAGGACAAGGATTTGGGAGTACTCCCAGATGAAGTTTGTTCTATGAAGGTGGATTCCTTCTGAGATCATTATGGAACCACATTGCATGGCCACTCCTGTGAGACAGAAAGCATGCTACTGTATTGTATTCTCCTTGCACACTGTGGCTAACAAAAAGGAAACACACACTCACACTCACAAGTTCATACTAATACCTCTGTTTCTGAGCATCACTACCATGTAAACTACAGAGAATTCCCTTTGGGCTGGAGACATGTAGAAGTGCCACTCAAGGTGTAAATAGAAGAGGATGGAGATGGAATTCTAGCTAAAAGGATGGAAGTCTTTGCCTCTGGGGATGAAGAAATTAGATTTTACCCAGAAGCGTTACATTCAACTCAAAGAAGTGACTTGATCCTAGGATCTTTGAGACCAGAGATGGGCACAGACTTTTCTGTAAAGTCTTCTATAAAGATTTTCTGTTAGGTGTTGCAATTCGTGTGGTATCTCTGACAATGACTCCACTCTTGCACGGTGGCTTGAAAACAGCTACAGACCATCCATAACTAATGTTCCAGCAATTATTGATTGACAGAATACAGGGGGTGGTCCCATTTGGCTCATGGATGGTAGTTTCTCACACCCCAGATTTGCAACATGGTGGATAATGGGGGAGAGGGCTCTTCTTTTTCAATGGCAGAATGGAAGTACACTGGGATCTATCTTGCCTAACCCCGGCCCCTCCACTTCAAAGTAAAAAAAGATGATACTGAGATTGGCCAACAATAAAGGCCTCAAGAATTCCCTCACATTTCTCTGTAGGCCTCGAGTTTCCCACGAGATATTTGTTTATGGTTGAATTCCATGGTCGGTATTGTTTGGCTGAAGATGTCCCCATTGCCTGGCAGATATATCTGGTGGATTATATACCATGCAGATGGTCATCTTGTTCAGGCCAAGACCATGAGCACATTTAGGGTTCTCCTGAGTTAGTGGAGGATCTAGCATGTGCGGGCTTCAGGGCAAGTCTGATTCAGCCCTCCTCAATGTCATGGAGCACCTGGCTTCCTGGACCCTCTGTGGCATTGGCATGGGCCTGGCCTAAGCCACTTCTGTAGTTGCAATGGAAAAGTCCCTGGCTTGGGTGGTCCACCCCATGCTTGGCTCTGTGGGCTGAGACCCAAGGTTCCTCCCACTTCATTATCTGGGAACAGGTCACATGTCCATGGATGAGCCAATTCCTGGAGCCAGGGAGTGGAGCTGTGTAGACTGGCACATGTTGTTAGGATCTCTGTTGTAATGACTTTTCTAATAATGGTGGTGGCAAGATCTTCTGGAATGCATCTGTTAATAAAACAAATATTAATTTCTGATAGTAAATGTGTCCAAGGTGCTGCCTTAGCCCCTAGCACCTCAGTCCCAGCACCTTGCTACTACTGTACTACTCTGCAGACACAATGGCTGAGAATGAGCAAAGTGGATGGAAACTGGTCTGGAGTGCACAAGGGAAGCATGCGTGGGTATGTGTAGGGGAGTGGGGATAATAGCTCTGGCCAAGCTGTATCTCCAATTTAACTAGGTTTGAGAAGGTGCAAGGAGTCTTTGGTGTTTCACCACCCATCATTTTGCAGATGAAGAATATGCCTTTTGCATGGAGTATGGCAAGACTTTTTCCAAGTATTCTCTAGTTGGTACAGAAGTCAGGGAGGGCAGTATACTCCATTTGCTAGGGTATGTATGAGAGACTGAGTGCTCTCAGGAACGTGTCTGGCTTTCGCAGGGCTCACTGTGAGCCTGTACACAGGACTGACAGAGACAGTTCACAGTTTTTTTCTGAGGATGGAGTACTGGAAGAATGTGGTGCCCCATGTAACCCTGGGAAGGGGACAGACCTGGAGTTCACTGTAGAGTTACTTCGTGGGAGTGGTGGTGATCTGCAGCATCCGCTTCATGAGATGTCTGTCTTTATTAAGTTCTGGGTGTGGTTTCTGTGACTTTGTCCTAATGGCTTTGATTACCAAGGAGTGGGATTTTTTGGCTTCACTGTAAGAGTTGGTCCACCAGGACTGGGCAAGTCCTATTTTGCTGCTGAGCAGTGTGTCTCTAGCGGTTGGAGTGTGTATTACAAGCCTAGAGGTCAATGGTGGGGTGGTTACAGTGGTCAGCAGGCTATTGTTATTGAAGATTTTTATGGGTAAATTTCATAGGATGAGATGTTAGATGTTATGGTTAGGGATCCTCATTAAGTGCCCATAAAGGGTTCTTTTTCTGAGTTTCATATTCAATATCTTTTTATTGCTTCTAAGAGCCCTCCTTGTACTTGATATTCCAATGAACAGTCCATTACAACATTGCTTGCATCTTACCCGTGTGTTGATGAGGATTTGAGAAAAGAAAATGTTGTCAATGCTTCCACAAATTGTACACTGGAACAGCCAAATAATAAAATTTTATTTTTGACACAAAATAGGAAGTATCCTGCTGTGATTTCTAGTTTAAACCAGGGGAGGGGGCCCTCTTTTGGTAGTGGTAATGAATACCATAGGCCTTCCTAGGGAACATTATCAGATTCTATTGGAAACTTGGTCTTTGTTATTGTGGAAGAATCATGAGTTGACCAATTATTTGTCTCCTGTTTCATTTTCCATGAACAGTTATATGATATTTGGTTTTACACCTCTACCATTGTGAAATCATCCCAAACTTGGCACCCGCTTGCCCTTCTCTGGCAAAGGTATGTTTGGGCCAAGAAAAAAGATGCTTCTGGGTGACTGGGAGACTCTAGAATGTTGTCAGTAGGGAGTTACTGAGATCTTAAATTCCAAACCAGCTCCTGACACCTGGACAAAATACATTACAGATTTAGAAACTTCAGAAAGAAACTTTGTGTGCATGATGACAATTGAAGAAAACGTGTCATCCCTAAACCTAACCTTAACCCTTAACTTTAAGGCTGAAACCTAACCTGACCTTAAAGCCTAAATTAGAACCCTGAAACCCAAACCTGAAATTGAACCCAAAGCCTGGAATATGAACCTGAACCCTAGAGCCAAGCCCTAAATCATGAACCCAAACCCTAAACCAGAGTTCTGAGTCATGAACCCTGAACCCAAATCTGAGCATGAACCCAAGCCCCAAATTTGACCTTAAACCTTATCCAAGAAGCCCTGAGTTTTAAACCCTAAATCATAAACATAAAGCCCTAAACTCTAACTATTCCCTTGTCCCTCACTCTAAATCCTCATCCTCATCCAAAACCCAAACCCTGTTTGGGTTGGGAGCTAAGGTTAGGGTTTTGGATTGGAGTCAGGGCCAGGCTTGAGAGCAAGTTGAAGTCAGAGTGCAGTCTGCGTCAGGGCCAGGGTCATGTGTTGGGCCACTGTTTGGGTCAGGAATTATTGTCATTCCATATTGTTTCCAACTCATTTTTCCTTAGCTATTTTTGGAGAAGTTAGGGGATATTGGTCTCCATGCAGCTTGAATTTCCAGAATGAAATAGCTTCAGCTGGACCCCGGGAGGGAGCAGGTGCTTCCATTGAAGGGTGAGCTCCCCTAGTCCTGCACTGCCTCCACCCCCTGCAGAGGGCGCAGGACCTCAGGTCCTGCCCTGAGCCTGCCCTGAGCAGCCACAGCTGGGACAGGAGCCGGGCCTCCTTAGGACCCATGGTGGAGGCATCTGGAGGATGTGGGGCCCCTCCCATGCTGACAGGACAAGCTGGGGAGCATGTGGGTCCACATCCACATGGACAGGACCTGCTATGGAGAACGTGGGGCCGCGTCCACACTGAGAGCAGTCCAGTGCCCTCAGGACCAGCCACGGGAGGAGAAGGTGAGGAGAAGCCACCTGAGCGGGGACTGGCGAGGGGGTGTGTGGTCTCAGGACCCCACAGAGGAAGGGCACACTATATAGACACTGGAAATTCCATGTTTTTGTGTGTGGTGATGTGGTCTCCTGCAGTGCTGAGCACGGGGCTGTGGGGTCTCCCCTTTCTGGTCTCAGATGCTCCTCAGGTCCCACGGCTCTGTTTGTGTGTATAAGGATTCAGTTCCTGGGGCTCCTCAGACAGTCTACAGTCAGGGGGCGGATGCCCACCTCACTGCTTTTGCTCCTCCTGCCTTGGTCCTGCAGGGTCCTTCCCATGTCCACACCCGCTTCAGGGTTGGTCTGGTGTCTGGAAGTTCAGGAGTGACAGTGCGGACTCCCCAGTTGGCTTTGGGGAGAGTGTCAGTGTCAGTTCTTCCCTGAGCACAGAGTTTTTTCCCATCTCCATGTGTCTCCCTCCCGGTCATCAGGGTCTCATGGCTGTCAGAGGACAGGCCTGTCACCTCCTTGGTTCAGGGGACTCCAAGGTATCTTGTTCTTTTGGATGCAGTAGTAAATGAGATCATTCTCTGTAGTCTCTTTCTGATGGTTCCTTCAGAGCACATAGAAATACTATTGATTTGTGTATGTTGATTTTGTTCCTTGCAAGTTTCTTAAATTTATTAGTTCTGTTCATCTTAAACTCCAACTGCCAGTTATTTGGCCAGCAAAATGGGTTTATTTGGGAAGAGCAGAAAATGGTGATCTGGGATGAACAAGCTACGAGCACATCACAGGCAAGTGCAAGAAACAAAGGAGAGGAACATTGTTTCACGGAGAAGGAGGAAGAAGTTGGGAGGGTTGCTTGGAAGGAAAGTCCACTGGAGAAGGGCAGGGGTTTGAGGTGATGGAGGATTCTCACCAGCCGAGCTGCGGGGATGGTGGATCTCTTGTAGGAGATGAACTCTCCAGCTTCCCCTGTGGGGCCTGGAATGGATGAGTCTCTCCTGTGGTGGACTGTAGTGTGGGGTCTGTAATGGGCATTGAGCGGCAGGTGCCCCCTTCCAGCCTCCCCTTCTGGTGTCCCCAGTCCACTTTACTGAGACTTCCCATTATGCTTTTTCACAGTTCTAACAAGGCTGTGATGGAATGTTGTGGAAAACTGGAATTCCAAATCCCACTGCTTCTATTGCACCCAAGACACAGGGGCCCTGGATTTAAACCTCCCATGAGTCTCTTGCTAACATGTGGCCTCTTCCAAGGGTAAGGGGCCTCTCCATGGTGGGTGAACTGGATCTGGGAGGGCTTGGCCTCCATCGCGAAGTCTGATGTCCTCTCTGCTTCTGTAATGTGGTGCTAACGTGGATGTTTGGAAGAATCATTTACGCTGCAGTGATTTCAAATCTGCATTAACTTGTCACAGCAGCACAAATATGCTTTATCTCCACACTCAGACTCCCAGCTATCATTTCTTTACCACGTTTGCTACTTCACATGGGCTACTTTAGTGCATTTTATGCCAAAGCAGGACACTATCCTGTGGAACCACCACGTAACCCCAAGTGAGGAAATTGTGATGGTTCCCACATTTGAACCCAGAGCACAGCCCATTTCAGCTGTCACCACCTGCCTGATGGTCTGAAATGTCTTCTCCATTCAGATCCAGTTTTCTTCTTCTGGAACTTTTTCTAGGACTTCCCCTTCTTTGGGTAACCTTGATGACTTTAAGGAGCACAGATGGCTCCAACCTGAGTGGTATTTCTTTTCTTTCTTTTTTTTTTTTTTAAGATTTTATTTATTTGACAGAGAGAGATCACAAGTAGACGGAGAGGCAGGCAGAGAGAGAGAGAGAGAGAGAGAGAGGGAACCAGGCTCCCTGCTGAGCAGAGAGCCCGACGTGGGACTCGATCCCAGGACCCCAAGATCATGACCTGAGCCGAAGGCAGTGGCTTAACCCACTGAGCCACCCAGGCGCCCCTGAGTGGTATTTCTATATGGTTTATGTCACTGGGGCTGTTTTCAGTGTCCATCTACACTGTGACATGCATTGTCCTTCATTCACTTTTTCATGGTGACTAAACATAAGAACGTTGACCCCTTAAAACATTTCAGGTACACAATTCTCTGGCCTTAGCTGAGTTGTACATTATTGTATGTCATTCTCCAGATCTTTTTCATTCTCTCTGAGGGAGACTGTATGCATGAGACACCAATTCCCCATTGCCCTTTTCCCTCAGTCCCTGAAACCACATCCAGCTTTGTGTCCCACACACCTCTTCCAAGTGGACTCATAGAGTGTCTGTCCTTCTGTGGCTGGCTGATTTCAGTCAGCATAACGACTTCCAGGTTCAATCTGTGTTGTAGCCTATGTCAGAACTCCCTTTGTTTTTAAGGCTGAATCATGTTCCATCATGTATAAACCACATTTTGTTTATCCATTTATCTGTCAGTGGACACTTGGGTTAGTTCCGCCTTTTGGCTGTTGTGAGAAACACTGCTTTGAATAAGATACCTCTATTTTCAGTTTTTGGGGGCATATAGGCTGCAGTGGAATTCTGTGTTTAATATTTTTAGGCAACAACCATATTTTTTCCCCATAAATGAACCATTTTACTTCATTCCTTCATAGGGCAGAACAAGATTGCCATTTATGGATCTACCTCATTTTGTTTATCCTTTTCTTTTTGGGGGAGCTTAAATTTGTTTTCAAAAGCTTTTTTTTTTTTTTTTTTTGGATGGACATTTGCGTGGTTTCTGGTTTTTGCTTATTATGAGCATGGCTGCTATGAATATTCCCGAACATTTTTATTTGTTTTTTTGAAGCAGTGTTTTCAATTTTATGGGTATGTATCTAGAAGTGCAATTTTTACCATTTAGTGATTCTGCTTTGATCTATTTGAGTAAATGCCAAATTATTTTATACATAGACTGCACCATTTTTCACAAGCGAGGTTTAAGGTTTTCAGTTTCTCAACGTCCTTTTGTTATTTTTACTTTTCTTGATCTTAGTGATTCTACTTGTGTAAAAGGACAATCTAATTGGTTTAAATCTTCATTTCCATAAAGACTAATGATGTTTATTTAACATCTATTCATGTACTGTTTACCGTTTGTATGATTTCTCTGGAGAAGGGTCTATCCAAGTTCTTTGCCCATTTTAAAATTGGGGCTGTCTTTTTTTTTGAGAAGTTGTAAAAGCTCTTTATATATTCAGGGCAACAGACTGTTATTAGATAAATAATGTACAAATATTTCCTTCCATTCTGGGGGCTATCTTTTCACTTTCTGGATAGTATTTTGTGATGCACAAAGATTTTTAGTTATTTTTTCATTTCTTTTCTTTTTTTTTTTTTTTAAAGATTTTATTTATTTATTTGACAGAGAGAGATCACAAGTAGACAGAGAGGCAGGCAGAGAGAGAGAGAGAGGGAAGCAGGCCCCCTGCTGAGCAGAGAGCCCGATGCGGGACTCGATCCCAGGACCCTGAGATCATGACCCGAGCCGAAGGCAGCGGCTTAACCCACTGAGCCACCCAGGCGCCCTTTTTCATTTCTTTTTAAAGAGTGAGTGAGAGAGAGTGTGCGAGTGGACATGGGCAGAGGGAGAAGGAAAGAGAATCTTAAGCAGGCCCCACACTTTGTGTGGAGCCTGATGTGGGGCTCAATCTCATGACCCTGAGATCTAAGCCAAAATTAAGAGACAGACAGTTAACCAACTGAACCACCCAGGTGCCCAGGACAGATTTTTAATTTTGAGGCTATAATTTTATCTATTTTTTCTTTCCCTTCTTATGCTTATTTTTTCTTTCCCTTCCCTTTTTCTTTTCACGTTTCTTTCCCTTTTAGATCTGATTTGGTGGCAGATCTAAAAGCATTGTTAAATCCAAGGTTATGAAGATTTATCCCCATTTGTTTCTTCTAGAGTTTGTAGTTTTACTCTTACATTGAAGCCTTTAACTTATTTTGAGTTAATATTTATATGTGGTGTGAGGTAAGGGTCCAGTTCCATTCCTCTGTACATGGATATCCAATTGTCTAGCACCCTTTGTTGAAAAGAGCATTCTGTCCCCCCAGTGTAATATTGTCCACCCTTGTCAAAATTCAGAGGACCATAGATGAAGGGGTTTATTTCTGGAATCTCAGTTAAATCCCACTGATCTGTATGCATACTTTAAAACATTTTTTATTTTATTTACTTAAAAATTTTTTAAATTTAAATTCAATTAGTTAATATAGAATGTATTGTTTATTTCAGGGTGTATGCATACCTTTATGACACTATCACAATGTTTTATTTACTGTTGCTTTTCAAAAAAAAATTTTTTTTAAAGATTTTATTTATTTATTTGACAGAGAGATCACAAGTAGGCAGAGAGGCAGACAGAGAGATGGGGAGAAGCTGGCTCTCTGCTGAGCAGAAAGCCCGATGCGGGGCTGGAACCCAGGACTGAGATCGAACGAAGCCAGAGGCTTAACCCACTGAGCCACCCAGGTGCCCCTTACTGTTGCTTTTTATTAAGATTTGAACTTTGGAAGTATGACCTGTCACCTTTGATTTTCTTTTTCAGCATGGTTTTCTCTATCTTGTGGTCCCTTGAAATTCCATATGACTGTTAAAATTAGCTTGTGCATTTCCTCCCAAAGGCCTTTGTGAAATTTTTGGGAACACATTGAATTTCCACGTTACATTATGTACTGTTGCCATCTTATCAATAGTATGTCTTTTCATCACCATGGGGTGTCCTCAGATTTATTTAGGTTTCCCTTATGTTCAGCAATGTTTTATAATTTTCAGTGTACAAGACTTGTACCTTGATTACATCTATTCCTAAGTATTTTGTCCATGTTGATGTTCCCTAAAATGGAATTGTTTTCTTAAATTCTTTTTTGGATGATTCAAAAATTGCTAGTATATACAAATAAGAGAGATTTTTGTGTATTGATATTTTTCCTGTAACTTTGTGGAATTAGGAAACTGGCTGTAATCACTTTTTGTTGATTCTTTAGGAAGCTCTCTATATAAGCTGATGCCATCTCTGGTCTCTGAGTAGACCTAGTTCTGTTTCCTTTCACATGTGGATTCTTTATTTCTTGCCTTATTGTTCTAGGTAGAACTTGCAGTACAATACTGAGCAAGGAGTGAAAGCCAGCATGATGGACTTGTTTGTGATTTCAGAGTAGAGCTGTCAGCCCTCAAAATGGAGCATGATGTTTGATTATGGTTAGGGTGGCGTTAGGGTTGGGGGTTAGGGGTTAGTGTATCCCTGTCCTCTGCTGTACAGAGCCCATTCTTCTCTGGTAAGCAGAGTGATCTTTTCTGAACATAACTTTTGAGCCTCTTTGTGACCCAGCTGCCTGTCCTCTCCAGCCTCACCTCTCCCACCATATCTCCCCATCCCTGTGGGCCTCCCAGGTGTGTGGTCATCCTACATGTGCCTCTGGCCTGAGTCCAAACCTTTACATTCTCTCTGTCCTCTGCCAGGAGCACTTTTCTCTCCCCCTGCTTCATGTTTGGCTTGTTCCCCTGTTGGCTGGACCTGGATTTGCCCCCTAGCGACTTGACTCATGTCTGATGGGTGTGGCCTTGCCCCTATTTTAATGTAGTGCCCACTTTCCCTGTGTAGGTGATTTACTAGCCTTCCAGGTATGGGGAAAACACAGGGAAGTAGCCTTAGTGCCTGTGTGAAAAAATCAGTCTCAAGGCACGTGGGTGACTCAGTCATTAAGCATCTGGCTTCAGCTCAGGTCGTGATCCTGTGGTCCTGGGATTGAACCCCACCATGTCAAGCTCCCTGTTCAGCAGGGAGCATGCTTCTCCCTCTCCCACTCCTCCTGCTTGTGTTCCCTCTCTAGCTGTCTCTCTCTGTCAAATAAATAAATAAAACCTTAAAAAAAATCAGTCTCAGAGGAGCTCACCACCCTTGCTGACAATGGGGGAGCTGCTATTCCAAGTCCCCTCAAAGAGATAAGACTTCCAACTTCTTGGGGCCGGGGAAATGTAGACCTGGACCTGGAAGCTTACATTCTTGGATTCATGGCTAAGGCCTAAGCAAGCCCCCTCTTCTTCCAGTGGTTCTCTTTCCTCTTCCCTGCCCATGGGCTAGACCTGATTCCTGATCTGGGGAGTTCGAGGGTGACCCCTCCGAGGAACACCAGTGGTTGACTGATGGACCTTGTCAGCAAGAGGCCCAGTAGCCTTCAAGGGAGGACCCTATAGGGAGTGAAGACAGCTATATGGGGGCCAGTGACAGCCCACTCAAAACAAAGTGGGGCAGGAGACCAGCCCTGCTGATTCTATCCAGTCTGTAGGCCATAGAAAGGAGGGCTGTGCCCAAAGGTGCTCCACTCCTGACAGATAAGGACAGGACCCTACATGGGGTCAGCCAGAGGAGGACACCTGAGGGGTTTGCCTGGGAGCTCGGCACATGGGCAGTGTTTCTGGCTCCAGCATGCTGACTGTGGGGTTGGTTTCCCACCTTTGAAGCCTCAGGCTCCCTTTTGTATGATGGGGAGCTGATGGCCACCATCTCTGGGAGTAGAAATTAGGGAGGCCCCATGAGGAGACTTGCTCAGGACAGGCTGGGAGAGTGGCTGTTGCTTAAAGCAGTGCAGGGCCTGCCCCCTTGAAGAAGGTGCATATGTTCATGGCCCCCAGCTCTGGGGTCCTGGCGCCAGCCTCTGACAGTGACCCTCCTCCCACCTGTCCCTCGTCCTTGTAGATTGGTGGTCTTCTTGGAGCTGTTCCTGCAGAGAGCAGAGAAGTCCATCATGGTGGGACACAGGGTCACCTACTAGGTCTTCACCAACCAGTGGGCTGCCTGGTCTGTGTCCCCCCCCACCCCCCTTGGAGGGCTAGAGGGTTGTGGGATGTGTCTATGCAGTGCATGGCGATGGTCAGCCACTTATATGCGCAGTGCTTCCTTCATGAGATGGACAACCTGGTGTGTGTAGATGTGGACATGAAGTTCTGGGATCATGTGGGCATGGAGATCCTGCCCCCCCTCTTTGGCACCCTGCACCCCAGTTTCTACCAGATGGCCCTTGAAGAGACCAGCTACCAGCACTGGCCACAGTTCTAGGCCCACATCCCTGGGGACCAGGGTGAGGTTTACTGCATGGTGGCCTTTTTTGGGGAGCTGGTGGTGGATGTTAACTGACTGACCTTGGCCTGTCACCAGGTGATGAGGGTTGACCTGGCCAATGGGATCGAGGTTGTGTGGCATGATGTGAGCCACTTGAATATGTACCTGTTGGACCACAAGCCCACCAAGGTGGCTATCCCTGGAGTACCTGCAGGACCTGCAGCAACTGGGCTGCCCTCCCCATGCCCCCCCCCCACCCCCTATGCTCTCCACCCCCTGTCATGAAGAAGCTGAGATTTGGGCCATGCCCAAGAATTACCAGATGTCCAGAACTCATGAGGGGCTGTCCCAGGAGGACCTGTGGGACCCAAAGCTGCTGGGCTGTCCCCTGGAGGACCTGTTGGACCCATGGCGGCTGGGCTGTCCTCCCCCTACTTCATGAAGAAGCTGAGATTTGGGTTGTGCTCAAGAATCAACAGGACATAAAGGACTCATGAGAGGCTGTCCCCAGAGGACCTGTGGGACCCATGGCGGCTAGTCTGTCCTACCCCCACCTTCATGGAGAAGCTGAGATTCGTGGCAGTACCCAAGAATCTCCTGGACATCCAGGACTCATGGGGGGCTGTCCCTGTCTCCATCAGGGGATGTTGTCCTGAGCAGAGCTGTCAGATCATGTTCCTACTTCTGTCCTCTCAAGGTAGACCATGGAGCCCACCGCTACCCACATGGGCATGACCAGGGTCCCCAGCTGTATCTGCACACAGGAGGCCTACCTGGGGACACACAGTCCTCTCTTTGTGGTCACTACATTTTGATAACCTCTGGGTCATTTGTAGCAGTGAACAGGCCCAGTTTTATGTCACATGTTTTTCTGTGTCAATGCTGAGCAACCATCTTAAGAAAGAACAGTTGAGGGAAAAGGTTTTCTTCCTGGTTCTAGACAGACACTGCCTGGTGGGGCTGGGAGTGGTTCTGCTGATCTGTGGAGGTAGAATGGACTCTGGTTGGGTCCCTGCACCTTGCCATGACCGTGCCATGACCTCCCAGTCCCTGCACCTTGCCATGACCATAGGGCTTCAGGGTCAAGGGTGCGCTGAGCCACCTTTCAGACTTCCAGACCCCTGACTTCCAGAGGCCTTGACCGTGGCCACTAGCTCAGCCTCCAAGAGCATGGAGCCCTCTGGGTTATGTACAGTTTCTGTCTTTTTTATTTTTTATTTTTAAATTTAATTTAATGTAATTTAATTTTAAAAATTTAAATTCATTAGCCAACATCAGTAAATCAGTAGATTTTAATGTAGTGTTCAGTGATTCATTAGTTGCCTATAACATCTAGTGCTCATCACAACATGTGCCCTCCTTAATACCTGTCACCCAACTACTCTGTCCCCCCAACCCCCTCCCTTCTATAACCCTATTTGTTTCCTGGAGTCCAGAGTCTCTCATGGTTTGTCTCCCTCTCTGATTTCTTCTGATTCGGTTTTCCCTCCCTTCCCCTGTGGTCCTCTGCTCTATTACTTATGTTCCATGTATGAGTGAAACCATATAATAATTGTCTTTCTTTGCTTGACTTATTTCACTCAGCATAATACCCTCCAGTTCCATCCATGTCAAGGTGAATGGTGGGTATTCATCCTTTCTGATGGCTTATTAATATTCCATTGTATCTATGGACCACGTTTTCTTTATCCATTCATCTGTTGAGGGACATCTAGGCTTTTCCCACAATTTGGCTATTGTGGACATTGCTGCTATGAACATTGGGGTGCAGGTAGCCCTTCTTTTCACTACATCTATATCCATCTATATCATTGCTGTAAATACCCAGGAGTGCAATTGCTGGGTTGTAGCATAGCTTTTCAACTTATTGAGGAACCTCCATACTATTTCCCAGAGTGACCACACCAGCTTGCATTCCCACCAAGAGTGTAAGAAGGTTCTCTTTTCTTCACAACCTCGCCAACACTTGTTTCCTGTCTGGTTAATTTTAACCATTCAAACTGGTGTAAGGTGGCATCTCATTATAGTTTTGATTTGTATTTCCCTAATGTCAAGGGATGTTGAGCACTTTTTTATGTGTTTCTTGGCCATTTGGATGTCTTCTTTGGAGAAATGTCTGTTCATGTCTTTGGCCTATTTCTTGATTGAATTTTTTGTTCTGTGGGTGTTGAGTTTGATAAGTTCTTTCTAGATTTTGGATACCATCCCTTTATCTGATATGTCATTTGAAAATATCTTCTCTCATTCTGTTTATTGTCTTTTGGTTTTGTTGTCTGTTTCTTTGCTGTGCAAAAGTTTCTATTTTGATGAAATCCCAACAGTTCATTTTTGCTTTTGTTTCCCTCGCCTTTGGAGATGTGTCTAGCAAGAAGTTGCTGTGGCTGAGGTCAAAGCGGTTGCTGCCTCTGTTCTCCTCAAGGATTTGGATGAATTCCTATCTCACATTAAACTCTTTCATCCTAATTTCAGTCTAATTTTTGTGTATGCTATAAGGAAATGGTCCAGTTTCATTCTTCTGTATGTGGCCATCCCATGTTCCCAGCAGCATTTATTGAAGACACTTTGTTTTGCCATTGGATAGTCTTTCCTGCTTTGAGGAAGATTAGTTGACCCTAGAGTTGAGGGTCCATTTCTGGTTTCCCTATTCTGTTCCATTGATCTGTGAGTCTGTTTTTATGCCAGTAGCATACTGTCTTGATGATTACAGCTTTGTAATAGAACTTGAAGTCTGCAATTGGGTTGCCACCAGCTTTGGTTTTCTTTTTCAACATCCCTTTGGCTACTCGGGGTCTTTTCTGTTTCCATACAAATTTTGGGATTATTTATTCCAGTTCTGTGAAAAATGTGGATGGTATTTTTATAGGGATTGCATGGAATCTGGGGCTTATTCTAGGGAGCATAGACATTTTCACAATATTTGTTCTTCCAATCCATGAGCCTGGAATGTTTTTCCATTTTTTGGTGTCTTCTTCCATTTATTTCATGACTATTGTATATTTTTCTGAGTACAGATCCTTTGTCTCTTTGGTTAGATGGATTCCTAAGTATCTTATGGTTTTGGGTGCAATTCTACATGGGATGGACTCCTTAATCTCCTTAATTTCTCTTTTGTCACATTGTTGCTATGACAACAGCAACATTTGTTGCACAAATGCTAGTGATTTCTGTGTGTTGATTTTATATCCTGCCACTTAACATCATTTCTGGATGAATTCTAGCAATTTTGGGGTGGAATCTTTTGGGTTTTCTACAGAAAGTATAACATTGTCTACAAAGAGTGATAGTTTGACTTCTTTGCCAATTTGGATGCCTTTTCTTTCTTTTTGTTGTCTGATTGCTGAGGATAGAAATTCTGGTGCTATGTTGAATAGTAGTGAACAGCCTTGCCTTGTTCCTGACCTTAGGGGAAAAGGTCTCAGTTTTTCCCCATTGAGAATGATATTCGCTGTGGGTTTTTCATAGATGACTTTATGATGTTGAGGTATGTACCATTTATCCCTACACTGTGAGGAATTTTGATCAAGAAAGGATGTTGTACTTTGTCAAATGCTTTTTCAGCATCCATTGAGAGTATCATATGGTTCTTGTCCTTTCTTTTATTTGTGTACTGTATCACATTGATTTGTGGACGTTGAATCAAGCTTGCAGCCCAGGAATAAATCCCACTTGGTCAAGGAGAATAATCCTTTTAATGTACTGTTGGATCCTATTGGTTAGTATTTTGGTGATAATTTTTGTATCCATCTTCATCAGGGATATTGGGCTATAATTCTCTTTCTTTCTCTCTCTCTTTTTAATAATTCTTCTTTTTGATGGGGTCTTTGTCCAGTTTTGGGATTAAGGTAATTCTGGCCTCATAAAATGAGTTTGGGTTTTCCTCCCATTTCTATTTTTTGGAACAGTTTCAGTAGAATACGTATTAATTCTTCTTTAAATGTTTGGGTAGAATTCCCCTGGTAAGTTCTCTGTTCCTGGGCTCTTGTTTGTTGGGAGATTTTTGATGACTGCTTCCATCTCCTTAATGGTTATGGGTCTGTTCAGTTTTTTTTTTTTTTTAATTTCTTCCAGTTTCAGTTTTGGTAGTTTACATGTCTCTAGGAATGCATCCATTTCTTCCAGATTGTCAGATTTGCTGGCGTATAGTTGCTCATAATATGTTCTTCTTCTTCTTTTTTTTAATTTTATTTTTTATAAACATATATTTTTTTCCCCAGGGGTACAGGTCTGTGAATCTCCAGGTTTACACACTTCACAGCACTCACCATAGCACATACCCTACCCAATGTCCATAACCCCATCCCCCCTTCCCAAACCCCCCTCCCCCCAGCAACCCTCAGTTTGTTTTGTGAGATTAAGAGTCACTTATGGTTTATCTCCCTCCCAATCCCATCTTGTTTCATTTACTCTTCTCCTACCCCCTTAACCCCCCATGTTGCATCTCCTCTCCCTCATATCAGGGAGATCATATGATAGTTGTCTTTCTCCGATTGACTTATTTCGCTAAGCATGATACCCTCTAGTTCCATCCACGTCATCTCAAATGGCAAGATTTCATTTCTTTTGATGGCTGCATAGTATTCCATTGTGTATATATACCACATCTTCTTTATCCATTCGTCTGTTGATGGACATCTAGGTTCTTTCCATAGTTTGGCTATTGTAGACATTGCTGCTATAAACATTTGGGTGCATGTGCCCCTTCGGAGCACCACGTTTGTATCTTTAGAATATATACCCAGTAATGCAATTGCTGGGTCAAAGGGTAGTTCTATTTTCAGTTTTTTGAGGAACCTCCACGCTGTTTTCCAGAGTGGTTGCACCAGCTTGCATTCCCACCAACAGTGTAGGAGGGTTCCCCTTTCTCCGCATCCTCGCCAGCATCTGTCATTTCCGGACTTGTTCATTTTAGCCATTCTGACTGGTGTGAGGTGATATCTCATTGTGGTTTTGATTTGTATTTCCCTGATGCCGAGTGATATGGAGCACTTTTTCATGTGTCTGTTGGCCATCTGGATGTCTTCTTTGCAGAAATGTCTGTTCATGTCTTCTGCCCATTTCTTGATTGGATTATTTGTTCTTTGGGTGTTGAGTTTGCTAAGTTCTTTATAGATTCTGGACACTAGCCCTTTATCTGATATGTCGTTTGCAAAGACCTTCTCCCATTCTGTCAGTTGTCTTTTGGTTTTGTTAACTGTTTCCTTTGCTGTGCAAAAGCTTTTGATCTTGATAAAATCCCAATAGTTCATTTTGCCCTTGCTTCCCTTGCCTTTGGCGACGTTCCTAGGAAGATGTTGCTGCGGCTGAGGTCAAAGAGGTTGCTGCCTGTGCTCTCCTCAAGGATTTTGATGGATTCCTTTCTCACATTGAGGTCCTTCATCCATTTTGAGTCTATTTTTGTGTGTGGTGTAAGGAAATGGTCCAATTTCATTTTTCTGCATGTGGCTATCCAATTTTCCCAACACCATTTATTGAAGAGGCTGTCTTTTTTCCATTGGATATTCTTTCCTGCTTTGTCGAAGATGAGTTGACCATAGAGTTGAGGGTCTATTTCTGGGCTCTCTATTCTGTTCCATTGATCTATGTGTCTGTTTTTGTGCCAGTACCATGCTGTCTTGATGATGATGATAGAGCTTAAAGTCCATAATTGTGATGCCACCAACTTTGGCTTTCTTTTTTAATATTCCTTTGGCTATTCACGGTCTTTTCTGGTTCCATATAAATTTTAGGATTATTTGTTCCATTTCTTTGAAAAAAATAGATGGTACTTTGATAGGAATTGCATTAAATGTGTAGATTGCTTTAGGTAGCATAGACATTTTCACAATATTTATTCTTCCAATCCAGGAGCATGGAACATTTTTCCATTTCTTTGTGTCTTCCTCAATTTCTTTCATGAGTACTTTATAGTTTTCTGTATATAGATTCTTAGTCTCTTTGGTTAGGTTTATTCCTAGGTATCTTATAGTTTTGGGTGCAATTGTAAATGGGATGGACTCCTTAATTTCTCTTTCTTCTGTCTTGTTGTTGGTGTAGAGAAATGCGACTGATTTCTGTGCATTGATTTTCTATCCTGACACTTTACTGAATTCCTGTATAAGTTCTAGCAGTTTTGGAGTGGAGTCTTTTGGGTTTTCCACATATAGTATCATATCATCAGCGAAGAGTGATAGTTTGACTTCTTCTTTGCCGATTTGGATGCCTTTAATTTCTTTTTGTTGTCTGATTGCTGAGGCTAGGACTTCTAGTACTATGTTGAAGAGCAGTGGTGATAACGGACATCCCTGCCGTGTTCCTGACCTTAGCAGAAAAGCTTTCAGTTTTTCTCCATTGAGAATGATATTTGCAATGGGTTTTTCATAGATGGCTTTGATAATATTGAGGTATGTGCCCTCTATCCCTACACTTTGAAGAGTTTTGATCAGGAAGGGATGCTGTACTTTGTCAAATGCTTTTTCAGCATCTATGGAGAGTATCATATGGTTCCTGTTCTTTCTTTTACTAATGTGTTGTATCACATTGATTGATTTGCGGATGTTGAACCAACCTTGCAGCCCTGGAATAAATCCCACTTGGTCGTGGTGAATAATCCTTTTAATGTACTGTTGAATCCTATTGGCTAGTATTTTGGTGAGAATTTTTGCATCTGTGTTCATCAAGGATATTGGTCTGTAGTTCTCTTTTTTGATGGGATCCTTGTCTGGTTTTGGGATCAAGGTGATGCTGGCCTCATAAAATGAGTTTGGAAGTTTTCCTTCCATTTCTATTTTTTGGAACAGTCTCAGGAGAATAGGAATTAGTTCTTCTTTAAATGTTTGGTAGAGTTCCCCCGGGAAGCCGTCTGGTCCTGGGCTTTTGTTTGTTTGGAGATTTTTGATGACTGTTTCAATCTCCTTACTGGTTATGGGTCTGTTCAGGCTTTCTATTTCTTCCTGGTTCAGTTGTAGTAGTTTATATGTCTCTAAGAATGCATCCATTTCTTCCATATTGTCAAATTTGTTGGCATAGAGTTGCTCATAATATGTTCTTATAATTGTCTGTATTTCTTTGGTGTTAGTTGTGATCTCTCCTCTTTCATTCATGATTTTATTTATTTGGGTCCTTTCTCTTTTCTTTTTGATAAGTCTGGCCAGGGGTTTATCAATCTTATTAATTCTTTCAAAGAACCAGCTCCTAGTTTCGTTGATTTGTTCTATTGTTTTTTTGGTTTCTATTTCATTGATTTCTGCTCTGATCTTTATGATTTCTCTTCTCCTGCTGGGTTTAGGGTTTCTTTCTTGTTCTTTCTCCAGCTCCTTTAGGTGTAGGGTTAGGTTGTGTACTTGAGACCTTTTTTGTTTCTTGAGAAAGGCTTATATCGCTATATCTTCTCCTCTCAGGACTGCCTTTGTTGTGACCCACAGATTTTGAACCGTTATGTTTTCATTATCATTTTTTTCCATGATTTTTTTCAATTCTTTTTTAATTTCCTGGTTGACCCATTCATTCTTTAGAAGGATGCTGTTTAGTCTCCATGTATTTGGGTTCTTTCCAAATTTCCTCTTGCGATTGAGTTCTAGCTTCAGAGCATTGTGGTCTGAAAATATGCAGGGAATGATCCCAATCTTTTGATACCGGTTGAGACCTGATTTAGGACCAAGGATGTGATCTATTCTGGAGAATGTTCCATGGGCACTAGAGAAGAATGTGTATTCTGTTGTTTTCGGATGAAATGTTCTGAATATATCTGTGATGTCCATCTGGTCCAGTGTGTCATTTAAGGCCTTTATTTCCTTGTTGATCTTTTGCTTGGATGATCTGTCCATTTCAGTGAGGGGAGTGTTAAAGTCCCCTACTATTATTGTATTATTGTCGATGTGTTTCTTTGATTTTGTTATTAATTGGTTTATATAGTTGGCTGCTCCCACGTTAGGGGCATAGATATTTAAAATTGTTAGATCTTCTTGTTGGACAGATCCTTTGAGTATGATATAGTGTCCTTCTTCATCTCTTATTATAGTCTTTGGTTTAAAATCTAATTGATCTGATATAAGGATTGCCACTCCTGCTTTCTTCTGATGTCCATTAGCATGGTAAATTCTTTTCCACCCCCTCACTTTAAATCTGAAGGTGTCTTCAGGTTTAAAATGAGTTTCTTGTAGGCAACATATAGATGGGTTTTGTTTTTTTTATCCATTCTGATACCCTGTGTCTTTTGATTGGGGCATTTAGCCCATTAACATTCAGGGTAACTATTGAGAGATATGAATTTAGTGACATTGTATTGCCTGTAAGGTGACTGTTATTGTATATTGTTTCTGTTCCTTTCTGATCTACTACTTTTAGGTTCTCTCTTTGCTTAGAGGACCCCTTTCAATATTTCCTGTAGAGCTGGCTTGGTGTTTGCAAATTCTTTCAGTTTTTGTTTGCCCTGGAAGCTTTTAATCTCTCCTCCTATTTTCAATGATAGCCTAGCTGGATATAGTATTCTTGGCTGCCTGTTTTTCTCGTTTAGTACTCTGAATATATCATGCCAGCTCTTTCTGGCCTGCCAGGTCTCTGTGGATAAGTCTGCTGCCAATCTAATATTTTTACCATTGTATGTTACAGACTTCTTTTCCCGGGCTACTTTCAGGATTTTCTCTTTGTCACTAAGACTTGTAAATTTGACTATTAGGTGACGGGGTGTGGACCTATTCTTATTGATTTTGAGTGGGTTTCTCTGAACCTCCTGGATTTTGATGCTTGTTCCCTTTGCCATATTGGGGAAATTCTCTCCAATAATTCTCTCCAATATACCTTCTGCTCCCCTCTCTCTTTCTTCTTCTTCTGGAATCCCAATTATTCTAATGTTGTTTCATCTTATGGTGTCACTTATCTCTCAAATTCTGCCCTCGTGGTCCAGTAGCTGTTTGTCCCTCTTTTGCTCAGCTTCTTTATTCTCTGTCATTTGGTCTTCTATATCGCTAATTCTTTCTTCTGCCTCATTTATCCTAGCAGTGAGAGCCTCCATTTTTGATTGCACCTCCTTAATAGCTTTTTTGATTTCAACTTAGTTAGATTTTAGTTCTTTTATTTCTCCAGAAAGGGCTTTTATATCTCCCAAGAGGGTTTCTCTAATATCTTCCATGCCTTTTTCGAGCCCAGCTAGAACCTTGAGAATCGTCATTCTGAACTCTAGATCTGACATATTACCAATGTCTGTATTGATTAGGTCCCTAGCCTTTGGTACTGCCTCTTGTTCTTTTTTTTGTGGTGAATTTTTCTGCCTTGTCATTTTGTCCAGATAAGAGTATATGAAGAAACAAGTAAAATGCTAAAAGGGTGGCAACAACCCCAGGAAAATATGCTTTAGCCAAATCAGAAGAGATCCCAAAT